>NC_064628.1:729943824-730543824 GCF_023864275.1 Schistocerca cancellata | reverse complement strand
GGAATATTGCTGCACGGGTGGGATCCTTACGAGGTAGGATTGACGGAGGATATCGAAAACGTGCAAAGAATGGCCGCCCGTTTCGTGTTATCGCGCAATAAGGGTGTGAGTAACACTGATATAATACCCGAGTTGGGGTGGCAGTCACTGGAACAAAGGCGGTCTTGTTAGCGGCGAGATATAATTACGAAATTTTAATCACCAGCTTTCTGTTCCGAATGCGAAAATATTTTGTTGACACCCACCTACGTAGGGAGAAATGATCATCACAATAAAATAAGAGAAATCAGAGCTCGAACGGAAAGATTTAGGTGTTACTTTTTCCCACGCGCCATTCGAGATTGGAGTGGTAGAGAAGTAGTATGAAAATGGTTCGATGAACCATCTGCCAGGCACTTAAGTGTGAATTACAGAGTAACCATGCAGATCTGGATGCAGATGTAGAAGAACACTGGGTGACGTACAACAGACGTATCCTTTAGAACTGTGTGGCGAAATTTGGCGTTAAGGGGTGTAGGAGCAGACAACCGACCCGAGTGACTTTGCTAACTGCACGACATCGCCTGCAGCCTCTACTGGGGTCGTGACCATACCGGTTGGACGTTAGACGAATTGAAAGCCCTACACTGATCAGATGAGTCCCGACTTCAGTTGGGAAGAGGTGGCGGTAGAGTTTGAATGTGGCTGATCCCACGATGACATGGATTTTAGTTTCCAACAAGGCACTCTGGAGGCTTGCAGTGCATTCGAAATGGTGTGGCTTGGACGGGATCATTTGGTCCAACTGAGTTGGTCATTGCCTATGAATGGCTATGTTCGTCTATTTGGAGACTGTTTGCTATCATTTGCATCATTCACGTTTCCATACAACAGTGAAATGCATACGGATGACAATGTACCATGTCACCTGCCTACAGTTGTCCACGACTGTTTAGGCTAACATTCTGTACCAATCGAAGCGAATGATTTGGCCTCACAGATCGCCTGACATTCATCTCACCGGAAATTTATGGGACGTCAGGCCTTGCACAAAATCCTGCACCGGCAACACTTTCGTAATTGTGGTCTGCTAAAGAGACACCATGGCGCAATATTTCTCTAGGTGGACTTCCAACGACCTGGTGAGTCCATGCCACGTCGAGATGGTGCACTACGTCGGCAAAAGGAGATTAGGGGAATCCTATTATTGTTGCCACGCGAGTGCAAGTGATCCACGGTCTCCGGCTACTCGGTAAAGGTACTGCATGTCGTTTGGCTTCTTGCCCCAGTTAGCTTTGTACTTAGATCGCACTGTATATAGCACTCTCTGGTGCGAAAGTTGACGGTACGCGCAGTGTGTGTTGTTCCCATTCTGTCACGCTTCTTGCCTTTGATAACAGTAATGCCCCGCTTATCTCGTCATTCTCAAATTTGCGTTCAAATGTACGCCGGTTTGATTAGGGTTTTGGTTCCGGCAGTGTTAGTGGTGCTTTAACACTGATACACAGAAGTACTGCGGATAGGTTTACTGATGAAGTGTAGATCGATATGCACAGTAACGACTCTATACAGAACTGTTGCCACACAGACAGCAACCGCATAACAGTATGTTTGCGTCTATCTAGCATAGCTCTGTTTTTTGCTTTGTCTGTTTAAGTAATTACATAATACAGGCTACTTTCACAGAAACAGGGGCAAGTATCATAAGAAGCAAAGTAAGTCATATTTACATTACTTCTCTGTAACGACCTGCCAGGAACCGTGCATTCCTTAACACCAAATGCTCAGAAAGTATAGATGAACAACCACCGAAAGTCTGTCGGAGTTCCGTTTCACCGTGTATGAAGGTCCATCTTGGTTTGTGTAAGGTGTGAATGGACTGGTACAAGGAGCAAACGTGTCAAACGCTTACAACATCCGAGCAAAAATGTTGTTGCTAAACTTTGTCCTGGGACCGAGCATCTGATGCAGAGTATTCACTTAGATATTTTGTCGCGTACTTTATGATACTGGGACTGAGTTGATAACGAAGCTGTCGAGACTAAACTTGTAAATAGAGATAGATGTTTTTACTAATATACTGCTCATAAACTTGCTCCCTCACTGGTCAAACAACAGATGTACTGAGATACTGTTACTTTGCTCACAATTTTCTTATTCATGTTTCAGTATCGATAACGTCTGACGTTGGTTACCTTTGATTGTGTGCTGACCATACTTGTTTTGCCTTTGTACTCTCCACCTTTCAGTTCGAGGTTCACGAAGTCTAGCCGTGTCTAGTTGCTTTTGTGCCTCTGAAAATGACATGGCATTCATGAGTTGAAATATTGTCGGTTGTCTATGTATGCATTCTCTTCAATCTCCTCTCGACGTACCGTGTGTTCAAGTAACTTAAAGATGCTATTACGTAACTTACTTGAAGCCGCGGTACGTCGAGAGAAACTTAAGATCCATATATCGAGGCAGCAGAAAATTTGTTAGGTTTGCCGCGAATGCTAATCTTATAAGCGCTAGGGGAATTCCTGCACTCACTGTTTCCGGTGGAACAGAATCCTGGTTGTAATGTGTGTCACGTAGCCCGATAAAAGTGCCCCAGAGATTCCGAGCAAATCAAGACGGAAGTTTAAAGCGATGTGTCTGCATGTGTTTTAGATTAAAGCGAAGTCTAGGAATACTATCACAGTAGGAAAAAAAGACAAAAAATAGAGAGCGCGCCACTTTTATCGTTAGGTAACACGTTTGTATCCAGTAAGAGAGAGGTGACGTAGAGGCAACAAAATATTATAGCCACCTTGTGTTACGACAGTCTGTAACAGTGTGTAATCTTTTTCTCACACGTTAAACAAATTAAAAGAATTACATAGACGAAGGGTAAAATAAAGGATGCACAGAATTACAGGATAATGTTCGAAACATAATTCACTTGCATAATCCCGGGTCGCATTTTAAGCTAGACCGTTATGATGTTCCTATAGGGGAAACAAATCCTTAAATCACTTCGGAAGAGACAACTATCTGTTTCCTGTTCAAGACAGACTTATCAAGTCCTAAATGGGTACTGAAATATTTGAGATAAACGGCTCCTGCAATACGAGTGGGTGAGACTGGAACTGCGATACAATTCCATTGAAAGGACTTCAAATACACAGCTTTAGAATTGTTCTAGCTCTTGGCATGGCTCACATAAATTCATTTCTGCATATCCGACTGCCGGAAACATTCAATAAATCGGCAGGTGTCACATTTATAATAAATTTATAGACCTAGTGACACATCACATATATTCTTGAACAAAGTGTCCCATAAATGCCAATTTGAATAAACTATGTATTCCAGTGGCTGGCTCACAAGTAACTCCGTATAGCTCTCTCTGCCATCGGGATGAAATTAATCATTTCCATTACGCGATGCACTTTCCATTAACCATAACAGCCCCCTGCTCTCTCTCTCTATCTATCTGTCTATCTATCTATCTATCTATCTATCTATCTATCTATGTCTTTCTATGTCTCTCTCACACGCACCTCCTATCTTATCGAAAACAATAATGAATCGCGTTTAGAAGTATTAAGAATGAATTTATGATTCAGCGTCAACAGCGCAACAGCAGGTTTAATGCTCTGGTCTATATTTGCATGTGATTTTTATACGGCGATATCTGTCCGGAAGCAGCACTATGATTTTCAGCTTTGGGAATTTATAAGGGAAAGTGTGACTCACGCGAAAACTCTTATGAAGGGTAAACTAGTAGTAGTTTCTAAGCCTGCACACAGGACACCCTATATGTGTTCACAAATAATGGTTTTCGATCTGAACGAATTAAAATGTTGAGACAAAATACACTGAATACCTGTTTGTTTTCGTAGACCCACCTTTTACAACCTAACTGCTCAAACCATAGTGAGGGCCTGGAGGTTGGTTTATCGGTTCTATTACCACAATTTTCAGTGTCACTGTTAGGATTGCAATAGGATACTAGGGTAGCTAGTTAATATTCGGACAGCTCCACAACATAGATTTCCGTGGCCTGTGATTGTAGAAATCAGATGAGAAGCACCATTTGATATTCGTGTCCACTGTGTTAATTATTTTCACCCTCATGAACGGTGGTATTACTGTACCGTTCGATGCAAACACCTTCAACGAAAAGTGGCTGTTCCGAAGAATACGCTACCCAAGATGGTTTCACTGAACTTTACTCGCTACCCATCGTTTCCGTGAGACGTTATAGCAAAGAAAAAATTCAGGATGAACCTTCCATAATGAAACGTCTAAGTTACCTTCATGTTCCCCCAATCATAGATAGGTTCTACGATAGGTAATACGCAACAGTACGACAGTAACCTGCCACTATTCACGTGTTGATATTATTTAAAATTGACAGCTACCGGTCCCAATGGTGTTCTTTATCATCCATGTACATTGTTACATAAACACATGTTATTGATGCCCTTGACGTGTTTTGACCTCCACGTATTAAATGGATACAAATACGAATTCGATTTTCAAACACGAGAAAGGATGGGCTACGCACTCATCGGACTGTATGTTAATTGTACGTGGTATCGAATGATGCAGCAACAGCCCGCTAGGTTACCCTGTAGCTCTATTTATCGGTGGGATTCGACAAAGAGAACACAGTTTCACGCTGGTGAGTGAGTGAATGAACTTCAGAAGAGAAATGTTTCTAGTTAATTGTTGAAACCTGCTTGCCTAGCAGATATAAAAGCTAGTGAGTGGCGCCCCTTGTGTTGCATGAGTATGTAAGATACAATTAAGCTAAAGCCCAGGAAAGGGGCCTATTGTTTAGACGAACAGACGGGCCAGAGTGTAGTGCCAAATTGGCCTTTAACTGTCAGACCACAGACAGCGCAATTGGTAGTACAATAGCATTATTACACAATGTTATAGCCTATTAGATACGGTAATGATTATTACTGTATTGGCAGAAAGCCCTGGAATGTATCTAATGGTGTTTACGTATTGCTCCGTTGCCTATTAATTGAATGACACTCTTTTGTAGAGATGCAGATACCTAATAGATTTAGCGATATCGTGAGAAATTCTGTGCCTCAGTTATTCTTTCATAGGTATCATGTTCGAGCTCTTTGATATTTCTTAGCTACAATTTTAGAGACATCTACATCTACATCCATACTCCGCAAGCCACCTGACGGTGTGTGGCGGAGGGTACCTTGAGTACCTCTATCGGTTCTCCCTTCTACTCCAGTCTCCTATTGTTCGTGGAAAGGAGGATTGTTGGTATGCCTCTGTGTGGGCTCTAATGTCTCTAATTTTATCCTCATGGTCTCTTCGCGAGATATACGTAGGAGGCAGCAAAATACTGCTTGACTCCTCGGTGAAGGTATGTTCTCGAAACTTCAACAAAAGTCCGTACCGAGCTACTGAGCGTCTCTCATGCAGAGTCGTCCACTGGAGTTTATCTATCATCTCCGTAACGCCTTCGCGATTACTAAATGATCCTGTAACGAAGCGCGCTGCTCTTCGTTGGATCTTCTCTATATCTTCTATCAACCCTATCTGGTACGGATCCCACACTGCTGAGCAGTATTCATGCACTGGGTGAACAAGCGTACTGTAACCTACTTCCTTTGTTTTCGGATTGCATTTCCTTAGGATTCTTCCAATGAATCTCAGTCTGGCATCTGCTTTACCGACGATCAACTTTATATGATAATTCCATTGTAAATCACTCCTAATGCGTACTCCATCTAAGAGTTTTCGCACATTCCATTATACGGGGTGTTCAAAAAATATCTCCGCAGTACCCTGTGACTGTTAGCCGCGCGTGCCGTATGATATTTCGCCTGCCTGGGTTACTTCCTTCCAAGTGGACTCTCCCAACAATGAAACAATAAGCACACAACAATACTGCAGTGATATTCTGTACCCATTCATAGTGGATCTTGTGTTAAGTGAAATACTTATTTTCAACAAAATGGTGCAACCGTGCACACAGCTCGCGTTTCAATATCACTCCTTCCTGATGTTTTTGGTGATCGCATAATTTCAGAAGGACTCTGACCTCCACGATCGCCTGGCCTAACAGCACCTGATGTATTTTTCTTGGATGCAGCGAAAGTAACTGTCTATAAAAACCGTCAGATTCCATCGATGAATTGAAAACTACAATGTCCACTTTCACTGCTTCTGTTACAGCTTGTGTTTCGAAACATGATAAGACGAATTGAATTGTGTATTCAGCAACAGGGGGACACTTTGAACATTTAATGTGAAAATGAACATCCAATAAATTAATAACTTGTATTTAACTGAGTTTCATTTCGGTACATTCACTGCGGCATAAGACACGATCGGCTAACAATCATACGGCACTGCAGAGAGACTTTTTGAACACCCCGCATTCTTCTTTCCTAGGACACGTTTCAAAGCAGTGATATCAGCCAACAGCCTAAATTTGTGTACATGTAATACTATCTATACATGTCGGAGAACTACTAGTTGTTCTTCATCGTTTACAGATTCTGATTTACATGTGCCATCTTACTCAAAAATATCGTTGTTTTATCTGTAATATTTCATCTACGTGCGCAACGCTAAAATGTAAAGTACTTTTAGCAATAGTATATGCTTCATATCAGAACGACTGGATAATTCAAGGAATCGGAGACAAACAATGGTACATGCTTCCTTTACGGAAACAACTGTCTAGATAGCGTAATATATTTTCGCTTATTACAATGTTATGGTCACCACAATCTTCAAATAGATTGCCCTAAAACAGGTTGAAAGTCAGTGGCAATAAAATGTACCCGAAAGCTGGGCGTCAGCTGCCACTGTTCTTTTTTTTTTATTTTTAGTGTTCGGTACATTAATCTGTAAACACAGAGCCTCAATAGGATAGCTTCGTTGTCCGTCTGTCTCCCTGTCTGTCTATCAGTTTAACTGTTAACGACCCTTTCTCTCAGGAACGGTTAGACGTAACAAGTTGACATTTATATCATCTGCTAAGATCGGCGGTCCCTTTGCGGTGAAGATACTCGTTGTTGTTGTTGTTGTTGTTGTTTTTGTGGTCTTCAGTCCTGAGACTGATTTGATGCAGCTCTCCATGCTACTCTATCCTGTGCAAGCTTCTTCATCTCCCAGTACCTACTACAACCTACATCCTTCTGAATATGTTTAGTGTATTCATCACTTGGTCTCCCTCTACGATTTTTACCCTCCACTATGCAATCCAATACTAAATTGGTGATCCCTTGACGCCTCAGAACATGTCCTACCAACCGATCCCTTCTTCTAGTGAAGTTGTGCCACAAATTTCACTTCTCCCCAATTCTATTCAATATCTCCTCATTAGTTATGTGATCTACCCATTTAATGTTCAGCATTATTCTGTAGCACCACATTTCGAAAACTTCTATTCTTTTCTTGTCCAAACTATTTATCGTCTACGTGTCACTTCCATACGTGGCTACACTCCATATTAATACTTTCAGAAACGACTACCTTACACTTACATCTATACTCGATGTTAACAAATTTCTCTTCTTCAGAAACGTTTTCCTTGCCGTTGCCAGTCTACATTTTATATACTCTCTACTTCGACCATCATGAGTTATTTTGCTCCCCAAATAGCAGAACTCATTTACTACTTTAAGCGTCTCATTTCCTAATCTAGTTCCCGCAGCACCACCCGACTCAATTCGACTACATTCCATTAACCTCGTTTTGCTTTTGTTGGTGTTCATCTTATATCCTCCTTTCAAGACACTGTCCATTCCATTCAGCTGTTTTTCCAGGTCCTTTGCTGTCTCTGACAATGTCATCGTTGAACCTCAAAGATTTTATTTCTTCTCCATGGATTTTAATTCCTACTCCGAACTTTCCTATTGTTTCCTTTAGTGCTAGCTAAGTATAGAGATTGAATAACATCGGGGTTAGGCCACAACCCTGTCTCACTCCCTTCCCAATCACTGCTTCCCTTTCATGCCATCTGGTTTCTGTACAAATTGTAAATAGCCTTTCACCCCCTGTATTATACCCCTGCCTCCTTCAGAATTTTAAAGAGAATATTCCAGTCAAAACTGTCAAATGCTTTCTCTAAGTCTACAAATGCTAGAAACGTAGGCTTGCCTCTCCTTAATCTATTCTCTAAGATAAGTCGTAACGTCAGTATTGCCTCACGTCTTGCAACATTTCTACGGAATCCAAACTGATCTTCCCCGAGGTCGGCTTCTACCAGTTTTTCCATTCGTCTGTAAAGAATTCGTGTAAGTAATTTGCAGCCGTGGCTTATTAAACTGATAGTTCGGTAATTTTCACATCTGTCAGCACCTGTTTTATTTGGGATTGGAATTATTAAATTCTTCTTGAACTCTGAGGATATTTCGCCTGTCTCATACATCTTGCTCAGCAGATGGTAGAGTTTGGTTAGGACTGGCTCTCCCAAGGCTATCGGTAGTTGTAATGGAATGTTGTCTACTCCTGGGGCCTGGTTTCGACTTAAGTCTTTCAGTGTTCTGTCAAACTCTTCATGCAGTATCATATCTCCCATTTCATCTTCTTCCTCCTCTTCCATTTCCATAATATTGTCCTCAATAACATCGCCCTTGTGTAGACCCTCTCCTTCCACCTTTCTGCTTTCCCTTCTTTGCTTGGAACAGGGCTTCCATCCGAGCTCTTCATTTTAATGCAAGTGGTTCTTTTTTCTCCAAGGATCTTATCAATTTTCCTGTAGGCATTATCTATCTTACCCCTAGTGACACATGCTTCTAAATCCTTACATTTGTCCTCTAGCCCACCCTGCTTAGCCATTTTGCACTTCCTGTCGATCTCATTTTTGAGACGTTTGGATTCCTTTTTGCCTGCATTTTTGTATTTTCTCCTTTCATCAATTAAATTCAATATCTCTTCTGTTACCCAAGGATTTCTATTAGACCTCGTCTTTTTACCCATTTGATCCTGTGCCGCTTCACTATTTCATCTCTCAAAGCTACCCATTCTTCTTCTACTGTATTTCTTTTCCCCATTCTTGTCAATCGTTCCCTAATGCTCTCCCTGAAGCTCTCTACAACATCTGGTTCTTTCAATTTATCCAGGTCCCATCTCCTTATATTCCCCCCTTTTTGCAGTTTCTTCAGTTTTAATCTACAGTTCGTAACCAGAGTCCACATCTGCCCCTGGAAATGCCTTACAATTTAAAACCTGGTTCCGAAATCTTTGTCTTAACGTTATCAAATAAACTCAATCGAACGATAGGCCCATTTAATGTGACATATTTTGATAGTCGCAGCTTCTCCCATCAAAAACTGTAAATTACTTCGTACTGACATAGAATCACGACAGCGCAAGTTTCCATGGTACAAGCTTAGGTAAAAGTCCTACAACTTATCTGTTGTACTTGTAGCACACGAGAAAAATATTTGTAATGTTATTTGTTATACATCTGTCCATCTGTGCGTTCATTAAAACTTCTATTCCTCAGGAACGGGTATACCTATCAAGTGGGAATTAATGTAAAATACTAAAGTTTATAGTGCCTTTGTACTTTAAGAATTGAAGGTACTGTTATTTATGTCACATATCTGGGTACTCGCAAAGATACTCATCAAAAACTACTGGGTATTTCGTGTTGATCTACAATCATGAAATTTGGCACTCAGCAAGTTTTACAGTACAAATGAAAATAAAATCCTTAAATTGTTATGTGTAATTATATTAAACGATAGTACGTTATCCGTATACTTCTCTGTCCATATGTTAAAAACCCTTTTTATCACGAACAGATAACGTATTATGCCGAAATTTACGGTACACACTAAGTTCGGTGGTCGTTTGGCGCTGTACAAAATTTAAGCTTCTAAGTCAAGGCAATAAAAAATGTTATTTTATGTTACACATTACAATTCTTGCAAACTCTCTCATTGAAACCTGTATGTGCTTCTGCTTGACATACAAACATAAAATTTGACATTAAGCTATTTTCATTGCGAAAGTAAGGGAAAATCCGATAATTGTTCATTTGTACTTATATAGAACAGAGAAAATTCATTTTTTCTCCGTCTGTCTGTACGTCTATCTGTTAAGGTCCTATTTCTCTAGAATTACAATAGCAAATGCAAAATTAGTTAAGAAATTTAGACTTAAAATTAAAACATTCTCGAAAATCTTGGAATTTACAGGAATGATATCTTGTCAGTATCTAAATCGATAACAGCGAAAACTCGCCGATATTTTCGTTTCCCTGGATGGATGGATTACCTATATGCACAGTTAAGTTAGTACGCCCAACAGTAATAGTGTCAGTTCTACTCGAAATTGTCGAATTATACTTTAATAGCCAGGTATTATCAGCACAATTGTGTTGATTAGGTTAGAAAATGGTTCAAATGGCTCTAAGTGCTATGGGACTTAACATCTGCGGTCATCAGTCCTCTAGACTTAGAACTACTTAAACCTAACTAACCTAAGGACGTCACACACATCCATGCCCGAGGCAGGATTCGAACCTGCGACCGTCGCAGCAGCGCGGCTCCGGACTGAAGCGCCTAGAACCGCACGGCCACAACGGCCGGCACTAGGTTAGAAGCGAGAGGCTAAACTCGTAGACTTCATCATCTGCAGAACGTAACACAAACGACTGGAATAGATACTTACGTGCAACACGGGCATACAATGAGTGAACAAGATGCAGCAGGACCACAAATTATTATGACGCCATCAGAAACAATTATCTGAAACGGCAATTAAATTTGCACACGAAGTGTGAATTAACGTACAGGTTCCCCACCAGTGCAACCGAACTTAAATGATAAAAACCCCTGTAAGAAAATAAAATATTCTGTTAGGCTTCCTTAAATGTGGCTCAAAAATTACAGCTAATAAGTCCAGCTACTTGCAGGAGCGGAATGGTGAAAAGTACGTGTCCTGTGAAGCTCTCATAACCTCTATGGAACTACAAAACTATTTAGAAAATAGTATGGGAATCCAAGTACCAGAGTCGTTATGAAACCACTAGTCCGCCACCTACATGTCGTACCTAAATACATTGAGTCATCCTGATAACAGTTTTTAATAGGTAATTAACAACTTGAAAGTCTAACACAATAGTTTCCGTGTACACCACCTGCCGATAATACAATGAATGTCACCACATATTTATTTATTAATTTGTCGGTTTCTATGAGACCCCGCAAACCACAGCAAAGTATGTATAACACGAGTCAATACAGATTTCATAGAACGTCGATTAAAAAATTTATGAAAAAGTAATTAAGAAAATTAAGAAGAACTGTAATATAATGTACGAATAATTAAAACGTTATGGAGAAAAGTTTTCAATTACTGCACTGAATCCCTGTACATTGTATCATGTTGGACAGTGCCGCAAGGAAGCTTTTTAACTTGGGTTTCAAACATTGGTGTTTTCCATTCACGTTTTACGGTGTTATTGGAAGGCTGTTGAGAACGAGACCTGCTGAACAGTGCACATATTTCTGTAGAATGCTTCGGGAATGTTATTCAATATCTTATGGTTCTTGCATCTAGTGTTCACTGAATGAGAGTTGAAGTTTCTACTAAACCAGGCAATATTTCCAATAATAAATCTGTAGTGGATGTAGCGGGTTGGAGGCTTCTGAATTACGCCCTATACGATATTCACGAACTGACATGGCAGATCATCTCAAATTTGATATTTACTTGGAAGTTTTCCATCTACCTTCAGCTCAACGAATTTGCAATGATCGACTTCACTTACTGTTAGACGGGTTAGGGACAGAGTTCCTTGTCAGATGCATATGCCTTCCGATCTGTTGCAGTTAAACAGTAATATGTTCTCAGAAAATCATGTGCTGATGTTACTGACTAGGCTGTCAGCTACGCAATTATATTACGTATCATGTCTTTCACAGTAACATTTGAAGCATTTGTCAAGAGAACAGTGTTTGAGGCACCTGTCTTGTTAAGTGGCAGATCATCGATAAATATGAAGAAAAGTAATGTACTCAGAAAAAAAAACTTCTCGTATGTCTCCCTTTCCAAGGCCCCAGTCACCTTCAGACATCGTCTCAGTTCTTTTTTATATTCGAGGGTAGCATTCTTCTTCGTACTTCCCCTAATCTCTTAATGCTCCTTCTGTGATGACAAGTGCAAAAAGCGCCAACAGCCACCCTCACAACATACATTACGGCGGTGGTACTCCAGTCCGCCAAAGGCGGAAATTGAAACCGGCCAGCTTGCTAGCAACACCAGCGACCAGGCCAGCAGCAACTCCTACGCGCGAACGCAGCGCCGATGTAGCCCCGATCAACGCGCGCAGATCGAATTATTTCTTAGTTCTTTCGAAATTAAGTGTGAGCCAATCAAACAGAAATGGCAGCCGTCAGTTCCTGTATAGTTAGCCAGATCGGGAAGACCTTGCTGGACGGTACGCTACAACGATCAACTCTTGTAGTCATCGCCATTTCCGTGAAGTGGCCTCTGCCAACAATACGCCACCTAGTGAAGTGGACTCGGTTTTCTGTTTTGCTGTATCTACCACCCTGAGAAAGTGTCAGACTTAGTGCCATTATAACAAACTTCATTCATACAGAATGTGAAGGCTTCAACCCGTCACTACTGGTTTTGGACTTCAGTTATTTAAGCGTTGACTCAGTCCAGAAGTGTTTTACGTTTCCTTTCTCATTAGAAGTTTAGTAATTGTCAATACCACACCTGTGAAACTCTTTCTTATGTTGCAAATGACCTGTTTAATGGTGTACCTGGTTAATGTTTTGTGTGATATAAACGAAGTAAGCGACATATCAGAGCAGAGGTATTATCTGGGTTACACAACCAATGCTTTTGTGGAATCAGAGAACACTTACGGTCCTCAAGCTATCATTTAGCACACACAAAACATTAAACTGAGTGTCCTGTGGATGCCTGTTCCCTTAAACGAAATTACAAAAAACGGTTCAAATGGCTCTGAGCACTATGGGACTTAACTTCTGAGGTCATCAGTCCCCTAGAACTTAGAACTACTTAAACCTAACTAAGGACATCACACACATCCGTGCCCGAGGCAGGATTCCAACCTGTGACTGTAGCAGTCACACGGTTCCAGACTGTAGCGTCTAGAACCACTCGGCCACTCCGGCCGGCAAACGAAATTACAAATCCAGCAGCAATTATTGAGTACTGATATATGTTAGTACATTCTAATGAAGCCGCATTTCTTTTTTGAAAGCTATTGAAAACACTGTTAGCAAAGAATTGACTCCTAAGAGTCTCTATCTCGCCTTCGTATGGAATGGTTTCAGTGACAACTATTCCGATCTGCTAGGCAACTGGCTAGCGTACACTGTAGTGATATGTGTGTTGTAAGGCAAAAATTAGAAATTAGAAACACAACAACCTTTAGTTACCTGTGTTACATAACTCGGTGAGCCGCTAAATACAAATGCAGTAGATACCAAGTGCAGTTCCAGAGTCCAGTTCCGTAGTCGAGCCCGTCATACTGTAGTCATTGATAGAGGGGGGCTGCTTAAGGATCGCTGTGAATCGTGACCTAGAAGGGGTCCTCATATCCACTTCGATGGCGACGCTGCCGTCGCAGGCCGAGAGGGGCTGTCGTAAGTGGGCGGCCGCCGGTCGCAATGCGGCTGTCTCTAGCGGCGGAACAAGTAATGCCTGGTGTCAACCTCGGAAATATGAACTGACAAGCAGGATGGTGTCTGTCTGCCAATGACACAACATTCCTCCCCCCCCCCCCCCCCCCCCCAAGGTCGTCGCCGTCGTTGTGTACTGCCTTTGCTGGTAATAGTCGCGGAGGGCAGTCTGGACACAGGTTTCACTGATGTAACAGGAGGCGGAACTGTGGCTGACAGGAAGCTTCTGCCTGCACTACAGCTTCCGTCTTGCGAATGGCCAGGAACACCAGCCGAGAAATCTGTCACAGAATGCACACTAGGGCCGAGGGACAGAGTTTCTACCGTAACTGGCGACGCCGTAACAGCGAATGGAGGGTCCTCTGAGGTGTGCAACAAAGTGGAAGTGCGGAGGGGACTAGATCTCAATGACAAGGAATGCTGACTCTGCGTTGACGTCGGCGGCGCCGGTGGCCAGACCAGAGGGAGATGAAGGTGGTTGAGACTGTTAGTTCCCATAGGGTTCCATACCTAAAATGAGAAATCTGCGGCAGAACCACGCAGCCAACAGCAGCGCACCTGATTCTGATGCCGCCTGTGCTGCCTGCAAAAAACCTTTAAAGAAAGTAGCCCGAGACTTGGTGGTAACGAGTCGTTTCCAGCGCCTGTAACTGCCAAACAGTATGAGAAAGACTAGACCATGGGTATTGAATTAAGTGGGCTGCAGAAGAAGGGCCGACCCTGCGGGAAATGCAGAAATGTTCTGTGTTCTACGTCCATGCAATGTTTCGACAGGCGACTTTCCCTTGTTTTCTAGAAACGGTATGATAATATAAAAACAACCAGATATTGCTCCCTTGTGTGGGACACTTGCTGTCTAAATGTTCTGAGAAACCTTTCCGCTTCACCGTTAGACTACAAGTGGAACCGTGCACTTCTCACGCGTTTAATGCCTTGGCACTTTAATTTTGATTAAAGTCTGTCGGCGTAACCTGTGGTCTATTATTTGAGACTATAACTTCGACACCTTCAGATAGCTCACGATATAGTTTTAATGGTCTATGCCTTTGTGGTCCATTGCATTGGCACCGCAGACGTACTTCGCTACAAATGTCCGCAACATCTGCTCCAAGATGGACCCCAAAATTTAATGTGTAGTGTCGACCAATGGCCACTGGTCTTGTGCCACTCGAAGAACCTTTGAGATGAAGCAGCCTCGTACTCCATACTTGCTTGAAAATGAGGGGTTAACTGTTCAGTCTAAGAGTCCATTCAGACCCATATAGAGCACCATCAGGCAAGCCCTTTGTAAGTGCTGTGCCGCATTGGCCTCGATGCAAAAGACGAAGAACTTTCTAGAGCTGAGACGTTGGAACTATCACACATGATACATCACTGTCTGGGTGAAGCACACCTACACACTCTTGTATAGACAAACCGTGCTGAAGTACAACGGCGACCACTGGCTTGTGAATAGCTTTGACAGTATGTGGCCAACATATGCGGATGAACTGCAGCTGAACATGGAAATTGGGATCCACATCCATCGCCCGAATAACCCAACGATGATCAGCAAGGACTTCATCGAGAGCTTCACAGTCCTGCACATCAATAAGGAGCGATGTATCGCTGCTAACTGGTAAACTAGAAAGGGTGTCTGCATTGGAATAATTCAGTATGGGAAGGTCCACGATTTCGTACTTCTAATTTGACAATGCCAAACACAATCATACCAGATTCTTCGTTGTGCGTGGCGCGACTGACTTGGAAGGGCTGAAAAACTATGTCAGTGTCTTGCAATCTGTCACTAAATAGAACTTCCTTCCACAAAGACTGAACCGCGGCGCGGCTGTTCACTTTATATTCGCGTGAAAGTCTCGTTTGCCTCTTGTGCCGATAGAGATCAACTGTTTGGTTGCGACCAGAGGGCATAATCCGGAAGAGGTGTGTTCGCTTGGTCAGCGAGCAGAAGAGAATAACACGGCTGGATGACATTCCTTGAGACTGCGTGACCTCTGCAGGGGTCCTAGTGGTAGTTGTCACGGCGACAGGACTCGCTGGCCTGGGGAATAGCGAACTGAAACTTGCTAGTGCACATCTTCCGATGAATCATAGCTGTAGTGAAACAATAGTGCCTTGGTGACTTCTCTCCTAGATCGTCAACATCCTGTGGTGCCAGCTTGATTTGTCAACTTGTTTTAGAAACTTCCTTTGTTTTACTGTGAGCTCTGGTACATTTCCTTGCCGAACGGTTATTCTTATGGGGCAACCTGCCGGCCCAATCACCCTCTACTTGGCCGCTACTGTGATTTCTCTTACATTGTTTTAACGAAGGAATCGACTCAAGGAATGATATGAGTGTAGTTATCTGAGCTGTGATAAATATGTTCAGTTATTTGTGAAGTAATTAGCGTGCACTGAGACCAGGCTGGTTTGGTGACAGAGATTGGAGCCATTGGTTCATGGCTATTTTGAGTCGGTTCCTTAATCATCACGATAGTTGCTGAAATCCAAGTATCTAAAATTTGTACTTTTGTGGAAATGTTGACGGGTATCTCTTGAAATGTGTTCATTTGTTCTGAGCCAATGCTTCCATTTCTTCATTTGCTCCAGATAACTGATAATTGTGCTTGTAAATCCTAGATCTTGGCCTGATGCCTTATCTGCTAATAAAGCTTGCAAGTCGCTAGACAATTAACATATGCCGAAAATGTTATCACTTTTACTTACGAAGATTTATGTGACTGAAGATTGTATTTCATAAGTAAGAATAGAAATAATGTGATCTACATATACATTATATTTTGCCCTGGTTTTCTGGTACTCATTTGCTGCTTGTACTTCAATTGTGCATTCATTTATTCCAATTGCATCACCAGAAATAGGTCTAAGTGTAAATATAGGTCGTGTAATGAAGCATTTTATACAGCCAAATGACGGTTGTATCTTTCCGTATAGTAAACCCATTTCCTATATTGTGAAAATACTTATTCTTACCATGTGGTTTACATGACGAATAATACTTCGGTACATCAGTAATTTCAACGAAATTTAGTAATTCCAGCTGCAAAACAACGGCGCGAGAACCGTGAATATAGTTGCTGATATATCTAAATTATGAAACCATAACAATTAAAAACTATGTTTTCTATTTACAAAATTCATTTTAATATATTTAAGATTCTGTTCTATTCCTTTGCTTCCTAAGACAAATATCTGTTACACGTGATGGTCCACGGAAAATAGTACAGTTTCAACTGATCATCCTCCTAATATGTAGCTGAACTCGCGGGGATGTACCACACGTAATCGCACTCACATAGTATGCCATTCAGTTCAGTTCAGTTCAGACATTGGTCAGTGCACGTGCGTACTGAGGCAGTGGAGGATATCTGTCGCGTGGAGAGCGTTGCGTCTGTTGAACATGCAAGAAGACATGGAGTATACTGTGTTCCAGATGGATATAACAAAGGCATTGGATTGGTTCTGTAATCAATGTAAAGGATAAGGTGCCTGAAATGTTATATAGAACACGGGATGTAAATGTAAATGTCATGTGACTAGGGCCTTTAGTCAGGTAGACCGTTGGCCGTGTGAAGTCTTCCGATTTCACGCCAATTCGGCGACTTGCGCATTGATTGGGATGAAATGATAATGATTAGGACAACACAACACCCAGTCCCTGATCGGAGAAAATCTACGACCCAGCCGAGCCCTTAGGACAGACTTTCTGTCGCGCTGACCACTCAGCTACCGGGGGTGGACAGAACACAGGATAACAATCGTGAGTTCGTCCAATCCTGGAACGAAGGTCACAACGACCTGTCAGCCACCATTCCCGAACATTAATAATCCATCACACGTCTTGGCAGGTAGTTGTGAAATAAAATTGAAAGATGAACTGTTCTATCATTGGAGGCGGCAGGAATTCATGGTGGTGTAAAGCCGTAGGTTCAACATCACTTGCAGTTGTCTAGATTTATATCGTGAAAACATTAAAAATTTTCCTTTACAGGGGAAAGAAGGGAAAAATCATTTAACAACCAGCAAATACAGAGCACTAGAAGGGCTTAAAACTTTATTTTGAAATTTAACCCTTTAAGAAAATATGACAGAAAAATCAACATCAACAAATACAGAGTCCCGTTAGGCTTTGAATTTACTTTAAAATTCTCCCTTAAAAAATCTGAAACAAGATCAAAGTCAATAATCACTAAAGGCCAGCAGGCTTAGAAATATCCTTGAAATTATTTAGCCGGCCGGAGTGGCAGGTTCTAGGCGCTTCAGTCTGGAACCACGCGGCCGCTACTTTCGCAGGCTCGAATCCTGCCTCGGGTTAGTTACGTTTAAGTAGTTCTAATTTCTAGGGGACTGATGACCTTAGATGTTAAGTCCCATACTACTCAGAGCCACTTTTGAAATTTTTTAAATATTACAACACGGTCAAGAGCCCCAGAAGGCTTAGAAATATTCCCTTTAAATCCCCAAAATCACTTTAATCGAAGTACATAAAAATATTTTACAATTCTTCAAAAGTAGTTTAAGAGAGTAAATGCCCCGCTTCAATACAACTATGCCATGGGGATGAGTGCCAGGAATGCAACAAATGTAAAATCCTTGTCAGCGAGGAGGCCTGTAGGGGCTTAAACGTTTGGTAAATTGGCAACGGTTCCAAATATGGTGAACTAAATTTGCAATAGAATTTAACTTAGTGATATATAGTTAATGCCTGATTCCTTGAAACCTTCCCATATGCACAATTTTGAGGCGTCATTCCGGGAAGGGTTGGCAGGTAAGGGAAACCAAGCGAGAAACAGAAAATTAAGATGATCCCCTGTACGGAGCGTTGCAATAAGCATAAACACGTAAGTGACCGACGATACAACCGCGCTTCCGCCCAGAACCACGCCCACGTCCTTTTCCTCCGTCAAATCGACTGGCTGGTGAGGCACACAGAAACAATTTGTTGACCGGTCGGTCAATCAGGAGCTGTGTCAGCATACAATGTAGCTAACAAGCACAACCTGCAAAACTCACAACCAGCTGTTAGTATTAGATCAACTTTGACAGTAACAAAGTAAAACACAAGAATAATTCAACGCTCTTCACTGATGGACAAAAAAATACTATAAGCAACTCAAATCATACTTAAACCAGTCGCTCTGAAGCAACAGGGGCGAATTGGAAATAATCTGGGGCAGAATGAAACTAGAACCGGCCAAAAGACCCAATACACGTCGTCCGCTGGGACGTCCGACTGACCAACCAACGGTCTTTCCAGATGAAATCGCAGACAAGGGAAAAGGTTGCCAGTGAATCACGAACTGGCAGCTCGTTACCAAGAGGTTACTTTCAGGGACGGCAACTCAATGGGCAGAGGCAGCAATGCAGTTTTGACGGAATTCCAATAGCCTTCAGTCTTTCGCGGAACGGAGCCTTTGGTCACTTCCCACACAACCGGCTAACCGTCGTCCCGACCGCTTCAGCTCGGAGACCTAACTTCCTCTCAGCGCTGTCCAAAGGAGTGTCGCAAGCCGCCGGACGACGAGAGGAGAAACCAAGCAGAGGAATTCGCCTGGAAGCGAAATCGATACGAGCCGACACGGCTGTGTATAAGCTGCAAGTGGCTTGAATGTTACCCCCTGGAAATGGGCGCGAATTCTGCACGTTACATGACAGAACTGACAGTGATGACCGATTTTATGACAAATGCATCTGAATGAGTTTGTCAATAAACAATACTTCCGATATTATTCAGACACAACAACCGCAGCCCTCACAGAAACCCCAAGTAGCCCAAAGATCGTCGTGTGGTATATTTCACAGTCAATTGGATACGTTTGCCTTTGTTTCTGTAAGGCTGTTGAATGTCAATTCAGAAAGGTAAGTCACCTTAAGAAACTTTCATTCATTCTATTGTTACAGATACACGCTAAACCTGATAACAATAAATAAATATTTACAACTTTGCGTGGGCCAATTATCAATCGTAGGTCATATTATAAATACCATCTTGCCGAGTTTCCAGGCTCATTATTTTTTTAATCTGGGTGCCCACCAGTTTAACGTTTAATTCACAAATCTTATCAATAAGTCCTTGAGCGTATTGTACAGTTTTTGTTCAGCACAATTGTTTCAATAACGTTGAGAAAATGTTTGCGTACTGTTAACTAAACATCTGCATAATTTAAGAAGTAGCTTTTAATTAGTTAATGTGAGAACATACCAAGAGGCGCCTTGCTTCCTTGTAATAATGTGCTTACTGTAAAGTACTTTTAATTGCGCTATTTCGTTTTATTTGTAGTTTCGTAAGCATACACTATCTAATCGAATTGTTTGGACATTTATTAGTGGACATTAATATTGGGGGTGTCTAACATTCGCCTTTAAAGAAGCTAACACTCTGCTAGCGATACTTTCTATTAGATGTATGAATGTCGGTGGAGGAGAGACAGCTCACTCTTCCTCAACAGCTGAAACCAGAGGAGGTAGTGGTATGGGACCTTAGGGTTTGCAGTGAAGTCGACGTTGTAACTCATATCTATGGTGTTACATTGAGTTCAGATCACTACTCTGGAAAGGTCAATTCATTAGGGTGTGTTACTGTCCTCGAACACTTGCCTCTTAGATGCTGCTTTATGAAAGCGTAAATAATCATGCCTATAAAATCATCATTTCCGAAAAGTTCCTGTACTGTACGGGGTATACTTTAGTGTAAAATGTGTTCATACTGGCTTTTACACAAAAGCAATAATGGGGCCACATCCTAACCACGAAAAACACTCCAATACCGTAACACCACCTCACCCGTATTTTATTGTTGGCGCTAGATATCATGGCAGGTATTCGCCAAACCAAAACCCCTTCCATTGGATTACCACGGTCAACAGCTTGACTCATCACTCGAAATCACTCGTTTCTAAACATCGGAGGAATTCTTTACCCACCTCATGTGTTACGTAGCACTGGGTAGAGAAATGTCGTGATTGCCAGGAGCTGTTCCACCATTGTACCCGATTCTTTTCAACGTCGTAACACGGATGTTGTACTTGCTGGATGTTTTGTAGCACTTCGGAGTTGAGTGATTCCTTGCGCTGATTTCATGCATTTTTTTTTCAACCGCTCAATCCAATGTTCGACGGTTACTGACCCTCAATAGGTCTACATGAGATGTGCTTGGTTTTGGATTATCTATAGTTATTCCTTCGCTTTTTACATCATCACGTCACCAAGAGTCTACTTCAGAAACTATAGAAGGGCTGAATTGTCGGAGATGGCTTTGATTGTCAGAAGACATCCAGTGACCAGTCCATGTTCGAATTCAATGGGCTCCATCATGGGAACCCCATTTTTTCCCAATGTTTCTGTCTTCTGATACTGGTACGTCCGTCCCCATAGCAGTCAGTTGCACATGTCTGCACATAGTGTACTTAGTAATCAGTCAGTGTTATAATTTAACCACTGAGTCTGGTATAGGCGTCGAAATTTGAAGGAGAGTATTATCACTGCTAACACTGCTTCCGTGCACTGTTTCTATCCTTGTCCTCAGTACATAGACAGACGCACAGTGATAAGAGACTCACCAAATACGCAGCAATGCTATTTCAGAACTTAATTAATAACAAGGATAGAATCACCAACGTTGTTTTTTTTTTCAAATAAAGCAGCGTTCTTTTTGCCACCAGAAAGTCAGATATCGAAGAGACAAATTCTTTGACATAAGTTTTGTAGATACAATAAGATATCATGGAGTAAGAATACAATGAGTTTACGTATTTTCTGGGTGTTGTGGCCGTTCAGCAGCCCACTACCGACGAGATTACGCCACTGTCCCAGGAAACTGGCGTCACCGACAGGAGGGGGTGGGGGGTGCAGGAAAATATAGAAACACCATAAACACAACACATTACCATGCATAATATGGTGCAGAAAAACCGTTGGCATTCAAAAGAGTTCCGCGTCGTCACGGAATTGATAAATATAGATCCGGTGTGATTTCCAGGAGGATCTTGTGCCATTCTTCCTGGAAACCTGTCACAAGTTCAGGTTAAGATGATGGAAATATGCATTAATTTTTACATAGGTGTTGGCGAATTTCCTACTAACGAAAATTTTATGTCACTGGAAAGTCATCCATCCGGCACTGAGATGAGAATTAAACTTAATTGTACCTCACAATGCTTAACAAAAGAAAGTGGATATCTGATCATTTGTTTAATATTTTGGAATATCCATGACATAATTGGATGCCCAGAATGAAGTTCTGTTAGTGATTTAATTATTAGAATTTGCCATTATTAGAATGTTTTAAATCAGAATCTAACTATTTGTTCAGTTTCTTTAGATATGCCATTATGTAAACAACTTTAAAAATCGTACATTACAAAATACAGGGAAAAGGGAAACAAAGACTACAAAGAAAAAGCCATGTAACTATTATGCTATGCTGCCACATTTATGATAGCCAATTTCTTAAAGAATATATTCAAAGTGAGAACCATTCGCATCATGACACTTCCAAATTAGCTTCACAGCTGTTGATCTCATAATTGTCAACATGAATGTAGCAATCGCTTCCCGCGTGGCAGTAATTCGCCGTCTTATGTCCAACACAGTTTTTGGAGCCTTCCTACAGACCACCCATGTTTCACATGAACCAATCGAATAACTGTAACGGCTACATGTTAGCTAGTGGTGCTGGATACCTGTGAATAGTAAATGACGCTTCCCGCCAATCCGGATTCAAGCAAGCGGTTTAGTGCAGCTCCTGCAACTGAAGAACTATGTGCAGGGTATCCACTATGTGGGAGGAGGGGTGGAGGAAAATATAGAAACACCATAAACACAACGCATTAGCATGCCTAATATGGAGAAGAAGAACCGTTGGCATTCAAAAGAGTTCCCAGTCATGACAGAATAGATTAATATAGATCCTGTGTGATATCGAACGGTATCTTGTACCATTCTTCCTGGAAACCTGTCAGAAGTTCAGGCAAGGATGATGGAAATGAATAGCAATCACCCACCCTTGTCTGCAAAGAGGAACACAGAGGCCTCAATCCATTGAAACAGGGTGGTTGTCGTGGCCAGGGCAGATGCGACAATTCCTCTTGAAATTACGGAAGCCCTGTCGTCTTCAAAAAGCGATGCAACTGAGGAACAAACAATGTGGCACGGGTTACACCTGATCGGCCAAATAGTCACGTAATTCTTGGTAGGGTAACAAAGGGACCCATGGAATAGCAGGATATGGTTGCCCAATTCATCAACGAGTCCTGCGCCGTCATTCACCCTTGGGATGTAAGCGTGGTAAAAGTGTGAAAGAAGACATGTCCGCCCAAATGACTTTCTTACGTTACTCCATAGTCCAGGCTTTATGGTTACGGCGTCACGTTATCCAGTTACTGGCATTTGCATCACGGTTGTGTGTATTTCGAAATCCATTTCGCATTACAGTACCCTGATAATGGAGCTCTCTTCGTGTGGTATTGGTGGTGACATGGTTTTCCAGTGCGACATTCAGTTCTGCAGTAACTTCTATAGCTGACGTCCTCTAACTTTTCGTCACAATTCTCTTCAATGATCGTCCGTCACGATCATTGAAAAGATGCTTTCGTCTGCGTTGTGACTTACTGGATGATGGTTTTCCGGTTTCCCTGTATGCATTATAAGTCTTCGATACGGTACCTGTTAGAAAATGTGTCCCTGATAAATCGTTAATTGATTTACAGTGATTCGATGTAAATACTGATATAACCACATCCTTGACATAAATTCAGATGGAAGCCAATCCTGCAAGTTGCGCTGTTATATTTGACCACGAACGATGACTTTACAATATCTTCAACACGTTGCAAGTGTCAGTGATGGTCAGAAAACTATTCTGTTTAGTTGTGAATGTATTACGTCGAAAGTAAGTGAACTCGAACGTGGGCATGTTGTCGGTGCTCGAATGGTGGGTGGTTTCGAGCCAAGATAGCCGATGTGTTCAGTATTTCAGGAAGTACCGTACTGAAAACTTGTACTGCATACGGAACCAATTAATTGTATTCGTAACGATGTTACAAATGACTGCCATGTCACTCTTGTGAAGAAAACTATGAGACAAGGGATATTTATGTCTAAGAAGAATACACAGAACGCTTCTTCGACTGAAGCAACGTCTCTTGGCGTTTCTAACTTACTAGTAACGTAGTTACAAGACCGATTTACTCTTTGTGTCATAAGCCCGTCGTCTCAGTTCATGTACGTGAAAACAGATACAACTGTTGATCAGTAAGAACGGCCATTCTAGCAGTACTTTAACGAAATCTGGAAGGTAATTTCTTGATAATAATACACTCATAATGTTAACAATTACACAGGACAGCGAAAAAAAAATTTTTTTTTTTATAGCTGACCTTTATAGATCTTTGTGAGCTGAATCCAAATCTAGCCTTAGTTTTTTTGTATCATCCATAGTTTTAGAGCAATATGATTTTACAGTCTAGTATAAAAATCCTATTCTGTGCAGTAAACGGAGAAATTAATGAAACGTTTTGTTACAACATAAGCATGGTTCGTATTTGCAGTAAGCTACTTAAAACAGTGATACGTGTTAATAGAAGTTTCACTTGTTAGATGGAATTGGTCTGTATATTATTTCTCTTTTTTCATTGAAGCTTCTTGTGTACCTTTTTTATGATGAGTCGGTTGCCGAACGTCTCGGTAAAGTGACCAACAGTAGTCCCCCATCATGTTGTTGTTACAGTAGCCTTAATAGAGTTTTTCCATCACTTTAATGTCCTAGTGAAAACGGTCTCCTTGCTCCTCACTAACATCTGCCACATTGTACGGGAAGTAATCAAGGTGACTGTTTAAAACGTGAACTTTCAGGCCAAATAAACATCCTAAAGCTTTAAACTTCTTTAATGTTGTAGCTATGATAGAAACTATCATTCTCGTCGTCAGTTGTTATGATGACAAGTGGCCAATGCAAAATAGAAATATATGTTGCAGGTTGGGCAGAGAAGTCGGTAAGGAGCTGCCTGCATAGTCTGTATCTGTAACGACTGAAATAATTAGAAGTCGTTGGTGAAAAATAATATATATTGTACTTAACTTGTGTTACAGCCCTCTTAATATGCTGCATTCATATAATTACAAACATATTTCTAGAGAGGCATTACTTATTCCATACTTGACTAAGCGCCTTGTTAGAGGTTGCTTCCTATCAGCTGAATTCTATGCTACTTTCCTAGTTGACGTCCCTAGACGCTAGATACTAGTCACAAGCCGCGGAGTGGCGCTAGTCGTGACTCACGGGTCCAACGATATCCATTACAGACCGCGGTCGATATTTGAAATCTATAACAAGTTTGGTATCGAACGTTGACACCACAAAAACATATTCTGGGTATTTTTCATGTCCTAAGAACGTTGTAACGACTTGTTTGAATAATACCCACGCTTCTTTCTCATTGTGAATTGAAAGTTACCATCAAACATCAATTTTCTAATGTCAGGTCTGAAGAAGGCGCCTTAGTTTAGTTCAGCTTCTGAAAGGTGTGGAAACTTTTGGCAGAGATGCATAAAACATGGTCTATCTTTAGGCAAATCCCTTACAAACTGTTTTATTAGGCCTAATTTTATATGTATAGGTGGTAGGAGTACGTTTTAGGATCTACAAGGTTTCTTAGTACAATGTTCTTCTCGTCAGGTTTTAAAGACTCCATCGCAGGCCAGTTCTTACTGCACCAGTGTTGATCCGTAGCTCTAATGTCCCATTCACACAAGAAACATGCAAATTTGATAAAGCCACCTTCCTGATGAAGGAGCATGCATGTTACTTTTAGATCGCCACATATCGTCAAACCATTATCAGAATACCCTATTTGATTTAGCACCATTTCTAGGTTTTGGTAGCTTTCTTTGATATGTACAGAATGTGCAACAGGTATAGATGCATACGTGTTACCATTGTGTAATAAAACAGCCTTTAAACTAGTTTTAGATGAATCAATAAACAGCCTACAGGCTTCCTTTTTGTGTACAATACCAAACTCGTTCATCAGACCAGGAATAACTCAGCAGTTAACTAAATCACCTTGTTGTTGAAAAAACTTGTAAAATTGCTGCTCTTTCTATCTATACATGTGTATGCAGGTTCCAACTGCCAACAAGTTCTTTCCTTTTAATCTAGAGACAAGCAATTCAGCTTTTTCTTTCGTTAAGACTAGATCTCTATGCAAATCGATAAGTTCGGTCTGAGTAAACAATTTGGGCTCAAGACTTTCTGTATTACAATGGAGTTCATCATCATCTGGTTCATGTAAATGAGATTGTGCATCAGAAAATACTTTTGTTGGAGTAGAATTTAAATCATCTGGTGGTTCAGGAACCGGCAAATCTACACCATTCCGTACTGGTTGGATGGCAGACGGAAGATTAGGGTAGCTTATTACCTTCTTGTTTTTCGAATTATGACCAGTAATTTCAAAACTGAAAAAGTAGCAATCATCGGATGATTTCTTGGCTCCGTCCATATCATTGGAACACTAAATCTAAATTCTTTTCTCGCTTTTTTGGACCATTTTCTTAGATCTTGAACACACAGATAACATACCTTATGTGGCGCCCAAGATAACCAAGTTTAGATCAAAAATATGATAGATAAACATTTCTCAAAGTCTGTAATCTTTCTTTGGGGTTTTTTAATCACAAATTGACCACAAATATAACCTAAATTGTCAGCAGAGATTTTACAACCACGATTAGACATTGTACTGAGCACATGTACAGTAAATGGGAGAGTGAGGCTAGGTTGACAGTAAAAAAAAGAAGATACCATCTGTTAACACAACAATAGAATCTATCTTTTTGGCCCGCAGATTTTTTCAGCGGTTCTACCAACGTCATCTAAATTCATTACATCTCCCTTTTAAATTATTTTAACTATATTAAAGGTGTCAAATTCTGTAAAAAATCGTTTAATTTAATAAATTTAACTGTAAAATATGTTGAAAAGGTGGGTGATAGAGTTTTTTAAGTATCATATTTGGATTTCCCACCCTAAAAACATAAGAATAAGGTATTTTCAGCAAAAAAGTTGTTCCATCGTTGGCCTGTGTTATTTACCAGGAAGCACCCAACGATTACCGAACTATCAATGAGTTATGGACTACTTGAGGACTTGTAAAACCGACTATCAGTAATATTTATCTTCATAATTTTCTACAATATGGACAATAACCCATACAAAAGTGGATTGAATTGCATTCTTAAAACAGTATTGTCTGGTATATGTCTGAAAAGGGACTGGAGATGTAGCGAGTATCGTACAATGCGGAAACAAATTTAATAGACTTTGCTTAAATAGCTCGTTTGAAGTTATTAGTATGGTAGATGCCAAGGATGGTACACATTTGGCAACGAACTCCATTATTCGAATTACAGTACCCTTTGTATATTAATGATATTCACTAAATAGAAATTATTGTTTCACAAACAAATAGCGAATATAAAGCCACAAAACATTTTAATTTGGGATCTTCACCAAGTGTATTTTATTCATTTATAGAGATTTATTGAGTTACTGAGCACAAACATTTTCGGAGAAAATTGTTTTGGCCCACACGACAACTTCTGAACTCTGCATTCAAATATTCACCCTAATTATGAGTTATCTTTCTTACCTTTAAAATGACATTCACCATGGACAATACTTTGACAACGCTAATAGTCTAATTTACATCACACCGTTAAAACTGATAACTCAAAAACACTATGTAATTCAATAGATAGGCCGTTAAGGCAGTTCAAGGTATGCAATGAAAACGAAGATGTTTTTCTCATCTTTTATCTCTAAGAGATTATTGCACTATAGTAAGATTAAATTTTCACAAGCTCTAATGAAAGTGCCCCTGATAAATATGAATTAAGTTTTTTATTTAAGTATCGAGCAGTTGTACAATAACCCTTAATCTCAAACAACACTCAAACATGTTTAACTACAAATATGTGGTCTCTGAGACCTCGAAATGTTTTTGATCACATAACTGCGTATTAGGTGACCGAAATTAAATAATCAGCTAATTCATATTGCAAGTAAATTTGATACTGTTCAGCCCATATGAGGACTTTATTTTTTATATTGTTTAAACTCAACCAGAAATATCATAGGCATGTACATTCATTTAGTATGAGCCTTGAAATGATTTTTAATATTCTTATATCATTCACTATGTTCCTGAACCTAAACAAAAGATTGCAGAAAACATGTAATCATAGCCCTTTTACAGTGTTGAAGTACATCTTTCTACTACGTTCCCAGCGAACTGACAGGGCACCTTTCGTGCACTTATATTCTGTTCTAGTTTCTTCCGAATTTAGCAAACTTCATACACGTCTCCCTCATTTCCATTATATCACTTTGTATGCCTCCGCTTGAATCCTGACTGTGTACCAAAGTTTTGTGGGTCGTTTCCTTGATACGTATTGATAAATTTTGAAGTTGGTCTTTCAATTCCAAGGCTAGATTCTTGATGAACTTGAGATAAGGTAACACTATCTTGCCTCTGCAGCAGAAACACGTAACAAAGCTGTTCACACGACTAATGTTTAACACTGTGTCTTGTTTGTTTGTCTGATAGTAATTGGCACACTTCATGCCGAAGAAATCTGTATATTATTTAGATGAATTGTAGTAGTAAACAATTTTCTGTTTATTTTTTGTGGTATAGGTTTCCTTTGAATTATGCATGGAAAATACAAGAAACACAGACACATTTCTCTTAAGTTAGAATGAAACCAGTTTTCAGTTATCAAAGACGCAATATAACGCTGATCCAGCTGGTCTACCTCTTTCAGCTACAAGTTCTGCAGGAACTTAGAGTTTGTTCTTTCTGACTGTTCGCACATAGGTAAGCTCACCAGTTAGTTCTATAGATCTAAATTAATTGCTAGCGGTAATTGCGATGGTTTCGCAAGTTGTTTCTCTGCTTTCGTTAAGCCACACTCATCACTCCATTCCCCTGGGTATATGTAAGGAATGAAGAGAACTGGCAGAATCTTCTACTCACATAATTTTTATACCATATTTGGACCGGCGTGATCGGAATATAAACGCAGAAACCATAGTTTACCCCAAATGGGACAAATATTTCATGATCTGTAAAGTTGCCTTTTATAGGGTACATTTGCTAAGAATTAAAAATTAGCTTATCACAAATATTGGCTATTGCAGCTGCGCAGTCTCAAATCCTTTTATTTGCTGTCTACTATCCACATCGTCAAATGTCAGGCTGTTTAGAAGTATTCCAAAGCGTTTCCCACCATTGCCACCACAAATACAGCATGACCAGTCAGATCCTTTTCGAAGCATATCTTCAAGAGATGCTTTGAACGTTGATATCATAATTAGAAGGCCCACCAAATCTTTTATTTCAGTGTTGTGAATAGCTTTGTCATTGCATGTATTAATTGTAGTCTGCAACTGTGCCTTTATTGTATTCAGTTTCACTACAACTCTTTCATCTAATACGTCTTCTTTAAATAAATTCCACCAGATGTGAGATTTACAAGACACTTGCATCGGAATTCGACTTCAGGTTATTAGTCCAGGCACTCCTGCCTTAAAAGTGTTCTGTTGAGGTCTTTCTCTTACTCCAAGTGGCTAAGAATATTCCCACTTGAAATTATTTTTGCCCTGAAAATTAGACCCACTGTATATCCCGCGAGGAATTGTCTGTGGTACAGATAACACCAAAACCTTCTTCCAACAAAGTATTTCCTTCGCTAGTATCACAGTCCGTTTCATGGTGACCATCAGTTAGCGTAAAATCAGCGTAAGCATCAGAATGACCTAAAGTCTCGTCATCGTCCGCATTTTCCTCTCCAAATCTTCAAAATTGGGATCGTCTACTCGATAGGAGTCTCCGCATGTTATAGCTAAAAAAACCAACATAATTTCATTCATGTAACACAATGCTATAAAACAAGAAAGAAAAAGAGGCAACTGAAAGCAAAATATATAGCAATTAGAAACATGTGGTCTGTTGGACTTGGCTTGTAATCCGAAAGTGTGGTAAAACAGGCACGCAATTTTACGTTCATCTCTAAACAATACAGCCCTATGTTACCTCTAGATTGGCAAAGTTGAACTTATTGTCGAATGTTGCTTTGCACGTGGCAAGTATTGAGGCAACAATACTGACAGCTCGATTGCTTGCAGTGCAACCACACTCCACCTTTAAAATGAGCGACAGGTCTGAGAGAACGATAGATCCGATTAAGGGATAAATTATGTCCAAAAATATGCATAGAATATTGTTGTACCAGCTACTTATCAGTTGTTATATGCTTTTCACTTACGTATACACACTAGAATGGCGTGATAAAGTTAAAGTCATTGCTTTGGATACTTTATCATTAACGCTAAGTCACGCCGTGTGTAAATTTAAAGGGAATTTCACTTTCTGACGATTCCCTAAACTACTTGAAATACATGCAGTCATAAGAACTAGAGAGGAGATAATAAGTTTCCTAGCCCGCCCTTGTCATATTGAAGTAGTTTTCGTTGTCAATAAAACAATAACTTCTCTATTGTTATCGATGTGGTTTACCAAATAATAGAATTACTTTTTATTGCACTTTAGTCAAGTATAAGAATAAGCAAGAAGGGTTGAAATAGAAGCAAGCAATCCAACGTTATGTACCCATTGAAGGTGAAAAAAACATACGTGGAATGGAAGTAAAATTAACATGGTAATTTCTAAGATAATAAACTGTCATAGGTAGAGAAAGCCAAAGGAACTCGATGAATACATCGGGACGAAATCGAGGTGTGCGAGAGCAGAATTAACTTACCTATTACGTCAACTGAGGGTTGGCGCCTTCGCACCAGCTGGCTCCACCATTGTTCTCTCGCGGACAGTTTTAATTAACGTGAATGCGCTGCCTGCACCGAGGCGTAAACGATAATTAATCGAGGCAGAAATTACCTGCTGCAGCGCCCGAGCAAGCTGCCAACAGGCCGGAGTGTCGTGTAGACACCTGCGTCGTATGCGACGGTACAACGCCCGATGCTGTATGCAGCAGGACAGCGATTCAGGTACGGTAGGATACTGCACATAGCACTTTCTGTCCATTCCGGTAATCGGGCTTAAAACAAAATGTGCTAAAGTGTCTTCACTCATACTGCATATGAGTAATAACTATCCGTCTCCTCTACAGTGCCAGTTTTGTGCTAAACTGCGTATGCGACCACATCACCTACTTCAGGCCGTTTCCTTTCATATTCTGGTGAAACTACCTTCCTGGGTATGCATCACATTCTCAAGAACTCCCATTACATATTTTTAGATTAAAATACACTGGAGCCCCAAAGAAACTGGTATACGAATTCGTATTCAAATGCAGAGCTATGTATACAGGAAGAATACAGCGCTGATGTCGGCAACGCCTATAAAAGACAACAAGTGTCTGGCGCAAATGTTAGATCGTTTACTGCAACTACCATAACAGGTGGTCGAGATTTAAGTGAGTTTGAATGTGGTGTTACAGTCGGAGCAGGAACGATGAGACCCAGCATCTCCGAGGTAGCGATGAAGTGGGGAAGTCGGGATTTTCCCGAACGACCATTTCACGAGTGTACCGTGAACATCAGGAATCCAGTAAAACATCAAATCTCTGACATCGCTGCGGCCGGAAAAAGATGCTGCACGAACGGGGCCAACGACGACTGAAGAGGATCGTTCAACGTGGCAGTTGTGCAACCCTTCCGCAGACTGCTGCAGATTTCAATGCTGGGCCATCAACAAGTGTCAACGTGCGAACCATTCAACGAATCATCAACGAAGGACCACTCGTGTACCATTGATGATTGCACGACACAAAGCATTACACCTCGCCTTGGCCCGTCAACATCGACATTGGACTGTTGGTGACTAGAAACATGTTGCCTCGTAGGACAACTCTCGTTTCAAATTGTATCGAGCGGATGCACTTTTATGGGTGAGGAGACAACCTCATGAATCCATGGACCCTGCATGTCAGCAGGAGACTGTTCAAGCTGTTGGGGGCTCTACAATGGCGTGGGGCGTGAGCATATAGAGCGATATTGGACCCCTGATACGTCTAGATATGTCTCTGACAGGTAACACGTACGTAGGCATCCTTCCTGATCACCTGCACCTATTCACGTCGGACTTGGGCAATTCCAATAGGACATTCCGACACCCCACACATCCAGAATTACAACAGAGTGGCTCCAGGAACTCTCTTCTGAGTTTAAACACCTCCGCTGGCCTCGAAACTCTCCACACATGAACGTTATTGACGTAATTTGTGGTGCCTTGCAACATGCTGTTCAGAAGAGATCTCCACCGCCTGGTACTCCTACCGATTTATGTCACTGCAGGATTCATGGTGTCAGTTCCCGCCAGCACAACTTCACGCACTAGTCGTGTCCATGCTACGTCATGTTTCGGCACTTCTGCTTGCTCACGGGTGCACTACACAATATTATACAGGTGTACCAATTTCTTTGGATCTCCAGTGTAAAATCGTTTAACTCGGGTTCCTACTACTCACTATTTAACACTATATCTTCCAAAATCAAAGAAATAATTGCATCCTAAAACAACGTTTAGCTTTTGACCCCAATGATGATGTAAGCTGCCTTTTTACGTTGTGAAATTACAAGTATTCTTGATAAGGGGTAGAAAGATTTTACACCCAGAAATTTACGAACAGACTGTGAGTTTGAGCCTTTAATAACACATTCAGAATGCTTTACAAGCAATAGGAAGAAGCGACAACAAAAGGGAAGAACGTTACTTGGAACTACCAACTGAATACTGAACACGTGAACTAAATTGTTAAAAATCTACGATATCATCTACAGCATGGAATCGCACGGTGTATGGACTATTCGGAGACTGGAAAAATTTATTTGTTAGGTTTTACCGATTTTGCATAATAACTTGTAATACTTAACCTTCATGGTGAATGCAATGATCCAATTCAGTCCAATGCAATCCAAGGCAATCACGTAATATATGGTATCGATGATCAGAGAGTAAAGCATCAGTTACAGATTTTATGAAATAAAAGCTTAACGGGGAACGCGTAGGTAACGTAGCGCTCAATACATATACATGAAAGGAAGCTTTGAATCACCTCGATTCCGAGATCATTATAAACTTCATTTCCGACCTTTTTATTGCTCATGAAAACCACACATTGAATGTTGTACCACCATACAGCGAGACCTTAAGAGGTAGTGTCAGGATTGCGGTACACACCAGTACCCCTAATACCTAGTATTACATTGAAGCATGGCATACGACCTGCAAGTTCATCAAGGCACTGGTGGTCCAGATTGTCCCACTTCTCAACGGCGATTCGGCTTAGATCCCTCACAGTGGTTGACAGGTCACGTCGTCCATAAACAGACCTTTTCTATTTATCCCATGCATATTCGATAGGGTTCATGTCAGGGGAACATGTTTGCCACTCTAGTCGATGTCGTTATCCTGAAGGAAGTCATTCACAAGATGCGAAAGATCGGGGTGCGAATTGTTGACCATGAAGACGAATGCCTCGCCAATATACTGGCGATATGGTTGCACTACCGTTGGTGTAAGGCATTCAAAAAGTATCGTAGAGCTGTTACAGCGCCTTCCGTGACCACCAGCGGCGCATGTCGTCTCCACATAATGCCACCGAGAAACATCAAGGAACCTCCACCTTGCTGCACTCACTGGACAGTGTGTCTAAGGCGTTCAGCCTGGCCAGGTTGCATCCAAACACGTCACCGAAGATTGTCTAGTTCAAGGCATATGTGACACTCATCGGTGAAGAGAAGGTGATGCCAGTCCTGTGCGGTCCATTCGGCATGTTGTTGTGCCCATCTGTACTGCACTGCATGGTGCCATGTTTGCAAAAATGGTCCTAGCCATGGACGTCGGAAGTCAAGTTGCACGTCATGCAGCCTACTGCGGACAGTTTGAGTCGTAAAACGACGTCCTGTGGCTGCACGAAAAGCATTATTCAACATAGTGGCATTGCTGTCAGGGTTCCTCTGAACCATGATCCGTAGTTAGCAGTCATCCACTGCAGTAGTAGCACTTGGACGGCATGAACGAATCATGTCATTGACAGTTCCTGTCTCTCTATATTTCGTCCATGTCCGAACAACATCGCTTTAGTTCATTCCGAGACGCCTGGACACTTCCCTTGTTGAGAGCCCTTCCTGGCACAAAGTAACAATGCGGACGCGATCGAACCGCGATAATAAGCGTCTCGGTAGACAAGAGCTGTGTACCTCCTTCCTTGTGGAACGATTGGAACCGATCGGCTGTCGGACCTCCTCCGTCTCAAAGGTACTGCTCATGCATGGTTGTTTACATCTTTGAGCGGGTTCAGTGACATCTCTGAACAGTAAAAGGGGCTTTGTCTGTGATACAATGTCCATAGTCAACGTCTCAGAACTGGGTTTATGCAAAACTTTTTTTGATGTATGTAGGTTCAAGCATAAGAAAGAAGTATAACACTCCACAAATGTACATTACTAATCCAATATGGGTGGGAGTACGTGTAGTTGACATCGCTAATGGTAGGGTTCCACAAGATATAGACGCAATAGGTAAATAATATAATTTACCTGGAGACAAACATTGTACTTTTCGCCTAGATGACGATATATAAAGAACAGTTAACATTATCCCTGTATTAATATATCACAGAAGAAATATTATTACAGATTCCCTAAGACTTTGAAATGTGTGTAAATCAGTACTTCTCTGCCACTTGAATTCACGGAGACGGATTTAGATAACGTGTTCCGAGTCAATAAGAACATGAATTACACCACTCTATTCTGCTTGTGAGATTGGTGTAAGAAAGCTCGCGAAAACGGTTAGATTTTACTTAAAAAATTTTAAAATAATTCCCAGTTAACTGAACGCGACTGCAATTTTTGTAACAGGCTGTAGTCTTGCAGAAATTCTAAAGTCTGCTGTTCAAATGGTCCTATATTCACACCAGACAAAATGCCAGCAAGACTATTTGCTGTACTATACAACTCCGCGTAACAAAGAAGAAAGTAAGTGACTAACAAGAAGGGAGTAACTTTTGTCTCATGAAACGGACCAGAAATTGTGCCGCGCAACCTCACTGGCCGAGATCGGTCAAGGCCCTTAGCTCGCTCTAAGTTTGTCCAGAACTTTCTCGGGTTAACAACGATACTTCATACTAGCGCAAAGAGGCGATGTGTGTGGTCAAAACAAGTGAATAACATAGAACGTCGAGCAAGGCTGCGATGTATGAAAGACGCTCGTTCTAAACGGTCGCCATCCAAATTTTTTTCTACTACCACTACTGTAATGCTCTTTAAAGGCAACAGTCATCACACTGGTACGACGCTGTCCTTCGCGTTTCTATTCAGGTAGTGCATATTTTCGTCTCTTATAGCCAACGATTACAACCATAACCAGTTAAGAATACTCTAGTCTTGTTCTTTCCCGCTATCTTTCCGACAGTAGGCACTATTTATCCTCATGTACCACGGTATTGTGACGACGCTCATCTCATTTTAAGCACTTTCTGGTTCCGCAATTCAAGCCTAATCTCTGCAGAGAAAATCCGAGTGAGGTGGCGCAATGGTTAGCACCCTGGACCTCACATTAGGGAGGACGACTGTTTAAACCGGCGTTCGGTCATACAGATTTAAGCTTTCCGTGATTTACGTAAATCGCCTCAGGCAAGTGTCGGGAAGTTTCACTTAAAAGAGCACGGCAGATTTCATTCCCCATCCTCGAAAAACTCCGAGCTTGTGCTCCGTCTCTAATGACCTTGACACTGACGAGACGTTAAACCCTAATCTTCCTTCCTTCCTTCTCTAGGTAAAACTACCACTGAGCGGTAGACACAGTCCTATTCTATTCGTGGCCACTCTCTAGCTTCCAACACGCACGTTCCATACGTTGTCAGCACTGAGCAGGCTGCGGCGGCTGTGTTCATCTCATATTTGAAAGTTGAAGTTAGAGAGTGGAATACAGTTGAATGCTGAAGGATTCAAAACTGTACTGGAAGATATCTCATCTGAGATGTAATTCAAAATGAGGTCACAAACGAGCAATAAAAATCAGAAAGAATATAGGGATCATAGACAAAGCCCGAAAACTTAGAATAAAATAGGCTGAAATCCTGCAGAAAGTCAGAACACTTCATAAGAAAGAGGACGCATATTACATAACAAGTATCTCCACTACGACCTACCGGAAGCTTCAGAGAGCTTCTGCAAACATCTGCAGAGACTTATAGTGTGGACACGAAATGGCCTTTCAGTGATAAATTAGAAATATATTAAAAAATTATTTCCAAAGGATCAGAGTGAAGTGCAGATGATCACTGAACCGTCCTACAATGGTCCTGGCCAACAGTTTAGTTTTTCTTCCTCCCATAATCTCCTTCAGGCGGCTGAAACTCCCATCATGCCTTCTTGTCATCGGTCGGGTCATTTTGCAATGGCACCCAGCGAAGATCGACGTTGAGCAACTACTCTTCACAATCTTCGTTACAGGACGCCAGACTTCGAAAAGTCTCTGGACGACAGCTAGCCTGTATTACGGGAGTTCAGTTCATATTCTCACGCTGTCTCCCACGACACAGCATTGGATTTGTGGTACATTCTTTAACAGCTCATGTGCCGGCTTTTCTTGAAGTCACTGCTGAGAATGTGTCCAGATATTCCTTTGTACTCCTGAGTCACTTGTAAGTATGTTGGTTATCAAAAGGTCCGTTTCTCCGTAGGCCTTAAAAGACCTCCTCCCTCCATTCGCCTCACCACTCAACTCAGGTAGATGTGTAGAGTTTCTCGGTTGACAGCCAGTCACCGAGTGGGACACCTTTTTGTTAGTACAGCAAGATACTTGAAAACTGTATCTGCCTGTCTTCTGTGGCATTCTGGAAAACATGACGATACCTAAGCGTGGCTTAACTGAACCCGTTCTTCCAGAGTGGCACGTTGTGAAATATTAAAAGCTGGAACTAGGCATACACAGACATGACGTACGCCACAGTATCTACTGACTGAGAAGAGACACCGTTACACATTTATTTCCTGGATACAAGGGTCGCTGGCAGACAACGAGATACTTATAAACTTAGCAACATCTTCAAAACCTTGATACGATCTGTTTCCTGTTGGATAAAGGTTGACTGGATTACTGTCCACTGACGTTCTATCATCGTATCAAAAATATTGTTAAGTAGTATGGTGAGGCAATCAATAAGAGACTTCGTTTCTGCAAAATTCGAAATGAAATCCATTGCCGGCCATCAAGATTTAAATTTTTGACGGCTTCTGTAGCTGATTGACAACCCCAGAATGATTCCATTGAAATTGAAAGAATCGACTCTGTCATCCTTGTGCAATAAATTCCTTTCAGTTTGCACCATGATAATGAAAGTCGGTTAAAATATTTGAAATATTAAAAAGACATCACTCATACAATGTTACGGGTTGTCTACCGATGAAATATTGTGCACATCCGATGGTCGAAGTATTCTGTATCCTCGATGACATTTGGACAAGTACTGTCGAGTGTGAATGTACTATCACACATAATGTCGTTGATGTAACTCGAAACACTCTTGAGAATAATGGCGCTCCAAGAATTCACTTAATGTTTTCGTCGGTATTTCTCGGCGATCCTCTGACACATACACACCTACTGACTGAACTGTGGGTCATCGCATTTGTTCAATTTTAATCGAGAAACTGTCATGCAGTTAAGTACACAAACTACGATCGAGTTTTCATCCCAAACCACTAAATACTTAGACAGTGTGGTCTCTTGCGGCATTTACCATATAGTGTGATGTTTAACACTGAACAGACATTTTACACGACATTCAATATTCCGCTGTAATACTTCATACATTAATCGAGAGTTGTCCCTTAAAGTTTTTCTCACCGAATATAAGCAATTGAAATCAGCTATTTTCATACTTTTCTAACCAATTAACGAAAGTACGAAAGTACTGTGTGTTTCACACAATATTTTGAGTTATGAATCACCTTCAGGCGGTCATCATACCAATTTTTTTTTCCTCAGATACACGTCAAAGTAAAATATAAGATGAATTTAACTTTCTTCTCGGTATTTGGTAATTATCAAAGAATGCTGGTTTCATCAAGATTTTTGCACTGTGTGCGTTAAGTAATCAAATACATCATTGCCTGATACGTAAACTCGTCACCTCTCGAGTGTTGCCGCGCCTTACTTCTTCTGCTTCGATCACTTCTCGGTGCTAATTCCAAGTGACATCGTCATTACCCTTTTTACATCACCTTCAGCACTGGAACATTATACAAATATTGGCAGTCTCACTCTTTCGTTGAACAGGTACAATGTATGACTGTACATTTCTTTCATTATATTGCGCTCGTAAGTATTACTGTCATGTTTATTTTTGAATGTAAAATATTTTATTGTCATGTAGACCCCTGTGATACTTTTACTAGATGGTGAATGTAATGAAGTGCTACGCGGGTGCCGCTGTGGCCGAGCGGTTCTAGGCGATTCAGTCCGGAACCTCGCTGCTGCTCCGTTCGCAGGTCCGAATCCTGCCTCGGACATAGATGTTTGTGATGTCCTTAGGTTAGTTAGGTTTAAGTATTTCTAAGTCTAGGGGACTGATGACCTCAGATGTTAATTCCCATAGTGCTTAGAGGTTAGGTTAGTGTTGTTTAACGTCCCGACGACAACGAGGAGCGCTAGCTCGGGTTAGGGAAGGATGGGGAAGGAAATCGGCCGTGCCCTTTGAAAGGAACCATCCCGGCATTTGCCTGAAACGATTTAGGGAAATCACGGAAAACCTAAATCACGATGGCTGGAGAGGGGATTGAACCGTCGTCCTCCCGAATGCGAGTCCAGTGTGCTAACCACTGCGCCACCTCGCTCGGTGTGTGCTTAGAGCCATTTGAACAATTTCGAGCTACGTGGATTTGAGAGAACGAGTGGAAAATAGAAAGTCGAGCTGTCTAACTTTGTACGCGCATGTGACAGTTCGCAGGAACGCAGAATTAGCAGGCAAGTATGTCGCGTATTATGAACACTTAAATTATGAATACTGAACGGTCCTAATATTTTCGTAAACACTGTGGGAAGAAAGTATTGGGCTAGTAGAAATCCTGTGACCATTGATAAATTCTACAAGTCTTATTAGCAATTAGGACCCAGGGAAGCCGCAAATTGGGGTCTTCTGGACTGTATATACTAGTATGACAAGTGTTGCAGTAGCTAATGAATTCTATAACATCCATTTGCAAGGTAATATGGTTTCGTGAAAGTTAATATAATAAATGTGGTTGTAAAAAAAAGAAAAAGGTAGGTAAATTTGTGGCTATGGCATGTGTGGCTAATCTGGTTGAACTGCATTTCAATATTACGGGACTTAAGACGATTCCATTCACCTTAAAAAGTAACCTGATACTAGGAACTTTATTGTATGAGATGTTATTGTGGTAAAACTGTTTTATGAGTCACCAGACTTTTGAACTGTGGCCCGCCATGACTTCCACTCCTGCGTCAACCACTTCTTCTCATTGCGGGAATTAGGAATTGCATCCAGCTTCCTCTATATTATTTGTTGGACAAATTCCAATACTTGTCTTCCGCTACAGTTTGTATTTTCTACAGCTCCCTCTACATCAAGACTGGCAGTTATTCCCCGGTGCCTCACCCCACATCGTATCATTCTGTTTTTCTTAAAAGTGTGTTCGTCTCCCCACAGAGTTTGTGACCTAAATGCAGTAAAACAACGTTGCCGACCAGCCGACATTCATTGAGAATCGCTGCAGGCATGTTTCCTCACAGACATACTACCAGTTCGCCGTCGCCATCTTGCTGGTGACGAGTTCTGATGGTTCCCCCAATCACGCACAGAGAAGCAACATTACAGTTCCAAATCGTCATAAAGCTCTCGCTCCCCAAAGGCTCTGAAAGCAGTTCACATAATCTCTACTGTAATATCTACTGTAATATCAGCTTCTCAATAAATGTAAATCATAACAAATAAATTTATGTTCCTAAGTTCTCATTGTTAGTTGTGTCATTTCCCTCTCACTATTGTTAGCTGACATTGCGTTTTTCTTCTTTTGTTTCGCAGTATGTGAGTAATATGTGTATTTGAGGAATGTGCTCACGAATATATATGTTTAGTGAAGGTTTTAGGGAATTTTCAGTGTGTTCAAGTTGTATTTAGAGAAATGTGTGTAAGATTTTATGTTCGACATTATTGTTCTCGGCCGTAGGTTATTTTCCCATTGGTGCAATGTCTTCTTAAAGTGGCAGTTTTAAATCCTATATCTCTGCGTTCAAAGGAGCAGGTTTACATTCTGGAGCCATTTATACTGCAACATTCTAGAAATCGTGTAAGATCTTACACTTCAAATAATCTTTCGAAAATTATATGACTTATTTGGCATATTTTACAAAGAAAATCTTGTGATTTTTTTGTTCTCTATTTTTTGTAGTTTAGTGTATTACTTACGATAGTGACTTTAAGAGTAATTTCGATAGCTGAAAGTTTTTCCCATCTGTCAACTAATTAAATGTTTAAATTGTATTACGGTTTGAAGGTATATTCGATAGTTCACTTTGAGCCGTGCTACAGCTCGCGTTCATGCTGTTGGTAGGTTTCCGCCCTCTGTTGGAGGCTAAACGGTATCGTTTGGTTTGCATGGTTGCGGTTGTTTGTCCTCTTATCGTGTTGACAGGCGCCGCTCGGTTTCGCAAGCGTTGGCTGTCTGTTAATGGCACCAGCTGCGGTTATTGATATGTAGTAACTGTTGCGCTATCTTTGGGGCGACGTCGTTGTTTCTCCGCGTCGTCTGAGTGGGTCAGTTTGGTTGGGGTCTCAGGAGGATACTGGTCTGCGCAGTGCAAGAACACGCCGGGGCCGGTGGGGGCACGCATGGAGTGCCGGATTGAAGGGCTGTGTTCACGAGGATGTACGACCTCTTCGTAAACCGAATCCAGCAAGTCTAAGATGAGTGCATTTCAACCCAAGTAATGAATCCTCCACCACTGTGATATCTCGTGATTCTCCAGTGACTTGGGTTCGGTTTGCTATTCGTAGTGTAGCCGAGGCGACAAGCAGCGAGTGGAGTGTTTCGGGAAGGCGGATCTGTTTAGATTACCTCGGCTTCTTATTACTATTTACTGCTTTCAACTCGTTACAATTTGTTAAGTTCAACCAGCGGTAATTTTTCTTCCGTGGTGGCCGCTAACGCCCCTGTTACGTGCCCTGGGGCTTAGTGTATGTTACGGCAGTGTACGTTTCCTCGCCTTGACGCTGCTGTCCTGTAAGGCGTCTAGTTTTGAAGCGTTGTTGATTGTAGGCCGGTTGGTGATTGCTCTACTCTCGTGGTAATGATTCCTTTCTGGTTTCTGGAGCTCCAAACACAGGATTCTGGACTTAGTGCAGACAGCCGGTCCCGGCTTTGGCGTATTGTTCCTTTGTTGCGTTTGGTTCATCGGACGTCACATAGTTTCAGCATGATTATGATTAGTTAGACTGCCACTAGTCTGAGTTACCATCTTCTGGAGTGAATGCAATTCTTGGCTGCCTATTTCATCGCTAAGGAACGTGTTTGTTGCCGGACCTTCTTAGAGGTCGATTCCTGGACCACCGTCTGTGGCCCCTTGGTTCTTGTATGACATGTGTGTTCTAAAAGGCGGTCTGATGGCCAGTAGTTCAGTGTAAAGCTCCTTCAGTCCACCCCTTCTGCGGGTATAATCTGCCTCAGTACCCTTTAAGGAACTTATGTACAGGTCCTAGTGTTTATTATTGTATTATTTATTACAATACATTGTAATACTTACATTATAGGTTATATATGTCGAGTTAATAGTTCTTTTCCCTTCTGGAATAAATCTAGCAGTGTAATGTTCAGCGGATGTTAAAGGTTGTGTTACCAAGTTTATCATCATCTTGTATAACCCGTTTGGTGATCAGTTTCTAGGTTTTTTAATTAACCATTGCTATTGCATTTGCTGTTTTACAGCAGGTTTCTCAATTTTTTATATTATTGCCTTTCCTGGCGTGTTAGGCCATATGTCGTGAAAGTGGCCACTTGCCTTAAAATTCTAATTTGGTATTTTTATTTAAGCAGTTAGCCTTTAAAACCTTATGTACTGTCATTCCTGGCTTCTGATGCCTTCTGCTGTGTTTGTGGCGACTTGCCTTTAATATTTCAATACCTGTAATTTGTAAGTTGCAGTGAGTTTTAAACGATTCTTATTTTATTGCGATTCCTAGCGTGTAAGGACTTCTGTCCAGATAACAGTGGCTTGGTTTCAAAACATTATCTGAGGTGTCTGTATTTAAAGGTGATTTACTAAATTTTAACTCACTGAATCCACTACTATGTACACAGTTGTTTATTCCCTCATTAATAACGTGTGTTACTTTTATTTGTTGTTGAGTCTGGAATTACTGGTTTAAAATAAATTGTGAGTACCTGTAAAAGGCAACCAACAGTAACTGATTACTACCCCGTCCACAATGGTACCCGAATCTTGCCTTCCCTTGACTACCAAGTTTCATACTTATCATACAGTCTTCCAGGAGACAGATACAATTTAGATTAATTTTTGTCACGGAAACTAAAAGTAACGTTATTTCGTTATATAAAGCTATCAGGTAACAAGATTTGAAATCAAACCTCAACAGAGGCAGTTTCTTTATGTTAGGAATGATGCGCTGATACACTAGGACGTTGTTCTATATCCTTATCGCTACTCTGATCCTGTATTTTATAGTGACCCAAGAGAAAGGAATGGCTTGTTAGGACAAAATAAATCCCAGAAAGAAGAATTTGGTCATAGTACCCTTCAAAGGTATGGATCATTTCTCACACATTCTAATATCACAGTTTTTTTTTTTTTTTTGAGTCATCCGTCTTCAGTCCGGTTTGATACGGCTCGTATCGAATTCTTCTCCTGTGAAAACCTTTCCATCTCTGAGTAAAAATTCGAAACTACGTCCTCAAATATTTGCTAAATTTCTTAACAGATGCCCTACCGTCCTGTCCCTTCTTACTTTCAGTGTTCTCCATATGCTCCTTTCCTTGCCGATTCTGTGAAGAACCTCCTCATTCCATGCGTTACCAGTCCTCTTAATTTTTAACATTCTTTTGTAGCAACACATTCCAGACGCTTCGATTCTCTTCTGCTCTTGTTTTCCCACAGATCGGCTTTCAATACCATACAATGCCGTGTTTCGAACATGTATTCTCAGAAATTTCTGTCTCAAATTTAGACCTATGTTTCATAGAAGTCGATTTCCCTTTGCCAGGAATGCCCCTTTTGCCAATGCTAGTCTCCTTTCTAAGTCCGCTTTCCTCAGTCCGTCATGGATTATTTTGCTGGCTACGAAGGAGAATCTCTTAATTTCGTCTAATTCGTTATACTGATTTTAAGTTCCTCTCGGTTCTCATTTCTGCTACTTCTGATTATTTCCGACTTTCTTCGATTTATTCTCAGACTGCACACATTAGACCATTCCTTTCAACACAACCTGTATTTCTTCTTCAGTTCCACTGAGGGTATCATCAGCGGATCTTATCATCTTTGCACTGTAAATGTTAATCAAACCTTGGAACTTTTGTTCAATCAAGTTAAAATGATTGTACATTTGTTCAACACTGAAGCGCCAAAGGAAGTCGTACACTTACCTAATAACGTGTACCTGCAAGCACTTAGAAGTGCCGCAACACGACGTGGCATGGGCGCGACTAACGTCTATAGCATTTCCTGTAAATGTGGCACACATTATAATGGACAGACGCAGCGTTGCATAACACAACGCATGTTTGAACATGTGACAAGTGTTCGTTTCGGACAAAATGAAAAGTCTGGGGTAGCGGAGCACAGCCTCAGCGAAGAACATGCGTTTCAATACGAAGAAACCAAAAGATTGTGTAGAGCGACAGGTTTCTGGGACTAATATCAAAGAGGCATCGGAGATACAGGACACTGATAACCTGGTCAACCGGGATAGTGGCTTCCAACTCAGCACCACTTGGAACAGAACATTATCAAGTATAGAGAAGAGCGCACCGATGGAGGCAGGTCGGTGGCGCCGGATGGCATAAACATGCCGCACCGTGGCATCAGGACGTGGCGCCCGCGGCTCCCGCCGATCACGCGCCGCCGCGCCGTTCCCGCTCGCGCCTCATTGGCCCGTACGGCTCCGAGGATGCAGAGAACCCCGTGGTCCATCTGCTATAAAGATCCGTACGAGACGTGAACCCGCATGAAGAAGGCAAGTAAGAAAGTTGCTCAAACGTTGCTGGAGAACAACGCATTGACTCGGCTCTCAACAAGAGCATATTTTATCGTATCGATGACGTCTAAGAGGACGTTATTTTGAGACTCTCGAGAACATTATAAGAATATGAAAGATATGCTTAAGGCCCCATCAGCTGAAGAATTTCAGCGCTGCACACAAGACTGGTAACAATGGCTCTGGCGTATAGATGCCACAGGCAACTACTTTGACGGGAACAAAGTTATTGTTTCAAAAAATAAAAAAATAAATGTAGTTAAAAATCTGGTCTGTGTAAGTTCTCTAAAACAACGTACGAGCTGTAAGGAGCAGTTACGGAGTATGCAGTGCTTTGCCGAATTGCAAGGAACGCGGCAGCGGCCCAAGGTTGGTACACTGTAGAAGTTGATGGGACGTTACAAACTGGCAGCGACGGGGTATGGCCACTGTGTACACCCAACAACCTGGTGTTCATATTGGTGTCTTTTTCTCGAGCTAGAGAACGGTGATCAGGTGGAGAAACGGGCATCTGAATGGTAAGTCGAGCACAACCCGCGGTCTATAGTAGCTCACGGTTGTATCCTGCTAGTAGACTGAATAAATACACTGTGCTGTGTAACATTCGAGCGGTGCACTGAGTTAACTATGTTATGCACACATATCCATGTTTATTGTGTCACTAGTTGTTTTTATCACTTGGCATTCTGTGCACTTCGCCCACGTTCTCTGAAAGCGAGATCAATTTCACTTTGCCAAATTATACCGCGTGAATGTGACTGTTCTGTATTATGCAGACCGTGATCTTGTTTGTACGAGGGTTGGAACTTTAATAGTGGCAACTACTTATTTACAGCTCGTACAGAATAGGTATACGTGTTTCAAAGTTTTACTGACCTTTACAGAAGTCACCAGTTTTGTGTATAACCTGTTGCCAGCGATGTGGAAGTTGTAGGATACTCTTAGCAGTGCCAGTTGTGTTAATATTTCGAGCGGCACGGTCTATTTCCCGACGAATTTGTAGCAGTTCTCACGTGAATTCCGTGAAGTGTTTCCTTCAGTTTAGAAATAGATTTTAACTCACGAGAGCTTAATTCAGGGGAGAGCAGTAGGTGGTATAGCATTTAGCAGCACCATCAGTCGAACAAATCAGTAACAGATTGCACTGTACGTGCTTGAGCATTGTCCTGCGAAATGGTGGTCTTGCAGAAAGTGTCATCATTTGTGTGTCTAAGCTGGTCGTAGGCTGTCTTCCAAAAATGAACAGCACAGAGACGGAAGTGATGAAATTTTTTGCAGGACCTGACCATCATTTTGCAGGACAATGATTAAGCATGTACAGTGCAAGCTGTTACCGATTTCTTTGACTGATGGCACTGCTAAGTCATACACCACCTACTGCACTTCCTGGCGTAAGGCCTCGTGTGTTCAACTCGAATTCTAAACTGAAGTAAACACTTCACGGCATTCACTTCAGAACTGCTACCAGTTCATGGGGCAATAGACCGCCCCTCTGGAACTGTCAAAACAACTGAAACTGCTAAGAGTATCCTACGACTTCCACATCGCTGGCCACGGGCTATACACAAAACTGGTGATTACTTTGAAGGTCAGTAAAATATTGAAACAAGTATCTGTTTTGTACGATCTTTAAATAAATAGTTGCCACGACTAAAGTTCCAACCCTCGTATTACACAAAAAGTGACTTTTTTATATTTAACTGTAAACGCTGCTGATTTGTTGATGTTACTTGGTTTTTGCTCTGTGCAGGTGACCTGTTTGTGTGATTGTACAAGAGTCTGAGGTAAATGCTTAGACTGTTTCGTACAGCATTGGTTGTCGTAGTAATTAGTTGCTAATGCTGGTAGTAGTAGAGCAATATTCAGCTTCATGTTGAGTAATGTAAACTCCTCCCTCAGGCCCTCATGGGCAGAGCGGTACCAACCAAATACTGTGTCATCCACTGGCAACGGCGTCAGTGTAGGAGTATCTCATATAGACGTATATGGGGTCATCAGACTGTCCTCCTGGCCACTATCAGTTTCAGTTACCTGGAGCAGCTAATACTCTGTCGTGCAGCTCCTCATTAGTCGTAAGGAGGCTGAGAGCACCTCAATCGAGTTCTCCGGCCAAGGAAAATCCCTAGTAGTACCACGGTTGAAACCCAGGTGCTCCACATGGATCTGGCTGGTTTTCTCATAATTGTCCCGGTGTCACGAGCAAATCATCTGGGACACATGACTCTCCCTGTTTCGAATGATGATACAAAATACGTGGCAATAATATTACTGACTTAACTGCAATATTTGTGAAAAACAAAATTTCCAACATTGTGGAACTGTATGTTTCTTCAATATATGCCGCACATGTTTCTACTCGTCTTGTGCCTAGAGAAAAAAAAGAAGTATTACTTACCCAAGCCTCAAACTTGTAGACCTTCCGGTCTATGACCCTCGACGAATTGGAACGAAAAAAAGGAGGTATTAAGGACTATAACTTAAATCATTTCCCCGACGGGAGTCCAACTATGTGGAAATTAATTTTGAGAAGAATGTGAGCGATGCGGAGTGTTTTAGCAGTGCTTATTGCATGCATGCACAACGTCAAACGAAGGGGCGTCCATTGTAGGCACATTTCATTCAGTCAGTGACAATACTTCAAGACTGTCGATTTTTGGAACAGCCGACAACAGCTCTGACTTACTTGACGGAAACGATAGTCGCCGGATAATGAACTGTGAGTAAAACATTACCACCTACTTTTGTTAGTAGTCAGCGCATGTAAATTTTGGACTCAGAACGTGTGGTGTCTGGTGAAAACGCCCAAGTTGAAGTTTCCGTTTCTTGAAGAAAGTGACATAAACGATAAATCTGAACGTATAATACGCCGATTGGTGTTTTCAATAGTTCACGATAGGAGATATGACATACAGGATCACATCCAAGAGAAGAAGCACATACTACATACATCGGCATGTACAAGTAGCAAGAAACACTTCAGGAAAGCCCGAATTGAAACTGGCTGCTGAAGAACATACGTTTGCATACCACGCCATCTCTCACAATCAAAACTTCCGATCAAATGGCTTTACTTTTGTCTGATTCGTAAACTTCGCGACAGACCTAAAGATTGCTTTGTTTTGCTGGAACCGAATCTGAAGAACTTGTTAATGTTTTTGCCCCCCCCCCCCCCGAACCCCTCCTCACCCCTAGAGCTCTTATAATAACAGCTAACGAATTACAAGAAGCAAAATATGTGTCTGTAATGAAATGGTGCATCAAATCACAAAGTACTGAAAAGGATTCCATTAGTGGTTCGATATTACATTCCTCGTTTTGGAAAAAAGTCAAAATTTTGGATATTGTCGATGTTCCAAAGGAAACAGCTGATACAAAAATTCAGCTTATTGCGCAAATTTTGAGGAAGTATCCTTTAATGGACAAAGTAATTTCATTTTCCGTAGACAATGCAGATACCAATTTTAGGGGAGCAGACTGTAATAAAACACAATAAAACAAAATTTAAAAGAAGCATTTGTTAGTGTAGGCTGTGGTGATCACATTTGGTGCAATAGTATTCGGTCAACAGCTTATGGTCATCCAATAGTTGTCGAGGTGATTCTGTTCGAAATTTAAAAATATTTTGAAACATATGCTGTTATGAACCTTGCCTTAAAAGAGTTATGCGAGTTTACTGGTGTTGAATTGATGTCCTCTTTAAGTAATTTCAGAAAATGTTGACTGTCTCTTCATACTACCTTGCAGAGGGTTATGTTTAGTTTCGGAGGAGTTAAGTCATACTTCTTGTCCCTTGAGAATTTCCCTCAAAGTTATGCATAATTCTTCTCTGATAGATCTTTCCCTTTGTGGTTGATATTTGTAGCAGTTCATTTAGGATATTTTGTTGCTATCATTAAATAAATCGAGAGTCAAACTGCGGCACTCACTGAAACTTTTAATCTGCTCGATAGTCTTATACAAAATATCCCATAGAAGAAGGAAAAAGAGTTCTTCAAATCTTAGAGAACATTTTTTGATGACATTGGGAATTAGACACAAAAGGGACGTCAGGTCGATATGCAGACATTCAGGGCCTATCTGAAAATCGTTGTGACAATCTGCCACACTGGACCCATTTCTTAATTCTGTTAGATTTTTGTATCAATATTACATTCATCTGTTTGCTTCAAATAAGAATTTCTTACTTGACAAGTGTGAACATGTTAAGAACATTACAGAAGAGCCTATCAGATACTGGGCAAAGCGTATCAAAGACTGAGTTACAAAGGCATTACCTCTAGAAACAAGATGGATTGCAATATTTAAAAAAAACAGTAAAATTGGTAATGTTTACTTGGAAACTGTAGAGAAAATTGTTAATTTTACGTTATGTATGCCACGTATAAATGCTGCAGTAGAAAGAGTTTTCTGTCTGAGTTACGTGTACTGGCATGATGAAAATGGTCATGTTACTTTTGAGAGAATCACAGCTGTTATTATTTTGAAAACTTATTTCAATTAATCTTGTCCAGAATTTTGTGACGACCTTCTGTCTATAAAGTAACTCCTAGAATCTTCTCATTCTTTTGATAAGTATAGCAATTGTAAATCATAGAATGAAGTGTGTACTTTGTATGTGATTACTGATTCGCAATTTTACATTGTTTTTTTATATTAAAAAATTGTACACGTTTACAGTGGTAAGCGACGACACATTGTAAGTAATGTATCCACGCTATTATAATAATACAATTTTTATCAGGCTTTTCTTATTTCTGAAGAAAATAATTTTCTTTAGGTGTAGTGTACCTTCATTTTCTTTCCTCTCCAGAAAATGAAAATACATTCTTGCTACTGGTTTCTAGGATCCTGCATCATCATAGGGCTTTTATAGTTTTGAGATTGTCATGATAAATGGAAATAACATAAGTGTAAATGTATTAATGAAGATAAGTATAAAGTGTAAACGCAAGTCTCGCGGTTTCTTGTGTTTGAAATCAGGTTGGCCTACATGGCTGACAGTCATTCTGATTACTGAGATATGGAGGAGTATACATGACGAGAATATGATCTAAATTAAGTATAAGAATTGTTTTAGTACCTCATGGTTAACTACAGTTCTCATAGATGTATTTCAGGTCTGTGGTTGAAGACAATATGTTGTGATTGTTTCTGGTGTTGGCTAATTCTGTGGGCTGGGAAAAAGGTTTGATTACAATTATGTTTATTGTACTCAAGGCATTTTGTTTTTATTCTATCGATTGTTTCCTGCTTTTGAAAGAAATGTGGTGTAGCTGATTAAGTTTGAATCACTGTAATGCTTTGTTATCAGGAGAAATTTTATATTTAATAAATATATGTAACTGGACGCAAAATTAAAGCGTCACCCATCCGTAAGGATCAGCTCAGTTTTCAGGTAAATACAAGTTTAATTTAGCGTTTTATTTATGTATTTGTAATATTTTGTTATGTTTGTAAAATATTTAAAGTTTTGTATTTTTGTTTTTTATGTTTCATGTTTGGAGAGAGCAGCGCAACTCGCGGAAACGGCGTCTTCACTGCCGGAACTAGAAAGAAAATTGCTGGCCAGTAGACGTCGCAGGTCAATGGCCTAAGATCAGCAGAGGATCCTGTGACCGGGTTGTTGCGTCGAACCTCCAACATTCAAATACATAAAAATTTGCAGTTTTCCATTGTAATGACGTCACAGAATGTTTAGTGTAGTGTTACGACACGTATGTCTCAATGATTTTTGTTTGATATATAACCATGTGCAGACTTCATCACCTACGTCGTTTACAAAACACTTCAGAAAAATTGTTTCAATTCTTTTACTCTCTATAAAAGATTCTTAAACGAAACTGTAATTAAAACACCTTCAGTTGAGTCGTTTGTGCAAAATTATGTCACTCAGTCCAACTGGTTACCGCAAACTTTTTAAATTTAGATGTTGTTTGTTTCTGATTGGAAATTATATTCTTGCAGGTTTTCCTATTTTTCCCATATTAAAATCGGACTATAAAACCTTTAAGATTCAAAAATCGAAATCAAAATCCTCTGAAAATTAATATCTTGGAGAAATTCAGTAATAATTCTTCCTCAATATAACTTTTCATAAATAATTCTCGAACACCTATTTAAGCTTTACATCGTACGCTGTTTTATTGTCTTCGTCTGCAGCTCACAGCAGCGCACTGATAACTGAGAGCTAAAAACCACAAGATTAGTGCCCGGTGAGTCTATTTTAAGTAGTAGGTGGTGTGTTGCACTTGGGGAAGTGTCCCTTTAATTGGATTGGTGATTACAAGTCTGTGTGTGTAATTAATTAGCATTTTTCAAAAAGGTCGTGAAGTGAAATGTCGGACGAAGAGCAACCGGTGTCTGATAGGAGCATGAGATCCTTTTTTAGGGCTATGGCTAAGATGGAAACCAGATTGAAACAATCTAACGTTGAGTCTATAGTTAGACTAAAAGAGGAACTTAAAACGGAACTTAAAGGGGAACTAACAAAATCTACAGATAGGTTACAGGAACATCTTAATTTAACCAATCGAGAACTATGTGGTAAAATAGAGTCTTCTAATATTGAGACGCAGGAAAAATTAATAGGACTTAGTAATAAGATTGCTGATAATTCTAAAAGGTTAGAAGAGCATATACTGGAATCGCGTGAGGAAAAAGTTTGCATGCGAAACCATATTACTGACTTAACCAAGAGACTACATAATGTCAATGTCTTAGTTGTAAATGAAATAGAGAAAAATAATGTTAAGTTATGAGATGATTCATCTATGCGAACGGAAACTGTTCACAGAGAATTATTAGAATCCATTAAAGAAGTCTCTACCAAATTTGTAGAAATTTCGTCAATAGATAATGTATAATTAGAGACATTGGCTCAACGAGTAGAAAAGGACCATACTGAAATCGAAAATATAAAACCTTTCATTACTGAAATATGCAGTAATATCGATACTCTCAAACATAATAACGTTGATGAAAGTAGAGATCGTTAACATCGTGAACATGGTGAAGAATCAATGTTAGCAATCCGTGTGTCCAGCACAGAGATTCGAACACAGGAAATTACTGAACGGGTGTCATAAACAGATAATAATGAAAAAATTTCAAGTAGTACAACTAATAACGTAGTCAGAAACAACAGTCGCATTGTGTTTGCTAGCAGGGAAGAAAACAACGGGAATAAAGAAACCACCGCAAGCAAATCCGACGCAACTCCGTCTCTGCAATCTAAACAAAATCCGGCCATGTTTCTCGCAGAATGTTGGGACGATATAACGACAAATTCAAATGTAGCAAGTCGATTTCCTGTATTCAAACCAGGAGGCGTACTTCACCCCATTATCTTCATAAAGGCATTATCTCCTAAATGGAGTAACGAAAATCGAATTCAATTTGTAATAGGGCATTTAGAAGCAGATGCTGCAGAATGGGCGGTACTGCATAGGACTGAATTTAGGGACTGGGAGGACTTTGTTAAGCAGTTTAAACAAAATTATTGGTCAAGAGGAAAGCAACAACACTTAACTTTTGAGGTGTTAGACCCTCCTCCTTATTCTAAACAATGGGAAGCTTATAGAAATTATTTCGAATGACATTTAAACCGAGCTAAACTAATTGAAGAATCAATTATTGAAAGTCATCTAATATGAGACTTAATTAGTAGATTACCGTATTATGTGAAGGAAAAAATGATAGAAAGGGAATGGTCGCAACCTTGCGAATTACTGGGGTATTAAGAACAGATAGATATACTTAGTAGAGAACGAGAAGACGAGCAATTTAGATTTAATAGAAATGAAAATTCTCGAAATAATAATAATTCAGAAAATTGAAAATTTATCAACAACAATCATAGCCGGTTTTGTTATATAAAACGTCACTCTAAAGATCAATAGAGCAAACAAAATCGGGGTAAGAACTCTAAAGTGCGGAAATTACACAATAACGATAATGAGACAAATCACTCTCAAGTAATTAGTGAGGGTCAAGTTGTAGGTGACGTTATTATCACTCCTGGAAATGGAAAAAAGAACACATTGACACCGGTGTGTCAGACCCACCATACTTGCTCCGGACACTGCGAGAGGGCTGTACAAGCAATGATCACACGCACGGCACAGCGGACACACCAGGAACCGCGGTGTTGGCCGTCGAATGGCGCTAGCTGCGCAGCATTTGTGCACCGCCGCCGTCAGTGTCAGCCAGTTTGCCGTGGCATACGGAGCTCCATCGCAGTCTTTAACACTGGTAGCATGCCGCGACAGCGTGGACGTGAACCGTATGTGCAGTTGACGGACATTGAGCGAGGGCGTATAGTGGGCATGCGGGAGGCCGGGTGGACGTACCGCCGAATTGCTCAACACGTGGGGCGTGAGGTCTCCACAGTACATCGATGTTGTCGCCAGTGGTCGGCGGAAGGTGCACGTGCCCGTCGACCTGGGACCGGACCGCAGCGACGCACGGATGCACGCCAAGACCGTAGGATCCTACGCAATGCCGTAGGGGACCGCACCGCCACTTCCCAGCAAATTAGGGACACTGTTGCTCCTGGGGTATCGGCGAGGACCATTCGCAACCGTCTCCATGAAGCTGGGCTATGGTCCCGCACACCGTCAGGCCGTCTTCCGCTCACGCCCCAACATCGTGCAGCCCGCCTCCAGTGGTGTCGCGACAGGCGTGAATGGAGGGACGAATGGAGACGTGTCGTCTTCAGCGATGAGAGTCGCTTCTGCCTTGGTGCCAATGATGGTCGTATGCGTGTTTGGCGCCGTGCAGGTGAGCGCCACAATCAGGACTGCATACGACCGAGGCACACAGGGCCAACACCCGGCATCATGGTGTGGGGAGCGATCTCCTACACTGGCCGTACACCACTGGTGATCGTCGAGGGGACACTGAATAGTGCACGGTACATCCAAACCGTCATCGAACCCATCGTTGTACCATTCCTAGACCGGCAAGGGAACTTGCTGTTCCAACAGGACAATGCACGTCCGCATGTATCCCGTGCCACCCAACGTGCTCTAGAAGGTGTAAGTCAACTACCCTGGCCAGCAAGATCTCCGGATCTGTCCCCCATTGAGCATGTTTGGGACTGGATGAAGCGTCGTCTCACGCGGTCTGCACGTCCAGCACGAACGCTGGTCCAACTGAGGCGCCAGGTGGAAATGGCATGGCAAGCCGTTCCACAGGACTACATCCAGCATCTCTACGATCGTCTCCATGGGAGAATTGCAGCATGCATTGCTGCGAAAGGTGGATATACACTGTACTAGTGCCGACATTGTGCATGCTCTGTTGCCTGTGTCTATGTGCCTGTGGTTCTGTCAGTGTGATTATGTGATGTATCTGACCCCAGGAATGTGTCAATAAAGTTTCCCCTTCCTGGGACAATGAATTCACGGTGTTCTTATTTCAATTTCCAGGAGTGTAGAACGTTCGGAAAACTCGTAAAGTCCTTTAGTACAGGTCGATGAAGGGGAACTGTTAGTCAAAATTATACAAGACACACTTGCAATATTTCATTAAACTGCCAAAAGGAGGGTGATTGGCAACAAGATTGACTTCGTGAAGACAATCAGATAAGAGAGTATATAACTTATAAACCCATTATTAAAGGTTATATTAAAGATACCGAAGCAAATATTATAGTCGATTCGGGTAGCGTAGTAAGTATTTTGTCGAAAGAATTATTTCCACTTAAAAGGAAATACTGTCATTTTCCAACCTTACCTGTAACTGGTGTGGCAATTATAGGAGCTACTGGTAAAAGAAGTCAAAATATTAGTGAAGAAGTCTATTTAACTTTTAAAATTTTTAAATAATCATTTACTCACTCTTTGCTTGTTGTAGCCAACTTAAATGTGGCCATCACCTTAGGTATAGACTGGTTGTGTAAGTGTAAACGTATATTAGATTTTAAAGACTCTTCCTTAACCATTCATAAGGAAGCATATACTTTTAAATGGGTGTTTTCTAATAATCAAGTACCTGAAAATTGTTATGAATCTTTACAAGTTAGGTACACACGGCCCATAAACCTATTAGTAGATTCTAATGATTTTGAATGTGTCGTGTACCGTGAGAGGCTAGTAACTGTATCGAAACCGAAGTGAAAGAAAATTGTTGTTGTATGAATTGTCTATCCGAAAAAAGAAAATAAGAGCTAGAATCTTTGATGTTAGAATTTAGAGCCGTCTTCTCAAATGAACCGGGAAGAAACAAAGATTAAGTCTGTAAAGTTAAAATTCAGGATCAAACACCATTCTTTAAGAAACCTTGTCCTACTACAGTACAATACAAATAACCAGCCAGCAGGGAAATAAATAAGATGCTAGAGCAGAATATTATCGAAGGATCATATAGTGTTTTTAACAGTCCTTTGTGGGTTGTTAAGAAAGCTGCTGGTGGGGTACGACTGGTTCTGAATGCTCGTGAATTAAACAAAATTATAGAGATGGAAAGAGACCTATTCCTATGGAGGAGGTATTTCTTAAAACTGCTGGTTCTCGCTACATTACAATGGGTTTAAGGGCTGGTTACCATCAAGTGATATTACATCCAGATTCTCGGCAATATATGGCTTTTATTTTTGAAGGCAGATCATATCAGTTACAAGTTCTACTTTTTGGACTTAATATATCAGTGTCAACTTTCATTAGGGCGTTAGATTCTGCTTTGGGTCAGCAATTATTACAGAAGATTATCTTATATGTAGATGATATTTTGGTAACCACTAAAACGTGGAAAGAACACGTAATTATAATACGGGAATTGTTTAACCATTAATTGATAGGGGAAATACTTTAATGTTATCTAAATCTTACTTCTGAAAAGAAGTGAGACTTTTATGGCATATAGTGGACAGTAAAGGTATTAGGCCAGACCCAGCACTTGTTCACGCTATTGCTAGATGTCCAAGTTCTAGAAATCGGCAACAACTGAAATCATTCTTAGGAATGGTAGGATTTCTGGGAAGATTTCTTCCAGGGCAGGATTTTGTGAATCTTAAATTACTCGATTTATTAAAAGAGAAATCGGTATGGCTCTGGGGAAAAGAGGAAAGGAAGTGTTTAATAAGATAAAAGGGGCATTAATAAAAGCTAAAATGTTATACCCCCAGATTTCAATCACAACTTTTGTGTGTGTACAGACGCCTCTGATTATGGTGAGTCTTGCGTAATATTCCACGGTGATTTGACTAATGAAAAGGGATTATCTCAACCTACTGCATTCGCTAGTAGAATTTTAAATAAACATGAAATAAATTATTTTGTAACCGAGAAGGAAGCTTTCGAAGTGGTATGGGGTTTTCTAAGATTTAGAGGATTAGTAATTGGAAGAAAAGCAATTGTGTATAGAGATAATCAGGCATTAACCTTTTTAAACAATTGCCGGTTACTTCACCATAGGTTATTACGTTCAGTATTATGCTTGCAGGAATTTCAGTACCAAATTAGGTACATAAAAGGATCTCAAAATGTAGTTTCGGATGCTTTGTCGAGACGTCCAGTAGGAATGGAGAATATTAGCATTGCAGAGGAACCAGGAACAAACTATCATGTTTATTTCCTTTTAAAACAGGAGAACGAACGTAAGGTTAAACGGTTAATAACTGCTATTCAATACAATCAAAGAAATGACGATCGGTATAGTGATGTTATACAAAACCTTAGTAATGGGGAAGAAACAGTTAACACTAGAGGTGTGTGGTTATATTTCAACGAGTTGTTGTATTGGAAAGTGCAGAGGGGACATCAGAGGTGGAAAATTTGCATTCCAAATACTTTCGTTTACGAATTAGTTACTTATATCCATGAATGTTACGTGCATTTTGGTATACATAAATGTGTCAAACATCTGATGAAGTACTATTATTTCAAAAATATGTCCCGTATTGAAAAAGCATTATTAGTACTTGTGAAATCTGCCAAAAAGTTAAAGTTGGTAACAAATCTAAGCATTACAAATTATATGCGGCAATTCCTCGAGGTCTGTTGGTTCTACTATCACTGGACTTTTTCGGTCCTCTACCTCGTAGTTCAGGAGGATTCAGTTACGTGTTTGTTATAATGTAATGTTGGTCCAAGCATGTGAAACTATGTACTTTGAAACAAGGGAACACAGGAAGCATTATACGCTGTCTCACTCGAAATTACTTTGTTATCTGGGGCATTCCTAAAAGACTTATGTCTGACAACGGTAGTGCTTTTATTAGACGAAAGTTTCAAGATATGTTAAAACAATACGGAATAAGGCACTTCTTAATCTCAAAATATCACCCTCTAAGTAATTTAGTAGAAAGAGTCATGAAAGAATTAGGACGGTTATGTAAAACATATTGTGCATCTAGACATACTCGGTGGGCCAAACTAATGACTGAATTCGAAAAAATATCAAACGAATTGCCTATAGAAATTTTAGGCAAACGAATTATAGGAGAGCCTTCACTAGCTTCTTTACCTTGGCCAACAGTAAATGAGACCCAACAACGCATTTCAAGCGACAAAATTCGCGAACAGATAGTTACGAAAGCTGAACGGAGACTTAAAAGTTATAATCAACAAGCTATAGAAACCTCATTTCAAGTAGGAGACCTTGTATTAGTACGATCTCATCGTAAAAGTTCGAAAATTAATAAGGAATGTAGGAAATTTTTATTTATCTTTAATGGTCCATATGTTGTCCTTAAGGTTGTCCATCCCAAAGCATGACTTCTTATGGAACCTTCGTCAGGTATAATTAAATTTTTATATAGTGTAGGTCAAATTAAACCCTTCATTCCTAAAGTAGTTAATATTTAGTTTATGTTACATATGAACGAGTGTTCGTGCTTTATTCATGGAACATTTTTTGTGATAAGGACAAATTATTTTAAGGAAATGACAAAATGTTTACTCAAGGGCTCAACAATAATCTACCGGTACTTCCAGAAAGGAAAGATAATTAAAAAGGGTTTATATGGAAGAAAGTTTGTTATTAGGTCAGAAGGAATTTTGTATATTTTTGTATTTACTCGGATAGTAGGAACGAAAGGGGATGGTTAAAGGAACCATGGGCGTCCTGAGCTATAATGCTCACGAGGACATAGCAGAGTGCCATTAATAGAGATTAGTAACAGTGTTAATGTAGAACACACCAAACGGAGCTCTCTCGCTTGTTTCTCCTAAATAAATTGCCATTATCTAATAAGAGTGTCCGAAGGTAAAGAAACCTTGCCAAGTTTCAAAAGAAAGTTTGCATGATTTCTTCTTGACCTCATGCATAATCAAAGTATTATGGAAAGGGACGATGTAAGGCAAATAGTACTAGTAGCTACTGTGAAAAACTCTCTCTCTCTCTCTCTCTCTCTCTCTCTCTTTCTCTCTCTCTCTCTCTCTCTCTCTCTCTATATATATATATATATATATATATATATATATATATATATATATTGGAAAGAGTATCCTTAGTAAATGACTAAACCTGAAACGAACCTATAACAATTTGAACGCTCTATCCTAATATAATAACGTTAAGGAACGTGCTAAGTCATTATTTACTAGCAACTATTAAGTGGAAAGGAGTAATCTCCGTATATTCAGCTACGAATAACAACATTAAAAACGACTAAAAAGTAAATGGCAAATAGTCACAAAATTTCATAATATTATTTCTTTAGAGTCATAAAAGGATAAATCTATCTAAAAGCAAAGACATTAAACTACGTAAAATGTAAGAAAAATCTTTGAAACTTTTATTACCTTAACAGTTAATATTGCATATACGAGAAGTTTTTTTTTCGGTTAATTACAGCCAAACTGAGCTTGTGGGTGGGGTATGTAATGGGCCGCGAAATTAAAACGTCACCCATCCGTAAGGATCAGCTCAGTTTGCAGGTAAATATAAGTTTAATTTAATGTTTTGTTTATGTATTTGTAATATTTTTTTATGTTTGTAGAACATAACATTTTTTGTTTTGTATGTTTCATGTTTGGAGAGAGCAGCGCAACTCGCGGAAACAGCATCTTCACTACCGGAATCAGAAAGAAAATTGCTGGGCAGTAGACGTCGCGGGTCAACGGCCAAAGGTCAGCAAAAGGTCCTGTGACCGGGTTGTTGCGTCGAACCTCCAACATTCAAATACATAAAAATTTGTAATTTTCGATTGTAATGACGTCACAGAATGTTAAGTTCATGCTGTATTTTGTTCACTTCTGTTTTGTCGAGCTGATGTTCACATCTGTATGAAGCATATACGAAGACAATAAAACAGTGTATGCTCTAAACCTTAAATAAGTGTTCGAGAATTATTTATGAAGAGTTACATTGAGGAAGAGTTATTAGTGAATTTTTCCAAGATATTAATTCTCAGAAGAGTTTGATTTCGGTTTTTTGAATCTTAAAAGTTTTAGTCTGATTTTAATGTGGGAAAAATAAGATAACTTGCAAGAATATAATTTCCAAGAAGAAACAAACGACATCTAAATTTCAAGTGTTTTGCGCAAACCAGTTGGAATAAGTGGCGTCATTTTACACAAACGACTAAACAGAAAGTGTTTTAATTACAGTTTAGTTCATGAATCTTTTACAGAGAACTTAAAAGGAATTTAAATAATTTTTCTGAAGTGTTTTGCAGACGACGTAGGTGACGAAGTTTGCACACGGTCATATTTCAAACAAAAATCATTGAGTCATACGCGTCATAACACTACATACACTGTTAAATTGAACCCATGAAAACATAGCTCCCATCCTCAACCACAATCCAACGAAACCTGTGCTATAAAATTAGACACACTTTTACTTAGCTTAAGGCTGACAACGCAAATTTCTAGCAGTAGAAAATAGTTCTTCCTAGTATGAAACAGCGTTTTGTATTTCTTATATTAAGATTAAAAATTTCTGGTGTGAATTAGCTGTAGTCGTGAACTGCAATCATCTGAGTTGTGTCTTATGAGGCTAGGGCCGGAAACGCCTAAACCATGTAGCGTCGAGTATTCTGCAGGTACAGAATTCACACTTCTCACAGTCAGACAATACAGGCTGTGATACAAATATGATACATTAATGTTTCACCTGATTTCTCAGTCCTATAACACATTCAGTAATGAATTCGCCCATAAAATATACTGTGATATATTTAAAAATTTATTGTATTAAAAGCGAACAAAAGTGAAATACCTTCTAGTATTGGAACGGGTATTCCAGTTGCTACTGTTAGTCTGCGCCACAGTCGTGGTGCTGTTGTCACTTTCGTCGATAAATTGAAAAATACAACATCATGGACGTTAGGAAATTCAAAAGAATTGGTGGTGAATTCAAAAGAGTTGGAGATAAATTCAAAACAGACCATTTGCCCTGCGTGTGAAATAACTGGAACTTAGCGACAGGTGGAAAATTTAGAAAAAGCTCAAGATGTCAGATGTTGGGAAATTTAAGAAAATATATTACATTCAAGAAAATTTACGAGAGCATTATTGGGGAATTTAAAAGTTGGCTGAAAGCAATCCAACTAGCCCAGCTGTATTTTGTAACTGTCCCTTCGAGTGTTCCTGTTTCTAAACAAAAGCAGTGAAGTATTGAAAATGAAAGATCCTGTCCAAAGAGCCAAGAACGTGTAACAAGTAGAACTGTGTTAGTAGAAAATTCAAACCCCTTTCTCTTTCCAACCATTCAGAGCATGGGTTTAAAGTAACGTATAAAAGTATGGTGTCAAATTATGTTATTTCCAAAAGGCATTTTATGTATGCATGAAACAACGCCACTCCCGCCTCTCCTCCTCTCTGTCTGCAACCGATCAAAAAAATCCTTGGTTGCTGGTATAGATCAATCGCTCTGTGTACCCACTTTCGTTCCTCTCTCAAAATAATAGGAACATATAATAAAATGATTTGTAAAAATCGTACCAGATATACAGTAAAAATCACTTAACCTGAACTTTGAAGTCAAAGATAATCATTATTTCCTTCAAAGTTACAGATGTTCATCATTTCTGGGATAATAAGGGTGTCAAGCCACATTATTTACCTAAACATGGCATACCTCTGATGTCATATTAAAACGATGCAATGGTCAAAATTAACTATTATACACATAAGCACGCCCGCTATCTGTGTTATATAAAAATGTCTCCAAGGTCAAAGAAATATGTGAAGTTGCATACATACACCTCCGTATTTCGTACGTCAAATTCTGTTCTTCTTACAAGCCTGTGATTCTCTGTGTTTCCAACTTCAAATACTATGTTATTAAACACTTAACACTATAGCGATAAACTCTATAGTGATTACCCAGTCACGTGATAAAGTAATCACTTCCCTCTGTATTTTGTATATCACAACTACTGAATTCCTTAAATAAACATATCATCTCTTTCATGCCAAGTAATCATTCTCTTTCTCTGTATTTGATACGTGAAATATTTTGTACTGAAAAATATCTGGACGACAGTTATCGACCACGCTCCGCCAACACACTGTAGACACATCGTTACTATTATGTTGCTGACAAACAAATATAAGCGTGTCGGCTTGCGGTCACTATACTTTCCTGGATTACGTTTACAAGTGTCATCGTTCGTTGCTTGAGACAGACCGACCGGAGTATATTTTAATCGGCAATGAAATGACCGTTCGTGATTTTAACACATACTGGACATTCATCTTTGATGCTGGTTTTGCCAGCTGAAGACTGAGAAGTTGTATTCTGTAACAGCTCCCTATAACGTATGACATAGCATTAAGTGCACCAGCAGATACGACTTGAAAGTTGCGAAAACGGTTTTATGAGTCCCTAATCAAATGCAATAGAGACAGGTACTGCACACTATTTGACCTTTCATTTAGTATTATATTTTAATAGTTTCAACACCTGTATATATACATCTGATGTACTTTACGAATTGGTCGATCAGTTACGTATAACGTAGTTGTCGTAACGTTGAAACGAAGTGATTATCTGACGTCAAAAAGAGAACGTTCATTGGTGTTTGGACCAAGGATGAAAGCATTTCGAAGACGGCTAAGTTTATAAACTGTTTGTGTGCCACTGCAATTAAAGTATACCACGCATGGCAAAATGTAGGTATTCAAAACCAGCGCCGAAGCAGCTGCGGTCCATCACGGGCCATAGATGACAGAGTTAAACTACGAATGTGTATAGGTGAATAGACACGTCACTGTAGTGCAATTGACTGCCCGGATGAATCATGTTTTACCAACAAGGTTTTGTCAACAACAATGGAGTGAGCATTGCTTTTTATGGTCCTCCGCGGCAGGCGACAGGTACGTGCAGCCATGGTGACTGCTGTTAATTGGCGCTTATAGCTTAACATGATGTCCACTGAGTGGCGGCAGGTGGCCTTTTCAGATGATTAACGTTTTATTTTCCTCTAGACAGATTAGTGTGTGCAATATGGTATGTCTGAAAGCAGAGAAATAGTCTGGGACATCTTTTCGTGGCATTTGCTGGGTGAGCTCGTCATAGCAGAAGGCACAATGAATCATCACACATGTGCATCTATCCTTGGGGACCATATCTACCATTACAGTTCGTTTTTTCTGGGCAATATGGCAATTACCTTCAGGGCAATTTAACGTGCCACGCAGCCCGTGGTGTACGTCCGTGTTTCGAAGAAGTGCACCAGATTGAATTTGCTGTACCCCGCTGACCACCATATTCCCAGAATTTAAACACTATCGAAAATCTGTAGGGCAACCTTGGTAAGACTCTTCGCGCCAAGGGTCCTCAACCAAGAAGCCTAGTGCAGTTGGCCACGGCTGTGGAGTCAGCATGGTTTCACATTCTTGTCGGTACGTTCCAGTACCAGAATAACTCTCTTGCTGGACACCCCGCAGCGGTTTGCGCTGCGCAAGGTGGTTATTCAGGCATTTCACAGGAGATCACATTAAGATGACTGGACGGTGTCGTTGAAAAAATGCACTGCTTCAACTGTATGGGAAACTACGTAGAGGTTTTCACTTCTTATTCCATGACTCAATACTTGTAATCATGAATGGTTAGCCTCTCTACAGAAGATTGCCTCTTGTTCAGCTCATTGCAAATCCAGACATGGCGTCATGGGCAGACATTCTTGTACGCATGGGCAAAATATCCTGAAAGAGGCTCACCATTACTAGTTTATTCACCAGAGGTATACCGCATTTGTTATCTGCACTGAATCCCGAAACAAAGAACCTCGGATGTACATCACTTCCAATATTTTCGTAGATATGTGGACTTTGGATTTCTTTTATGACGCTACCAATCTCTGTGTAACGTAGCTACACACAATTTGATATGAATGTGTTCTGAATATAACTGTTTTCAACGTATAATTGGAGCGGTGTCGAATTATCCAAAATCGCCAGTCCAACAGCAAGTAACTTACCAAGGACTGGATTAATTCCACTCAGTTCGAAGGCGACTAGTTTTTAGTTAAAAATAAAGCTTCTTGAAAATAAGGTTTTGTGATTACTGCAGCTGCCGCTAGTTGCCCTCCTACGAGGTAGCTTGAGTGAAGTCCCACATCTTCTGTACGTTTTCCTATTTCTGCTGTATTATTTTCAGAATTTGTTCCCAATCTCAGAGTGTGCCATCATATGGTTTTCTGCGTTAATGTCTGTCTTGCTTCATCCAGGGTACAAGCTCAAGCGATAACATTTGATAAATATCTTCTAAAACCAATTTATTTTGCAAACATTTTAGTAGATTTTTATAATGAATGACAGAATCATTCTTGCTGTTCGAAATGGAAAACTCAATTTCTCAGAATTTCTTCTATCTGATTTTGATGCCATTTTTTCTGGACATAGCAGTAAATCTCATTGTAAATCATGAGCACATTCCGAGTATTCAGGTTCTACGTACCCTGTGTTCCATTCATCTGGTGTGTACCCGACCACAAACCTGTTCGCGCTCTTTGGAGGAAGCCATACAAAATCGTATATTGGAAGATGTTTCATCATCGTCCAGCTGTATAGGCTGTTCACGTTAAGATAAATGATCTAAGATTTGTTGATTTTTCTCAGCATAATCGAGCCTAAAACTGTTACTGGAAACTGTGTGTCCGCGAGGAAATTGAAAAATTCCGCCACTGATGCCATGTTCAACAAATTGGAGTCATTTAATATAGTTAATAAGCTGCAACTCTGCTTTTCTTATTTTCAGCAGTGCATCCCATGTCGAGCATATTCAGGTTCTGAATTCCTTTCCCGTGTTAACCCTTTGTTGCCTGACGGTACTTAAAAGTACCAGTAAGTTTTGACTCTAATTATTTTCTCGTGGTGAAGTTTCGTGATCTGAGAGCCTGCCGGTACGTAACAGTAACTCTGCTCTACTGTTTCATAGATGTTATTGTGCAACACATAGACCTCTCTGGCGGTCAGAGCTTGAAATTGTTTTTCGCGCGCTGCTGTGAAAACAGAAGATTGTATGTGCTTGTTTCCATGGTGTTGCCTGAATTTGTGCGCAATTTATTGAAACTTCCGTTGAGTTTTCCATTGTACGCACTTACCTTCTTTGTTTTTTTATAATAGTTTGAAGCATTACGTTACAAGTGAATGAGATAAAGTGGAAAATATAAAGCGGACTTATTAGTACCGTCAGGTTGTGCGAACACTATTGTAGCAACAATGCGTTACCTCTCACTAGTTGGTCTGTCCACTTTTTCTCACACAAAAATCGGTAAATACATTTGCCTGTGGAACAATTAGAACAAATAGGAAAGGTTTGCCAGGGAATTTACCTAAAGAAATGTCTAAATCAAATCACAGAGAGTCATCTTTAGACCTGACAGTATTTCAATGGAAGGAAAATAAAGTAGTATATTTTGCGTCGAACTTCCATGGCATTGAACAGAGCGTAGTGACAAGAAAACAGAAAGATGGAACTAGTAGGACTATACCATGTCCAGTTATTGTATGTGATTACAATAAAAACATGGGTGGTGTGGATCATGCAGACAGATTACATTCAACTTATGGTCTTGACAAGCGATCAAAGAAATGGTGGCACCGTCTCTTCTGGGGAGCAATAGATATTGCTTTTGTCAATCCTTACGTCATTTTCAGTTATCTACATGTGGCACTGCCACTGCTGGAATTCAGGTGTGATGTGGCACTAGGGCTAATGAATGAACAGCAAGTGCCAAATCTCAAAAAGAGAAACTCTGGTAAAGATGAAATAACTCTCCCAAAGAGAAGGAAGGATAACTGTTCTGTTCCGAAGGATGTACGTCTTGGCAACCGAGGAAACCATTTTGTAGTGTTCAGTTGTAAAAGAGGACGATGCGAAATGTGTGCGAAAAATAAAATTCAGTCGCGACCACATTCACAATGTAGTACATGTAAAGTGTATTTGTGCTGCAATGAGAAAAAGAACTGTTTCCTACAATTTCATGAGGTATCACTAACACTAAATATGTGATATGTATATACTGTCAAAAATGTATAGCTAAGTTACTATGTATTGTGAAGTTGCTCTAGAATAAATTTATGCGAAATTTAAAAAAAAAAATCAGAAATATCATATTTCGGTTAATTAATTTTCTAATGTAAAAATATTTAATATTTATGTGGAATAAGGTACAAGTTATAAAAATTGGAGCATTTTTCTGCGCATGTTGTGATTCTGTACATGGAGTCTGACGGTACTTCTAAGTACCAGAAGAGAAAAAAGTTGTGAAAAATAAAATAAAATTTTACAAAAAATCCTACCGTCATTTGAGGCCACAATAGCATAAATTCTGCAAAGAAAATGTTAAAAAGTAAATTTTTTCTTATGTCAGGAAACAAAGGGTTAAGTAGTCCTTCAATCTTAACTACTGAGGTTTTGCGATCTCCCGGCATAAAGGATTCGTTGGTTACAAGCTCGTACTGGAACCCATGCTGTTTAACAAGACTGAATTCTTGATCGTCAGCAAAATACAATGTGGAAAAAAAATCGCAACACCTTAAAATTATTAATGTAGGGCATTTAAATTTTGGGAATACATTGGTCTAGGTAACATATTTAAGTGAAATATCCTGGCAGATTAAAACTGTGTGCCCGACCGAGACTCGAACTCGGGACCTTTGCCTTTCGCGGGCAAGTGCTCTACCATCAGAGCTACCGAAGCACGACTCACGCACGGTGCTCACAGCTTTACATCTGCCAGTATCTCGTCTCCTACCTTCCAAACTTTACAGAAGCTCTCCTGTGAGCACCTGGCGTGAGTCGTGCTTCGGTAGCTCACATGGTAGAGCACTTGCCCGCGAAAGGCAAGGGTCCCGAGTTCGAGTCTCGGTCGGGCACACAGTTTTAATCTGCCAGGAAGTTTCATATCAGCGCACACTCCGCTGCAGAGTGAAAATCTCATTCTGGGAACATATTTAAGTGATTGACATTGTAAGATGAGAAGTTAGTGAAAGCGCGAGATAATCTATTGCAAATTTGAAATGCTGGTATAATAACAACCGGTGTAGCCGCCAGACTGTTCAATGTAAGAATGCAAACGTAGATGCATTGTGTTGCACATGTGATGGATGTCAGTTTGTTGGATACCGGTTACACTTAGTCAATACAGGTGCGGCTAATGTTGGTTGTAGATGACGCTGATGTCATCCGATGAAGTTCCACACGTGCTCATCTGGAGACGTATCTCGTATTCGAGCAGGCCGGGGCAACATGTAGCGACCCTGTATAGCATGTATGATTACAACAGCCGTATGTGGGAGAGCGTTATCATGTTGTGAAACACTCCGAGGTATTGTGCTCTCGAATATCACCACGACAGTTCGAATCACCAGACTGATGTACACTTTTGCAGTCAGGGAGCGCGGTCCAACCACGACGGAGCTCCTGCTGTCATTCGAAACTGGATTCCAGACCATAACTCCATGTGTAAGTCTAGTGTGTGTAGCACGCAGACAAGTCGGTTACAGGCCCTCAAATGGCCTTCTAACCAACACACCACCGTCACCACCATTACTCTCACCGAGGAAGAACCAGCTTTCATAAAAAAAACACAGCAGACCACCACCCCGTCCTTCAGTGAGCTTTCAGTGGTGTCACAAATGGAGGAGATTTGGGTCTGTGAAATGTAAGTTAGAGAGCGTCTAGCTCGGAGCTGTCCTTGAAATAACTGATTTGTAAAGTTAGTTGTGTCACTGTGGTATCAAATGCTACTGTATCTGCACTAAGACGTGCCACAGCCGTACGCCGAACAAAATGGTCGTCCCTCTTGGCGGTTTCACGTGACCGTCCGGAGCTCGGTCTCCTTGCGAGTGTACATTCTAGTGACCCCCATTGCCAGCAGTCAGGTACAGTACCTACATTCCTGCCAAGACATTCTGTAATGTCAAGGAAGGAACCAAGCTACCAGTAACCCTTTTACATTACCTCTTCCGAACTTTGTGAGGTGTTAATACACTACTGGAAATGGAAAAAAGAACACATTGACAACGGTGTGTCAGACCCACCATACTTGCTCCGGACACTGCGAGAGGGCTGTACAAGCAATGATCACACACACGGCACAGCGGACACACCAGGAACCGCGGTGTTGGCCGTCGAATGGCGCTAGCTGCGCAGCATTTGTGCACCGCCGCCGTCAGTGTCAGCCAGTTTACCGTGGCATACGGAGCTCCATCGCAGTCTTTAACACTGGTAGCATGCCGCGACAGCGTGGACGTGAACCGTATGTGCAGTTGACGGACTTTGAGCGAGGGCGTATAGTGGGCATGCGGGAGGCCGGGTGGACGTACCGCCGAATTGCTCAACACGTGGGGCGTGAGGTCTCCACAGTACATCGATGTTGTCGCCAGTGGTCGGCGGAAGGCGCACGTGCCCGTCGACCTGGGACCGGACCGCAGCGACGCACGGATGCACGCCAAGACCGTAGGATCCTACGCAGTGCCGTAGGGGACCGCACCGCCACTTCCCAGCAAATTAGGGACACTGTTGCTCCTGGGGTATCGGCGAGGACCATTCACAACCGTCTCCATGAAGCTGGGCTACGGTCCCGCACACCGTTAGGCCGTCTTCCGCTCACGCCCCAACATCGTGCAGCCCGCCTCCAGTGGTGTCGCGACAGGCGTGAATGGAGGGACAAATGGAGACGTGTCATCTTCAGAGATGAGAGTCGCTTCTGCCTTGGTGCCAATGATGGTCGTATGCGTGTTTGGCGCCGTGCAGGTGAGCGCCACAATCAGGACTGCATACGACCGAGGCACACAGGGCCAACACCCGGCATCATGGTGTGGGGAGCGATCTCCTACAGTGGCCGTACACCACTGGTGATCGTCGAGGGGACACTGAATAGAGCACGGTACATCCAAACCGTCATCGAACCCATCGTTCTACCATTCCTAGACCGGCAAGGGAACTTGCTGTTCCAACAGGACAATGCACGTCCGCATGTATCCCGTGCCACCCAACGTGCTCTAGAAGGTGTAAGTCAACTACCCTGGCCAGCAAGATCTCCGGATCTGTCCCCCATTGAGCATGTTTGGGACTGGATGAAGCGTCGTCTCACGCGGTCTGTATGTTCAGCACGAACGCTGGTCCAATTGAGGCGCCAGGTGGAAATAGCATGGCAAGTCGTTCCACAGGACTACATCCAGCATCTCTATGATCGTCTCCATGGGAGAATAGCAGCCTGCATTGCTGCGAAAGGTGGATATACACTGCACTAGTGCCGACATTGTGCATGCTCTGTTGCCTGTGTTTATGTGCCTGTGGTTCTGTCAGTGTGATCATGTGATGTATCTGACCCCAGGAATGTGTCAATAAAGTTTCCCCTTCCTGGGACAATGAATTCACGGTGTTCTTATTTCAATTTCCAGGAGTGTATTTGCAGTAGCTTACCCGTACACCTAGTTAATCATCTAGCAAATATTTATTTCACATGCAGATCAACAATATGGTCCTTGTTGTCTTAAAGTCATTCTTGAATAATGTTACCTCACAACGTCCAATCTCAAAGGTAACTATCGCTTATGATAGCTGCAGTATGTATTTAAAGAAAACCTGACTTTATTCCTCATAGGGGCACTACTAGCGCAACTCTTACTCGACTGAAGTATGAATAGACATATTTGAGATGCAAAAACACGCATACGAGTTTGGTGTATGTAGAAAAGTTTATTTAACAGTGTTGCGATACCATTTCCGCCGGTTCATGAGCTCACTATTTTGAGATCATCGGATTTTAATTCTGATGCACATTTTGCAATAGAGCATGTCAAAATTTTAACGAATCAGTAATTCTGAAATGCGAACTGCGTCTATTGTAATACTCGTTGTGAATTATTGTGTTTCCATGTTCGATGATAGTATAGGACCGTGTCGAGGATTAACGTAAATTCTTCGATGCCATCTATCGTCTTTTCTTCATCACTATAGCTCAGTTTGTGGAATGCAATTGGCATGTAGTCTATATTGCTGTCGGAATGTGCCTCACCTCGCTGTGCACCTGAGAAATGACAGTGATATTGGTGCTTCACATCATCCTCTTGAAATTGTTTCTGTCATAAATGAAAGTAATTGTGTTGTAAGCAAATGCCATTTACAGTCTCAGCGATTTCATGCAGTCACTACCTCAGTACAATTTTGATCGAGAAAAACATCTTGGTTATAGCTGCAGTGTATGTATTAAGCAACACTGAATGGTTAATGGGATTGTACGTGATCTGCGAGGAGGAAGAGGAGAATAGTATTTAACGTCCCATCGACAAGGAGGTCATTAGAGGCGGAGCACTAACTCGGTTTAGGGAAGGATGGTGCTCTTCCAGACGAACAAGAACGGCATTTGTCTCAAGAGATTTAGCGAAATTAAGGAAGACCACAATCAGGACTGGCGGACTCGGGTTTGAACCGTTGGCCTCCCGAATGCAAGTCCAGTGTGCTAACCACTGCGCCACATCGCTCAGTGTACCTGATCAGAATACGTATCGGAGTCTGTACCACGACAACAACCACCAAATGGTTCCAATACGCATACCATATCAGCATAAATCATGAAAGTTTCAGGTTGTTACCGAAATTTTAAATGTAGCAGATTCGTTTTCTTGTTTTAGCATTAAATAAACTGGTTATCAGGTTAGACTGCTCACAGTCAATTACATGTGCATCTAATCTTCCCTGTGAAAGAAAACAACACAGGCAGTGGGCACACTACAACTGATGGGTGATAATCAGTAACTTTAATGCATGCGAGTCTCGACAAATTCTTTTTGTAACAAATGTGAGATTTATCTTTATTGTTAGCTCCTTGCAACACTAATACATTCACATGTGTCTCCTGATTGTGTTCTGTAATATGGAGTGGTACAACTTGGAATTCAGGTTGCATTCCATTACGAATATGGGTTCACTGAACGACTGTGATATGACTTTCAAAATGATGGAGCACAGCAATCAACCACCCTTTCCTTTCAGGTTTTACTAAGCAAATCTAGAATTCAGCTAGTGCATACCCATTATCAATGCATTATTTAATAATATCAACGAATGTACTTGTACGTCCGACCCCTGTTGCTCGAACTTGTATCACAGTTCGTTCAAGACTACTCATTAGTGCACTGGTAGTGGATAGGGACTACTCAAATTCTAGATTTTCTTAATGAAACCTGAAAGGAAAGAACGACTGATTGTTTTTGTTCTTCACACAAAAATGTGTCTCAAATCATAACTTGTTTCACTACTCGGATGAATGTCATTGTTTACCCAATGAAACTATTCTTTTGGTTGTTCTGTAGACAGGGCACAACTGCAGGCAGCATTGACAGCATATGAAGTGTCTTGTAAATGCGTGTCCGCAGCTCGTGGTCGTGCGGTAGCGTTCTCACTTCCCACGCCCGGGTTCCCGGGTTCGATTCCCGGCGGGGTCAGGGATTTTCTCTGCCTCGTGATGACTGGGTGTTCTGTGATGTCCTTAGGTTAGTTAGGTTTAAGTAATTCTAAGTTCTAGGGGACTGATGACCATAGCTGTTAAGTCCCATAGTGCTCAGAGCCATTTGAAACATTTTTTGTAAATGCGCATCATCACATGGAAAGAGTACTGGAGCTTCATCATCCCTTCTATCGCTGTCTACGTGAATGAAACTATGGTCATCATCTTCACTGTCTAAGGTGCTAAATAAGTCGTTTAACGCTGAAACTTCTCTTTCACTAGGACTGACGTAAAATGAAGATGCTATTCTGTACGTTGAAATATATAAACAACAATAAACAGCACGATACAAGAAATCTTAAAGTTAGTGTGAGGTAAACTGACCTAACGGAGTAGAGTACTTACCAGTGTAAAGCGGTATAAGAAATTTATAATGACCGTAGAATATGAAATTAAAAAGTGTGTGGGTGTAGTAGTGAAAGGGTTGTAAGTTGCTCTGTGACACTGGTTGAGTACACCTCATTGATACAACTATGGAGGTGTGTCCTTTGTATTGTGGTATATCCGATTTTCTTCACCAAATTTAGGCATGAGAAAGCTGCAGAATAGTGTACACTTAATCTTAACAGGTTGATTAATCTGACATGCTTTTGTCTTGGAAATGTGAGAACAGGAATCCAAGAAATGCCCAGTAATCTTAGATCCAAGTATATTATCTACTTCAGCAGTACATATTCGTCTTCCAAACTCAGACTCGACATCAAGCTACTAGATGGCATCTACTGTAATATGTCTTGCTGCCCGCACATCTATAATAACATTATGTTAATCGATGAAACTTCAGCTTACCAAATTGGCCATCTGCCGATCATCCGCTGCTGCTTGTTCTTGTTCTTCTACTCGTGGATTTCTTCCCAGTTGCCCAACCAGACAGCAGATGTATTCATAAATAAGACGAAAATGTTTCAATGACAGACCACATCATAAAAAGAATACATATTCTTTTTTGGTAAATTTCAGACACGCAGTTGCGTTTTCTGTGTAACCAATTCTTTTTGCAGTTCCTCTCCGAGGTACTGGATCAGACCTCTGGTTCAAATGGCTCTGAGCACTATGGGACTTAACTTCTAAGGTCATCAGTCCCCTAGAACTTAGAACTACTTACACCTAACTAACCTAAGGACATCACACACATCCATGCCCGAGGCAGGATTCGAACCTGCGACCGTTGCGGTCGCGCGGTTCCAGACTGTAGCGCCTTTAACCGCGCGGCCACACCGGCCGGCAGACCTCTGGTTCTGATACATTAAATGAGAAGTAGCATGTACTCATAAACATGAACGAAAACCTTTGAAAGATAGACTACATAGGTGGCAGAATATACTTTTTGTTGAACTTCCGACTCTGAACTGCTTTTTATGCAGAAACTCTGCTCCTGCTAACCGATTTATTTTATTTCATGCGGCTCGATCAGATTTCCAGAGCTCAAAGAACTTTACAGGTCTGAAGGTGAAGCAGAAATCACTTCAGTAAGTTAGACTCTCTGCTTTTTATACCTTCGGAATAGTTTCAAATACTCCCGAGAGAACCTTCCTGCTGCTGGTGAGTCAACGTTCTGAATCGGAGCTTGTGCACCGCAGATTCGTGGTAGAAAAATGATTAAAAATATATTGAAAGATATAACAAACTACTAAGTGATAGTCTCGATAAGGAGAAGAATACTTATCTTTTAGTGAATACATGACTGGGTTTATGATGGTGATGATTATTAAATCGTTTTCTCTACAACAGTTCGGGACCAATTGGAAGGCTCTAAGTGACTCTCCCTACTTATGTACTATTACTTTCCTGCTGAGTCATCAGGGAAAATGTGATTAGTAAGTGTTAGTATGTTTTTTACATATTCTATTATTTAAACACACGTTTCCCAATGAAAGGGATCTATCTCCTACAGATATCCCCAGAAACACAATACCTTTTTGATGCGCATGTGTTGAGACTTTGGGGAAAAAAATAGGACAGCTCACATCTCTCAATATTGCAATCTCCGTCGTAGAGATAATAGCAAAACACAACCTCTTAGTAGATGTGAATGTTTTGAGTTACTCGTGGAAAAAAAAGCTAAGTTCACATACCTACGCTGCAAATTTACGCTTAAGTGCAGCATTTGGTCGTCCTTTTCTTTCCGGCTTTATTAGAGCAAACATAGATTTCGGCTAGCACCCAGTCAATTATCAATGCACTATTTCATAGTTTCAGTACATGCAATAGTACGTCACCACTGTTCTTCGGGTTTCTGTCACAATTGTCAAGTCATTCAAGTCTTTTAGTACTTATATGTTATTGGTTGGATATAGAGCTCCTTAACATGCAGGTTAGTCTCTCTCGCTATTCGCTGACTCCTCAGTCCATTATTGCCGGCAAAGGCGCGATGTGTGGGGATGGCTGACGTCACTCTACTATACGGGGCTGCTGCGACATTTGTGGGAGTTCGCCCGAGACAACCAGATCGCAAGCTGGGTGACTATATCGCATTATCGTGTCGTAGCTGTAAGCGACAAATTGCCACGAGACTAAACTGACCATCAGTTGTTGCGGAACTGTGAACGGTAACGGTCATTGTGCAACTATTCGCATCACAGAAGGTGCTCCGTTGAACAAAGTGCACTTTTAACTACAAGGCTTCCTGACGTGCCGTAAGCGGTGAACACAGCATTACATCATTACGGTAATATGTTTACATACGGCAGTTACAGACAACTTCCTTGGAAGAGAGACAGGTCACTTTCGCTACAGATAGGGTGACTAATCGATAAAGCTCAAGAAGCACACAGAAGTCGCCCATACATGATTAAATCTATTAGTGCAGCACTGAGTCTCACTTCCAACTAAAGGCTCTCATTAGATGAGATTCCCGTTGTGTATCTCTCCACGCTGACCATACGTAAATTAGTGTACTTTATAAAACAATGTGGCTTAGCAGCGAGAACAGACAATACCGTACACCTGGATGCAGAAATTAAGTGGAACAGTGTGTACGTGATGTTGAACTCATTTCATTCACAAAAAGATCAAATAGAGACCGTTTTGCAGGATTCAAGCAAATACGAGACGATGACGTATTGTTATGTGACTATGGAAAGAGTTATGAAATTTTTAAAGGTTTCAAGGAGGCCACAGGTGATATGGAGGGCGATAACGAGCCAATACTACAATTTTTAGTGCCATGGATTTTCACATTATTGTATCCGGAGTTCGAGTATTGTTCCGGCACACAGTTTTAATCAGCCAGGAAGTTTTATTATATTACTGCCAAGCCGGAGCCAGTGATGTGACAGTGCGCAAGCTAAAGGAAATAACAGACATATTTATAAAATAGAAATTTGTAAAGAAACTACGTGACGCTCATTACATGACAACGTCCTTGCGCTGCTGTTTCAAGAAACTATTGGTTCTGTGTGAAGAAAGAAGAGAAAAAATTCATCGAAGTGTGCACAAAATGTTGAATAACGGTACTGATCCGACAGTAATATACTATTTTCATGCCCTCATGCACGAAAAAATTTACAAATCAGCAAACATCCACCTTAAGTCGAAAGATTAGTTCGAGAATATATGAACATGGAGAGTCCAAAAGATGAGTTCACACGTCTTTGACGGTGATGATAAAACGCTTGTGCTCTTTCGAAACTAAGAAATGAGCTGTTCTGTGTAACTAACAATAGTTTGGTTTGTGGGGCGCTCAACTGCGTGGTTATCAGCACTAACAATAGCGCCTCTAGTGAAATAAATACAGGGCAGAGAAAATAAAAGTGGCTCGGACGACTGGATATGATTGGATGCGAATGTATGCTTGTAATCGAACCCCTTGACGCGCACACCACGTGTGCGCTAGCCACATGATCCACAACCGTTCTGAGCGTAGTGCTGACTGTGTCGGTGTGAGTGGATCAGTGCCGAGCGGACTATGGGACGATTCATCTCACAGTGGAGCAGCTGGTGTTCGTTCTGCAGCGTTACGTGACAACGAAATCGTGGTGGAACTATGTGATCAGTTGTTTGCTAAGAATTTTAATTGTGTCGAAATGCTAGCATAGAGTGCCATGCTGTGCTTAGTCCGAAAACGGCGTCAGGTAAGATCTGTTCTTAACAAGTCAAAAAACATTCCTAAACGTGCCCGCACACCAGAAAATGTGACTGCAGTTCACCTGAAAAATTCTTCTGAGTCCTACAAAATCAACCAGATGCTAGTCGCAGGTGACCAGCATATCACGTCAATCACGCCGACTGGTAATGTCTGGAACTGTATTTGCATCTCTACCGCCTGTCTGTTGTTTAAGCATTAAAATCAATAGGTTCTTCTCAGTGCGTCCAGTGTGGCTGTTTACTACGATACTAATGAATACCGTGGGTACGAATCCGTTCTTTACGTCTGATGAAGTCTTCTTTCACCTGACTTGTTACCTCAACTCACAGAATCCCAGGTTCTAGGCAGCGAATAATTCGTATAGCTTCCACAATACACCCTTCCATGATCAGAAGGTTGGGGTGTGGTGTGCAGCATATATGGGTCCTTATCATACCAACACTAATTATTTTAGACATAATAATATTTACAGACTTCTTCATAAATACGCCCAATTATTGGTTCCATTTTCTTTCAGCAGACGCTATCTGCGGCGCGTTACATTAGCAACATTTTGAAACCTATTTGTGGCAGAATTAATGGAGGAGAACAAGACCTACAGTTAATTATAACAGGATTTAACAACTTCCCACACAGCCGGCCTAAACGTGGTGCACATTTACAGAATCAGCGCGCCTTCCAGAGTTGTAACCAGACGTTAGTCTGGACGCGGTCCTAGCTGGCCATTCTGGTCACCTGATCTATGTGTGTGCGAATACTTTATGTGGGGTGCCCTCAGTTCTAAGATTATCGCAACATGGTCCTCGAGAACTACAGCAGAAGATCTCGGATGAGAGTGCAGCAATTCCAGCCTCGATTCGCTTTCAGCAATTTTTCTGACCGGAACCAAAAGTGTCAAGAGATGAATGGTGATCACTTTCAGCATCTGCTGTAGTCAGGTTTGTGCTGTATTTCCTTTCCTTTGCTGTGCTACTTTGCGCCCTGGAACTCTGTTTTCCAGCCCACTTTCATTTGCCCCACTCTGTTTTAGTAAGATATGGATGCTATTCACTCAGCAAAGAAGTTGTGTTGATTCTGATCACGTTAATAATGCTCTCATCATCCATAACAATAAGGGAACTAAATCAAGCTAAAGTTGAAGCGCAGAAGCAATGGCACCTGACAACTGATTCCGATTTCCTGAGACGTCGTGTACATAAATATACTGCCGAAAAGTAACAAATAATGGTTGCACATGTATGTAGTGGATATCGCAGTTCATATTAATTAATGCGAACTGTTGTACAAATGTGGTATGTGCAGAAGAACAGAATCTACTGTATTGCAATATGTTTGCTGACACAATATAATTTTTAATCTGGTACAATCTGTCAACATAGAGACAAAATCAGACAATTTCAGAGTTTTGGGGTGAACTGAAGAATGGGATACAACCTGTGGGCTTTTACCAATGACGTTATAGTTCTCTCATTGATATTATTGTATTTCCGAGCCATAGACAATAAGTCGATTATCATCTGTGGCGAGGCGTCATCATTGTAAACTGAAAAAAATGAACTTTTTAAGAGAGAGGGCTAGACATTGTGTGCAACTTTTTTCGCTTATATTAATTTAAATCATTTGCGCATTCCAATTCATCCCATAATTCTTTTTCATTCTTAGTGAGTTTCAGATACTTTGTAAAAATTCCTTTTCATTCTGGACAGCTTTTACTTTTTGATTCTCTTTTGTAGGTATGGCGTTAGCTGTTCCTATGAATATAAAAGACTTGAAAAAGGGTCAGTTAACTAAAGTACGGAATACGAAGTTTATATTTGACGCATTTATTCGCCTTCGCTAGCTCTAGCATTACTACGATATTTTTCAGTCGGTACTGGTACTATCGTAGGCGAAAAGACCGACATATGAATAATATGTATCCCGTACTTCAGTTGACCTCCAAAGGTCAATTGAAGAATAGGATACTAGTGCTAACAAATACGAAATAAACTACATACGTAACATTGGCATCCTGTACCTGAGCTGAACAACGAAGGTACTACCCTGTTCTTCAGTTGACGTATATAGGTACAAATCTTACATTTGTCCCTATTCTTCGCCTCCACTAGCATTAGTAACCTATTTGTCAGTTGATCTGTGTAGGTCAGCTGAAGTATATAAATTTTACAAATGTAGAGCTTCCTGCCTTCGCTAACATTAGTATCCTATTTTTCAGTTGACTTATATAGGTCAGCTGAAGTATGGGATATAAATTTTACTCTTGCAGATTTTTTTTGCTGTAAACCGCTTTGCCGCAGTGGTAACACCGGTTCCTGTCAGATCACAGAAGTTAAGCGCCGTCGGGCTGGGCTAGCATTTTAATGCGTTACCATCTGGTCTGCCGAGTGCTGTTGGCAAGCGGAGTGCACTCAGCACTTGTGAGGCAAACTGAGGAGTTACTTGATTGAGAAGTATTATAGTTTAGTTTTAGTTTTTTTCACTGGCGCTTTTAATACTAGGATAATTTTCAGTCGATAATGTTTCTATCTAAGGCGAAAGAAAGATGTATGCTACACGTCAGTTGACATATACAGGATGTTACAAAAAGGTACGGCCAAACTTTCAGGAAACATTCCTCACACACAAATAAAGAAAACATGTTATGTGGACATGTGTCCGGAAACGCTTAATTTCCATGTTAGAGCTCATTTTAGTTTCGTCCACCTACGCTCAATGGAGCACGTTATCATGATTTCATACGGAATACTGTAACCTCCCCGCAATAAAGTTCGTCAATATTAACTGAATAATAAAATGTGAGCCAAGTGTACCCTCCTTGCAAAATTAAAGAATAATAATTGCCCAAAACGTAATAATTAAACCTGACAAATTTTATAGGCACAGCAGCGCTGACCTACGGCCCTGTGAAATAATTAAACCAAAATTCTTACCTCAGTAAAACTATATCTATATCTGCTCTTATTTTTCGGCACAGCTCCGTGCAATGCTGGCTTATATTTAATTTTGATTCTTGGAGGGAATGCATAGGAAATATTATTTAGCTTGAAATGAATCTTTTCCTTTAAATGAGTTACTTCATAATAAGTTATTATTGGGGCATCATTTTGAACCAATTAATCACAATTAACACACGTTATTAGCTGAGCGCAATGCTGCTTCATTACCTTTTACAACATTACACATCGTCCTGAATCGTGACCAGAGTCGCGGGAAGATCGCGCCGCCGACGCATGCCGACGTCTGCTCGGTACCACTGTCCACTCGCTACTCCTGCCTACACGCAACTATTACTCGCAACTGAACACTCGCGCGGTCAAGCGCAGACTAGCAACGATAAATAACTCTCTGGTCAGAGATTCTGTCATACCTCACCATCGCTGGCAATGAATACATACGTGTTTCAATACTCTATCTGTGCTGCTAGAACATGTGCCTTTACAAGTAAGACACAACATGTGGTTCATGCACGATGGAGCTCCTGAACATTTCAGTCGAAGTGTTCGTAAGCTTCTCAACAACAGATTCGGTGACCGATGGATTGGTAGAGGCGGACCAATTCCATGGCCCTCACCTCCTCCTGGCCTCGACCCTGTTGTCTTTCATTTATGGGGGCATTTGAAAGCTCTTGTCTACGCAACCCCGGTACCAAATGTAGAGACTCTTCGGGCTCGTATTGTGGACGGCTGTGATACAGTACGCCATTCTCCAGGGCTGCAACAGCGCATCTGGGATTCCATGCAACGGAGGGTGGATGCATGTATCCTCGCTAACGGAGGACATTTTGAACATTTCCTGTAACAAAGTGTTTGAAGTCACGCTGGTACGTTCTGTTGCCGTGTGTTTTCATTCCATGATTAATGTGATTTGAAGAGAAGTAATAAAATGAGCTCTAACATGGAAAGTAAGCGTTTCCGGTCACATGTCCACTGAAACGTCCCCTTAGAAAAATTATACATGACTGTGCTTAAACTGACACACAATATTTTTAGCGCAACGCAATCTGACTTTCAGAAATCCCTACAAAGGAATGGCCCTGACTAACATTAACCTGTACCTTTCACAAATCACTTACCTCACAAAAATCTTCTTTACTCAAGCTACTGCAATACAGCGAGCGCCACTACTGCCAGCTAAATAAAAGATTCAAACTACAGAAGGCACTAACTACTGATAGGCATAGTTAGCAATTGAAAGATGTTAATAGAGAACAAACAATGTATTTACCTTAACAGTCATAATATATTTAGTAGTTCATGACATCCAGTGTTACAAATTTCAAAACTCCGCCATCTCTCTCCCCACATCCACCACTGATGGCGGCTCACCTCCAACTGCGCAACGCTACGCGCTGTTCACATCCAGCTGCCGCTGCCCAACACTACAAAGGTAGACAACAATGCAAACTAGCCATAGACTGCACACAGCACAGCCAGTGATTTTCATTCAGAGCGCTACGTAATGTTGCCAATAAGAAAACATAAACAGCCTACTTACATAGCCCCCATGCTCCCCACAAAAATTTTACAAATTGTTTTGGGCAGTGGCCAATAATGATTTGATAAAATTTTTCATAACTACAATAACAAAGATATCAAATGCTCACACTTATTGATAAAATGTTGGTCAAAAGCTAAAATTTTCTCACAGCCCATAAAGACAGTCCAGATTGTTCATCACAGTAAATTTGCCGTTTCTTTTCTCAAAGTCTGAGCAGTAAAAAACAAAGCACACGGAAGTAGTGGATTTCCATGCTGTCTTGAAGAAGTAGTGTTGTCCTTCCAACGGAAAGACAGTGCTGACTCTTCACATGCTGACAGGTAATGGCCACAACAGAGCAAACCCACAGCAGAGTCATTCGACGTTTTGAAGAATATTGGTAGGTAGGTCATCACAGAGCAGACCCACTGTAGTCCTGGTAGAGATTACGGTATTGGTGGGCCACCAGAGGTGGGTCATCAAAGATGCAGACCCACTGTAGTCCTTGTAGAGATAGCCAGCAGCCATCTGCTGTGACTGTGCAGGTGCACAATCACCATTGAAGAGTCTTGCGGATAATATAGCAAGTCCATAACCCACCACTTGTGCACTCACCAAAAAAAAATTTTTAATTGTCCTTAGAACCAGCAATGCTGTTATCCAGTCCCTTGCTGAATTATTAACACACGTGCAAACACTAACAGTCCTGACTTCTCACATATTGTCCATATACTATGACAAACAGAAACATGTGCTGTGAAATGGAACTTACAAGTTAATAATATGATGAACTGGTGTCCATTACAATTTTATAACATAAGAATACAATTACAAAGGTACAAAATACATCATTAAAGAACACAACAAAACAGATAACGTTTGTAGTACAGGCTTTACAAAAGAATCGACCTAACAAATACATCAGTGTTACAGGAATTATGACATGAGTACATACATAAAAGATCAGAATAAATTTTGAAACATCAACTTCACACATGAGCATTAAAACAGAATAAATAATGTCTAAACATCTTTACAAAGTAAATAACATGTTATTAATGCCAGTTATATTTGAGGATAACAGTATTTTTCATCATAGTGAATGTAGCTTAGTATTAGAAGAGAAAAAAATTATATGAAACAGTACACAGAGACTGGAAGAAAACAAATACACAAGGGTACACAAATTCATAGTGGTATACACAAAAGGAAAGGACAGGGTTCGTTTTCAGTGTAACATTTGGTACTGCAGTCCGACCCAAAACTTCATTCCATAGATCTTTCGTCTTATTTCAACATTTGCTTTCACCAAAACATCCTATCCAAGCATGCTTTCTGTATTCTGTTCACATCCTCTTTCAAAATTCTTTTTTGGCCAAATCATTTTCTTATAGCTTCCCAGTGCATTTCTTCCAATTCATCACAACTCGTTCTCACATATAGCCTACCCCATCTTAAGCTAACTTAAATATACTGAGCTCAGATGCTAAACTAAGGAACGAGGCAATGCAGCACCACAGAACAATTAACACAAACATCAATGACAAAAATTTAAATAGGCAAAGCGATTGCAATAGTACAACTAATATAAGGCACTGTGCAGCAAACAAGAAAAATAAATCAGTAGTAAAACTAGCTTAACAGAGTAATACAAAGTGAAATTTAGTAGCACTATGCCTGGCAAACAGCCGCAGCAAATGCAACAACTTATATCTAAACACGAGAAAGCTCAAGCAGAAAAAATATTAAAGCAAAAATAGTCATGTTTAATACCAATGTCACATCTTAACACTAGAGTGATGCATCACAAAAGCTTACTCTACCAAAAAAAATTACCAAGTAGTTGAAAAGAAAATTCTGTATGCAATTCCTGTGAAGGGAAATGTGTTTTTGTGCTCCTTCGTTTTGTTTGAAGTACATCAAAGTTATTCTTTACTGGGTCTGTAGGCATAAAATATTTATATTAGTAGATCTATCAAATTTTATTTTAACCAATGCTGCAGGGCAGCTAGAAAATAGATATTAAACAAAATAAGCCATCTCTCAACTAGAAAGACAATAGATGCAAAATGTTTCTCTTCATTTCATTAGGCATTTTAGTAAATATCATAAATTAAGAGCTCCACAGTGTAATCACATATTTTCAAGTTTGAGCGTGTCGTATTTAGGATGCTTTCTACAAAGAAATGTCAATAGCGAGGATAATGGCCTCCCCTTTTTTTTCTACCTGTGCCTCTGAAAAGGCACCCACTAATGGCTTTTTGTCCAGGCATCTGACGCAGCTGGGTGCCCACGACACATTACGTGCCGGTGGTCACTTAACTTTCTTACGGAAATATTTACGACAGCAGTTTCCGCTACAGAGACAGTCGCATATACAAATATTTCACAGGTCGAGAATTTGCATTGCAAATGTGTAGAAACAAAATCTTATGAATATAACAGTGTCCAAAAATTGTTCGCTGGCATTGTGATACATTCACGCATTTACACACATTTCATAGCTCTTAAAGTACGATTCTTGGTTTCCAACAACCTTTTTCACAAGTCAGAGTCCCTAAACACTATTCATTACTCCTTACCTTATTACACACACACACACACACACACACACACACACACACACACACACATATATATATATATATATATATATATATATATATATATATATATATTCGTCGACACGTCAATCTTGCGACGACACTTCAATATTTCATCATAATAAATACATAGCATAATCAAATTCCTCATATAGCATCAGCTTATTGATCATAAACATACCTCAACAGCATAATACACATCGTCGTCATAATAATAACGTGATAACACCTCAGTCAACTCTCAAAATCGTCATAGCTTCCTCCAATAATTTCAAAACCTAAAAAAATTCTCTGCTCATGTCAAAAGCGTCATCTGCCTCAAACGTACTTTAAAAATCGTGATCCCATACCAAATATATCATTCAAAGCTCTCACAATATCACAATGGGTCCGAAAAAATATGAACAGTTCACAAAGTAAAGAAAAAATACAATTTCGAAAGTGTGAAGTTATCCAACGGTGTAATTGCGTAAACATGTGTCACTGATGTAGTAAAAATTGTTTGTCTCTCTCAGGTAAATGATCAGCTAGCTGTGTAATTTATGTGTTAGAGAAATATGGTACTGATGTGTAAAGTTGTATAAGTATAAGCAAATACGATATTAGCTAGGGCTCCTTGTGCTTGCCACACACATGGTACACAAAGTAAGTGTGTACCCCCCTGAGGGGGGTAATTATACCCTCAGGTGTTACAGATTACAGCAATGGAATGAAATGTATCACGGAAAACTTTCTTTGTAATTCAAAAATCTTTAAAAATAAATGGTTCAGGTACAAAATTAATCACTCAAATACGTGTCCTGTAGCGCTAAATGTGCGTCTCGCTGTAAGATAATCTCTGTGGAAGTGTCGTAGTTATTGTCCTCTGATAGCTAAGTTCTGCAGAAGCCAATGTACTTACCTCATGATAAACAAAAGTGAAATGCTTTCTGTATAGATATCTTAGTTATTACGCTTATTGCCGTGATGAAGAAAGTACTGTGCTCTAACGTATTGTTGTGCTACGGGAAAGGCTGTCTCATTGTAGCTATACCACAAAAGTTACTACTAAAACATGTTTTACTTTCCAGAAGAATTCAGAAAAACTGTGCAGATATAAAACAGAAACACCACAAAAGCAACATTGTAAATTGTCACTCATTAGTAGTGTCATCATAAAATCGTGTAGCTGTCACATAAACTAACCACTGTGTCATCTGGAATCTCACAGAAAGTACTTTAAATCCAGAATGTATTTTCAAGCAAACCAAAATGTTGCATTAAAATCTCATTAGCAGTACTGGTAAACGTTATAAGTATGTGAGCCTTATAGTCGTTATGTAATCGTGCAACTAACAAGCTAGAATGTACAAATAACAACACTGTGTCGTCTGTTCACTATAACAATGCATTCGTAATTTCTGTTGAAATAAGTTCTCTTTTTACTTGACTGGATATTTAACTTCAAACATTGTTGCATGGTAACAGTTTCTAAGTCTGACAATGCATACTACAAATGTGAAGTGAAACGTTTTATGGCAAAGACAAAGTTAAAAAACAGATCATCTTTCAATAAACGGTTTTACATGTGAAATGTGGTGCGATCCTTTACTTTTCATAGTACTCAGAGTTTCAACTTCGACGCAATTATCATGTGGTATACATCGGTAATGAATACTAGAATTTTTCTCAAGGTTAGCGTCTATGTTATTTTTCCCTGAGCCAGCGGGCGCACGTGGCTGCCTGCGGTGCGAGTCATTGTCTGTTTCTTTGTTGGCGCGCGCCGTTATTGGGATTAGGAGACCTAACTTCTACAAATTCGCCTTGCCGAGAGGGCTCTGTTCTGTTTGGATCCCGCCAGTTCTGATGCAATTCAGGTCTGTCATTACGATCATATCGTCTGTCGTCATGTCGGTAGATTCCATAGTTTCTTTCTTGTCGAACACGTGGTGGAGAATTTCTCCCGGAATCATAACTGCGTGGTGGACAGTTGCGTCTAAAGTTATTCTGTCTCACTTGATAATAATTATTTTGGTTCCCATATTGTCTGTTACTCTGATTGTCTCTGTGATAGTCATTACCGCAGAGAGGTGATCTTTCCCTGTAATTATTACTACTCTGCCAACGGTTGTCATACGGGTGGTGTCTGTTTTGGTCACGATTTACGTTGTAAGAATAGCCTTGTCGTGTCCATTTATTATTTCTGTCATCGCGGAATTGTGACAGATGTGACCTGTAATTGTTGTACTCCTGTTTTCGCGTTCTGCGATTGTCAGTGTCAATTTCCAGTTCTTGTAACAGTCCCTGAAACGCTTCAATGTCATCTTTGCAACGTCCTGCTAAAATAATATGTCGTAAATGTTCAGGCAGTTTGATTAAGCAAATGTGGATGAGTTCTGAGGGGCTGTATGGGTTTGAAAGATACTGATTCTTATGCAACATGTCTCCAAAATATTTCATAAGACTGGAAAATTCAGATTGTTCGAAACGTTTCATCATTATGATGCTATGTTTTACTTGGTGTTGTGTGGCTTGAGACCTATATGCTGAGAGGAAGGCATGATAAAATTCTCCTTCACTGTGACAATCGTGAATGACCGATCGCATTCTTACAGCTGGTTCATTCTCCAAGTAGCCACACATAAATTCTAACCTGTGCTCCAATGACCAGTTGGGAGGAAAACAATGTGAAAATTGATGAAGCCATGCTTGTGGATGAATGTCGTTGTCAGAATTCTTAAATGATTTGAATTTACGTGTAGTAATGAACAGCTTATAGTCGAAATCATCGTGTCGGCGAGTCGCACATCGCTCATTGTTACTTCGTTTCGGCGGTTCCATCTCAAAATCCAATGCGCCTTGCCAATTTCTTTCATAATTTCTGAAGTGTCCTGTGTTATTATTTTGTGGTTGTTCCGTATTTCTATGTCCCTCTTCCCGTACTGGAGCGCGAGTGTCCTGTGAAATATGAAATACTTGTATTACCTGTGTCAACTGATTTTGTACTTCCCGGATTTCTCTTTTGTACTGTGTATTGATTTGATTTAGATTTTGTTTGAATTTTCTAATTTGTTCATACTCTTCTGTGTCAGTGAAGGTTACGGGTCTTGTGTCATTCAGATCACCATCTACCTATGCAGATAAGTTAGTGACCTGATCCGAAAGTTCGGCTACTTTCTCCGATAGTGAACACATTTCCCCAGTGTGTTTTTCTGAACCAAGTTTCAGAGTGTCCCTTTGTGTTGAAATCGAATCTACTGTGTCTTTTAAGTTTTCCTGAGTTTTTGCAAGTTGTGTAACCGAATCGGTAGATGCAACTGAGTCAATTTTAGCCCACAAGGTCTCATGATTTTCTTGAACAATGGTTTGCAGTTCTTTTATGGCTGCTTCGTGATTCTATAATGCATTTTCATGCCGCGAAAAAATAGGTTGAAAATGCTCACAAATTTGTGTTTTTACGTCATTACAGACTTTTTGACATTTCGATTCAATGTTATGTAACTCTGTAGTTAAATCTTCACGTGTTTGTTCAAGTGTGGTGTCTAACTACCGAAGATTTTGTTCCATTGTGTCTAACTGTTGCTGTGTTTGTCTCTGGTGTTGTTCCATTGTGTCTAACTTTTGAAGCTTTTTCTGTGTTTGTCTCTTGATTTTGTTCCATTGTGTCTAACTTTTGAAGCTTTTGCTGTGTTTGTCTCTGATTTTGTTCCATTGTGTCTAACTTTTGAAGATTTTGTTCCTTTGTGTCTAACTTTTGAAGATTTTGTCCAATTTGTTTCTGACTTTGTTCAAGCGTTGTGTCTAACTTTTGTAGCCTTTGTCCCATTTGTTGCATTAACTGTAATAGCAGTGCACTGGTGTCTGAAACATGTTCCTCAGTGCTATTCGGCAGTGCATTTGAACCGGCAATATTCGCATTTTGAAAAGTAGAAAATGTGTCTTGATTTATTTGAGAAAACGGTGAGTACGCAAACCCTGAATCTACACTATTTGCAAGATTGTGTACTGTCATTTCGGAATCCTGAGGCGAGCTGTTGCTGACCGATCGATCGATAATGCTTCCCTGTTCACTAATTGTTTCACTGCCTACACCATTATTTGACGCCCGCTCCATTTCTCTATGCACAGCTACCATATTACTATTTTGAATATTTGTTAATTCATTACATGGTGGCGTTAACACACTGCTTTCGTCTTCACTGTTATTTCTCAGTTTACTTTGGAACCTAGTATTACGTTTATCACACGCCATTATTGTCACAATATTTCACACGACAACACAGAAAAACACAATTTGAAGAGCAAAAATAAGAGAACACATTAACATAGCACAGAAAATAATATCTAGTCAATTGCAAGCGCAGCTGCGAAATACTTGGTGCAAATTTACATGCGTGCCACACCTGTTTTATTGTACAACAATGAAAGACTGCAACTACAAAGGAGATTCTCTCTACATTTACGTGCTAGCAATAAACAAAATCTACACTAATTACACAAACTACAAGAAAAAAATCAGAAGATTCCAGTGAGGTATCCTAGGCTAAGGGTCGACATATGAAACATCCCCTTAGAAAAATTATACATGACTGTGCTTAAACTGACACAATATTTTTAGCGCAACGCAATCTGACTTTCAGAAATCCCTACAAAGGAATGGCCCTGACTAACATTAACCTGTACCTTTCACAAATCACTTACCTCACAAAAATCTTCGTTACTCAAGCTACTGCAATACAGCGAGCGCCACTACTGCCAGCTAAATAAAAGATTCAAACTACAGAAGGCACTAACTACTGATAATAGAGAACAAACAATGTATTTACCTTAACAGTCATAATATATTTAGTGGTTCATGACATCCAGTGTTACAAATTTCAAAACTCCGCCATCTCTCTCCCCACATCCGCCACTGATGGCGGCTCACCTCCAACTGCGCAACGCTACGCGCTGTTCACATCCAGCTGCCGCTGCCCAACACTACAATGGGTGACAACAATGCAAACTAGCCACAGACTGCACACAGCACAGCCAGTGATTTTCATACAGAGCGCTACGTAATGTTGCCAATAAGAAAACATAAACAGTCTACTTACACCACATAACATATTTTCTTTCTTTGTGTGTGAGGAATGTTTCCTAAAAGTTTGGCCGTAACTTTTTGTACCACCTTGTATAGATCAAGTGAAGTATGGGACACAAATTTTACGTATGTCGCTTTTTTTCGCCTCCGTGTAGTTCAACTGAAGTACAGGATGCCAATGTTACGTACGTATATTTTATCTTCTTCGCTAGCGTTGGTATCCTATTCTTCAGGTTGAGTCCTATACTTCAGTTGAATTAGGTAAGTGAACTGAAGTATGGGACACAAATTTTACGCATGTCGGTCTTTCCGCCTTCGCTAGTACTAGTGTCAGCTGAAGAAAAGGATGCTAGTAGTATTGGAGAAAAAAAAAAGCAACACCTGTGAAATTTATATCCCTTACTTCTGTTGACGCACATAGATCAACTGAAGTTCGGTATACAGCTCATGTACGTCAACCATGGTGTTCCGCGGTAACGTTACTTCTGCTCCTTTCCTCTTAAATCTGTGCAGTACATCATCTTCGGTAACTTCTGACGTCACTGGTCAAAGCTGAAGGGTTGTATCCCATTCTTCAGTAATCCCGAGTTTTGCACATAATCTTGACGTATTTAGTTTCGTAATCGAAAAAAGGTGTATTACACAAAGATGTCGATCCTAATATTGTGCACTTCTGCAGCTTTATTTTGGAGACTTCGAAAATCTACCTTTGAAAAGCAATGCAGACGTCCTGGACAGTTTTAACGTGAGTACAGATTTGTAATTATACTTTAAATTTACCATGCAAGTCAATCCGTTATATCTACAAACGTACACAGGCGCTTTCAACTGAAACCGCAAACAGTTTCTTAAGAATGAATGGTGGGCTCCATGTGGTTGCCAAGTCGTGCAGCGACCGTAAACCCTAAAATACCAGATATGCAGCAACCAGTCGCCAAATCATGTTTTATTTATTCGCTTTTGCAAATCGATTTCAACTGATTAACAGCCATCATCGGTGCTTTCAACCAATATGTGCCCTGCGTAGTAATCAACTAATTAGTACTCAGGGCACATATTGGTTGAAAGCACCGATGATGGCTGTTAATCAGTTGAAATCGATTTGCAAAAGTGAATAAATAAAACATGATTTTACGACTGGTTGCTGCATATTTGGTAATTTTAAGTTTCTAAAGTATCTTGGAAACAGATGTAAGAAATACTGTGTTCTCTAAAAGTTTATGAAATTATCCTTACAAATCATGCAGTGAATCAATAAATTCTTCGGACCTAGCTATTTTTTTACCACCTGTGAGCTAAGGGAGCTGGGTTGGCATCGTCATATTTTCTTTTTAAATGCGTCTCCAGCAAATCAGAAAGAATTTACCTTGCAGTGTTTTACTGTGAGCAGTGTGTGGTCAAATACACTCAGGATCTTAAGTATGCAATCCATATCGGACGTTCTAATTATCGTTCCTGCTTTCCTTTTTCCTCCATAAATTCGACAACAGTGAGATTTAAATCGAAATATTTTTCCAGGCATGCCCCTTGACTTAACCAACGTATTTTGCAGTACCGTATGAAGTCGCCAGGCTCTTTGCTCATTTTCACTGAAATCTGTAGGACAATAAAGTGAAATAATGGCTGTGACCTCAGAAATTTTACCATTCCTACCATTAGTTACTTCAAATGATTCATGTTCACAAATTTGGCAGAAAAGCTTCTTTATGTACAGAACAATGGATCCCGTCTGTCGATCATTGTAATTTTTTCTCTATCATTGTCATCTAAAAGTTGAAATTCGTTCTGCATGGCACTATAATGTCGTTTCGTAGCAAATCAATAGCGCCCATCCCGTATGCAAATTCTGAGTTCTCATCCCTCTTTTTTCTCACTCCCATTAATTTTAAAGGATTGTGACGAAAGATCTCTAGAGTGCCACTTTTGTGCAAACAGCCACAGGACCTGTTAACGTTCTTCATACCACTAACAAATACTGAAGAGTAAGCAGCGTCGACATTATGATTCTGCCGAACTCAGAGGGTTGTGCCAACCGCAGAATGCCGTAGCACAGTGCTAAATAAAATGTCGCAACGTTCAGAATACTTCCGAGAAGAACCGACTAAAGCCAAGTAACAGGATGGGTATCAGACATCCGCAGCCCACACACGCTGCATGCGGGAAGATTGGCACGCCGTGGCAGGCCCTTTTGTACAGTATCACAGCTAAGATGAAACATCTTCTATACAACCTCACCAAGAGAAAAGTAAAACAGTAAAAGTTATACAATTATCTCTGAAAAGAAACTTTACAAAATTAAAGCATACAACATCTTAACAACTTGACCCTTGTTGACTGCATAATTTGATGCTTACGGCATTCCTAGTGAAGATAAAGAACCATATTGATTCGGGAAAGAATGAAGAAATTGTAGAATCAGTGTGTAGCTAAATAAAGGAGAAGAAATAAAAAAGGGAAATAAAATTCAAAAGTAATTTCGCGAAATGCTGAAGTTTGTAATGGGAGAGGGAAACTGTGTCACTGCCGACTTCGGTCTCTTGGAGAAGCCGTAACAACTGTTGGCAGTTACGCTAGAAGTAGGAAAGATCTGTAGAGTGAAAAATCAGTTTCATAACAACGGTAAATACAACACACACACACACAATTTCACACATACGCCATTCAACATTTGTATCTGTGATAAGCGGGGAGGTTGGTTAGTTTTCCTTGTTACGCTAGAAACGACTTGGCGTTAATGCCTAGGTGAGATTTAATGCTTAGATGATTCAACAAATACCACTGATACAGGAAATCATTGGCAGTTTTATGCTTATCATTATGTGTCTGACGCCTTAGAACAAGCATACATGTAGAGCAGTACGACTACGCCATGTCACACATGCTTGTTCCTTATTAGTATATTTTTAAGTCGGATAAGGCTGTACAAAATACGACGCCATGTAGAGAACCACCCCGTGAGACCCGCAGCAGTGAAGGGTGCCAACCCAGAGAGTCGGATTGACTCATTATCGAGATCTTTTTCTAGAAACACAGTAATCTCGCAGGCAGAGTTCTCGCTGGTCATTTCGCTTAAGGAACGATCGTGAATAATCCGACAGCAGACCGTGCCTAGTCAGAGTTGGTGGAAAATTTAAAATTGTCTGAAAGGAAGTCCAATTAGCACGCGATTCTTACCATTTCTCTCACCTCCCCAAGAGGCTCATTTACTCCTTCGCTTTTTGCCCTCCTCCCCTCGCCAACCCTCCAACATCCATCACCCTTTTTTTTGTAATTTCCCATAATATTTTAACATCTCACTGCCTGCTATTTTGGAATTTTCGAAATCCTCTTCAACATTTAAATCCCCGCAGTTTTATACATAATACTACTGAGGTATTTTTAATTTCCTTATAATTGTTTAGAATTTTTGCTGTTCACAATGTCGGATTTTTAAATTTCGCGCCAAGAAGGACTGCAGAGCCACAACTGTTGGGCCAACTAGCATCAGGAACTGCTATACTCTAATGAGTCGAAACATTACGACCAACAGCCCAATTGCGTGTCGATTCACCTACTGAACGCAATAAAGCCGAGAAACTCGTAGTATAGGTTGGGCAAGTACCTGATAGATTTCAGGATGTACGTATCACCAGTTGTCAATGCACAAGTCAAACAATTTCCAGCCGGCCAGTGTGGCCGTGCGGTTCTAGGCCCTTCCATCTGGAACCGCGCGACAGCTACGGCCGCTGGTTCGAATCCTGCCTCGGGCATGGATGTGTGTGATGTCCTTAGGTTAACGAGGTTTAAGTAGTTCTAGGGGACTGATAACCTCAGATGTTAAGTCCCATAGTGCTTAGAGCCATTTGAACCATTTGTACAATTAGGGACATGATGTAATAACAAACGTAATTCGTCAAACCGGGTGACACCTACTCATTTATCTCGATGGTCCTGTGCCCACTGTAGTATTGTACTCTAGTATCGTACTCTGTTATCAGATGTTGTTGTTGTTGTTGTGGTCTTCAGTCATGAGACTGGTTTGATGGAGCTCTCCATGCTACTCTATCCTGTGCAAGCTTCTTCATCTCCCAGTACCTACTGCAACCTACAGCCTTCTGAATCTGCTTGGTGTATTCATCTCTTGGTCTCCCTCTTCGATTTTTCACCCTACACGCTGCCCTCAAATACTAAATTGGTGAACCCTTGATGCGTCAGAACATGTCCTACCAACCGATCGCTTCTTCTAGTCAAGTTGTGCCACAAACGTCTCTTCTCCCCAATCCTATTCAACACCTCCTCATTACTTATGTGATCTACCCATCTAATCTTCAGCATTCTTCTGTAGTACCACATTTCGGAAGCTTCTTATTCTTTTCTTGTCTTAACTATTTATCGTCCATGTTTCACTTCCATACATGGCTACACTCCATACAAATACTTTCAGAAACGACTTCCTGACAGTTAAATCTATACTTGATGTTAACAAATTACTCTTGTTCAGAAACGCTTTCCTTGAGATTGCCATTATACATTTTATATCCTCTCTACTTCGACCATCATCAGTTATTTTGATCACCAAACAGAAAAACTCCTTTACTACTTTAAGTGTCTCATTTCCCACTATAATACCCTCAGCATCACCGGACTTAATTCGACTACACTCCATTATCCTCGTTTTGCTTTTGTTGATGTTCATCTTATATCCTGCCTTCAAGATACTAACCATTCCGTTCAACTGCTCTTCCCAGTCCTTTGCTGTCTCTGAGAGAATTACAATGTCATCGACGAACCTCAAAGGTTTTATTTCTTCTCCATGGATTTTAATACCTACTCCGAATTTTTCTTTTGTTTCCTTCACTGCTTACTTAATATACAGATAGAGTAACATCGAGGAGAGGCTACAACCCTGTCTCCCTCCCTTCCCAACCACTGCCTCCCTTTCGTGCCCCTCAACTCTTATAACTGCCATCTGGTTTCTGTACAAATTGTAAAGAGCCTTTCGCTCCCTTTATTTTACCCCTGCCACCTACAGAATTTGAGAGAGAGTATTCCAGTCCCCATTATCAAAACCTCTCTCAAAGTCTACAAATGCTAGAAACGTACGTTTGCCTTTCCTTAATCTAGCTTCTAAGATACGTCGTAGGGTCAGTATTTCCTCACGTGTTCCTACATATCTACGGAATCCAAACTGATCTTCCCCAAAGTCGCCTTCTGCTAGTATTTCCACTCGTCTGTAATGAATTCGCGTTAGTATTTTACAGCCATGACTTATTAAATTGATAGATCGGCTATTTTCACATCTGTCAACACCTGCTTTCTTTGGGATTGGAATTATTATATTCTTCTTGACGTCTGAGGGTATTTCCCCTGTCTCATACATCTTGCTCACCAGATGGTAGAGTTTTGTCAGGACTGGCTCTCACTAGGCCATCAGTAGTTCTAATGGAATGTAGTCTACTCCCGGGACTATTACAAACAAGATGTATTCATGGGGCTTTGGAGGGAGGGTATAGCTAACTTAGTTTTCAGTTCCTATTATTTAGTTTGTGTTACACATTTATTACTGAGTTAACAAAATTGTATCGTTTACATTGAAGGCTAGCTATTCATAATATTACATTAAAAACTATTTTTAATCAGAAGAAACGCGGAATTTCGCCTTTACGAGATTTTATTTTAATCAAAAACTTTGATACAACCAATCTGATGACGTTACATGCGTGTATGGTGCAATTAGCGACTGTAATACACGCAGCGCTATAGCACACTGGCAATGTTTTGGTCAGAGTATCATGGCAGCGAGCCACGCCCCCATGGCTTCAAAACGTAGTACGGCTGGGATACGTAGCGCCATCTCCCCTTATTCTTACCTCCATAGTCGTGCGAGTCATTGCGGTCGGACCCCACTGCTGCTGCGCCCCGACTGAACTTGTGCCGCGTGGTAACTCAACCACTGCCAGGTCCGAACTAACTCACAACACACGACGACCGGGAAGTAACAGCAGTCCAGGTTAGATAATACGGGAGAGCCTCTGTCCATAAGCCGCTCAACTGCAGGCACAGCTCAGTTACACCACTAGTTGAAAATTACGAAAAAAAAAGATTTTAAATGAGAGACGGCACGAACACGAGCCACGCACTGCTTAAAGTAACTTGTATATTGATGAAACTACGTTTGTTGGATTGGACGCAGAGGATGTGCACCTTGGCTGGCCCATTCCCCATTTTTGACGGCAATAGACTTTTTTCTGTGAGGAAAGCTGTAAGTCGCTGACTACAGTGACATGCTAACAACACCGTGTGATATGGAACGATGTATTACTAGAAGGTGCTGTGGCATCTCCGCTGAAATGCTACAACATGCGCAACAGTTGTTCCTTAACTTAATGGCAACGTGTATTTCCGCTGCCAGCGGTAATTTTGGACACAGCGTATGAAGGTCAGTTGTCTCGTTACTGGTCAGCATCCAGATAACAAGTGTACGCACTTGGGTTATTCTTTAGTGTGTGCTACCACAGGCATATTTAAAATTACATTATCTCTTAAACGACCCACACTAGTACCCTACAACAAACACAAGTGATATTCTAATTTAACCTACTTTTAGTTTGTTAGTTCCAATAGGCTTCGTTCCATATAAAAATGTACATGTTACCACAAATGTACTATAATCTTTAGGCTAGCTGACAATACGAGCCTCTGACCACCAATCCATCATGTGAGAACTGTACATGAATAGAACTTCCCATTTCTGCAATACATGCGGTGTAAGTTAGCAAGTTTTAGTTTACTACCCTTGTTGCCCGCGGCTTTCTTCGGATATCAGTAGTTTTTTATGATGAGTGATGGTGAGTAAGTTTGCTAGTAATTTATAAGTGTCTCTGTACATAACTGTGTAGAGATGTATGTATAAAAATGTATGCAGTGCCACTATGTACGTACGAAATGAATGTGTTTCTACTGTTCTGCTGAACATCGAACCTGAAAGCATGCTTTAGAATAATTAATTCTGTTAAAAATACCTCTATTCATTACATTCGAACAGAAGTAGACATTTCGTGGGTTTCTCTGGCTCACCTAACACTGGATGTGAGATTTGGCAACCAGAGATATCCATACTAATCGTTTCTTCCTGCCATTTCAGTTCAATATAGCGCCTACAGTTTAGATCCACCGTCTAAGATAGCTAATTTATTATTAGTACCGTCATTTAAAAGCTCACAATCAAATTCGACTTCACCAGAAAGATCCCACATTCCACAGGTAAAGGTACGATGTCTCTCCACAGAATTTAAAAGTTACTATCATTGTGAGTCTTGAAGCGTCTCAGAAGATGTAAGAGTTGCAAGGAGCTCTGTGTATTAAATGTGACGAGCCTGTGATTGTCTCTGTAGCTCTTAACACCGCCTAATGTTCAGCATCCAGGTTCCTCAAACTACTACGTAGAATTTAGGACTCGAGTATCTCTTGCAACTCGAGCTGTCTTAGAACTATGCACTTAATCGGACATGCTTTTGCGAGGCGTATCGTAACATTTTATCTTTGGATTTCTCTCAGGCAATGCCGGGTGGTGTAGCAACTCAAAATAGTAAACGGAGCGCACAATAACATTACATATTCAATGTCACGGAATAACTGATAAACAGTAAGAAATGCTAAACATAGCGCTAACATCGTCTGCATCCCACTCACGTGCTACATGTCCAAAGATGTTAACAGTACTCAAAAATATGCCACTTTCTAAGTCAGCCTATAACAACCTGAGGTTTCGATCTATGTTCATACCGAACTGCATTCGAATCACTTCCGCGGTAGAGGCGTGAATACCTAACATACTGAATTTAATTACAGAACGTACGTATAGCCACCTCGGCTGCATAAAATTGTGGTCAAATTGACCATGGTTTCGACAGCTCTAAGGCGGTCTTCATCAGAATAAAAATTACATAGGACTACCTAGAAAAAATAATGACATGGCTCAAAAGTACGATATAAGTAATAGGATTACTTGTATGTACTGTACATACTATTAATTATAATGTATTTTTTTAGCCGTGTCATTATATTTTCTAGGTAATCCTATATAGTTTCTATTCTGATGAAGACCGCCTTAGAGCTGTCGAAAACACGGTCAATTTGACAAAAAATTTATGCAGCCAAGGTGGCTACATGTACATTCTGTAATTAAGTTAACGCACAATTGTTGGACTTCAGCCTATAACTATGTTTAAAATTTCTGACAGACAGAGTTAGTTTTGCATTTAAGAATATTAATATGGCAGTATAGGTTAAACACATTGGCAAATGAATAAACATTGTATTGATTACGTTGATACAGTCTGGAAGCGCGCGGCCGCTACGGTCGCAGGTTCGAATCCTGCCTCGGGCATGGATGTGTGTGATGTCCTTAGGTTCGTTAGGTTTAAGTAGATCTAAGTTCTAGGGGACTGATGACCTTCGAAGTTAAGTCCCATAGTGCTCAGAGCCATTTGAACCATTTGATTACGTTGAATTATATTAAGTACAACATATCAACATATTAGCCAATACAGGCTATTTCACAAGTGTGAAGAACAGCAGCAGTGAAAGAATTAACAGCTACTTCAGATAGTAAATACTTTTCGTTTATTCGCTAAATATTCTTCATATCAACAAATGTTTTGTACTGCACACTTCGCAAAGTAGCCTATGGGCTTCTCAGGGGTTCGAGCTATCTCAAACCAAATTTCATTACTACTAGTTAAGTGGTTTAGTCGTAAAACGTAACAGATAGAGTTACATACGCAACTATAATATTAATATGGAGGAATGGCGTGGTATGGATGAAACACGTCGAGGGTTCTGTGAGCATTGTACTCTAGCTTTTATCAGCAGCTGTGCTAACATTTCAGGTAAATGAAATGAAATGTACATATGGCTTATTGGCCGGGAGAATCTAATTGGGATGTCCGGGAGCTTGGTGTTTGTCTTTTCATTTGACGCTACTTCAGTGACTTCCTCATCGACGATGCTACAATAATGAGGACAACATACACACAAATTGTCGCGAGCTGGAAATACTGAATCCGGTACTACATAATCGATCGTCTTTATCGCTGACCACGAAATTTTAAGTACGCCCTAAAAGTTTAAAGAGTTGCCTGATGCTCAACGGCTAAAATGCGACGGGCTTGTGATTGATGTTAGGTGTTGTGTGCAAGTATGGATTAAACACATATAATGTTGTTAAAGCATTCTATTCCGTACCTGAAATCGTATTACATAGAATATATCAAACAGTAAAAGTATTTTTACAAATATGATGAAGTTCAGAAGTCAAAGAGTAAATAGCTTCTTCAAAGAGCAATTACTTTCTACACTTTGCGTTGTATTCTTCATATCAATAAATATGATGTACTGCACACTTTCAAAGGTAGCCTAAGTTCTTCCTGAGTGTCCTAGGTATCTCACAATGGATTCCAGGGATATCAGTTCATAGGTTTAGTCGTGGAAGCGTAATAGACAGAGTAAATTTCGCATTTTATTAGGATGAATGTATGCAATACATTGGTTTTTCTTTTTGCTTAATTTTTATGTTTAGTATCGTCGCCACTATTCTGTGAGAAGATAAAAACCTGATTTTAGTTCATACGGTAAACAGTGGTTGATCCGCAAAAGGCCACCCTCAAGGTTGACTGGTAACAGCTCATCAAATCAACAATCAGCAAATCAGACTATGTGCATGGAACGTATGTTAATACGTATGTACAACACAAAACATATGTAAATACGTATGCAAACCACAAAAAATCTAAATCAGTGGAAGGTAAAAGTTCGTAGCACACATAAGCAGCGACACTTGTTATAAAAAGTGTAACAATACAATCTAAATTAAAGTACAGCTGGGACAAATATGCTTCGGCGCACTAGATGACGGAACATATGTTTCTGTTTTATATTGTCTGGTTTAGCAAGCTGGTTACTGTCTTTTCCCTACTAATTCGTGATTTCCTTTCACTATTTCTAATACTAAGTAGCTGCCCATAAATTTCACAATCGTCCTTGTGGTGTTGTGTTGTACATGATACAGACAGTTCGTTTTGAACCATCAGTTGGTACCTTCTGCATAGACTGTGTGAGCGTGGGATTGATCTGAGATGTACCCTTTACCCTGTGGCTTCTGCATGATGCAGTTTCCACCCCCACACTACTGCAGAAGTCAGACAGACGCTCCTAACGTTCTAAAGAGAAATGCCTGAAAAACTTTCGGCAAAAAATATCTTCTCGAGTCGTCCACTGGAAGGAAATGACACAAAAACTCACAAAATTTCTTACGTAACTAGTGGGATACTTGGGTTCTAGAGTAGCGCTGGTTAGTGTAAGAAAAACATGAAACTAACGAAAATTATTATCTATTTTACAAAAATTCTGAGAAATCACCATGACATTTTTAGTTATGAATTGAACAAGTTATATCCTGGTTCCTTCCGGAATCTGAAGTTTCCTCTCAAGGATAGGATTCGCTAATTAGATTTCTATACAAAATTTAAGATTGTTATTTACTTGGCAGAATGGCTGAGAGCCGCACCTACTCAACTTCAATAATTATCCATTAGAATGTTGCTAGGTACGGTCGAGGCTGTTGTGCGTGAAATGCAGTGAAGGGTACTGTTGTGGAGGAAATATGGGGCTTGCAATAGCTGTAGCGCACAATACCGTAAGCTGCGATGACTGCTGTTTGCGCCGCTCGTTGCTGACAAAAAAGATAACTCTCGTTCTATCTAGATTGATCTTCGCCAGTCAAATTCTCCCTTCGCCTTGATGAAGTCAAGGACTCCGATTCGCCCCTAGTCTAACTATTGGCGTGGTACACCAGTCAGATAACCAGTCCACCGCGATGCCATTCAAAATTCGCTCGCAGGCGTTTAACTATAACTCCGTTCATTTACACCGCACAATAAAGAGTGTCGGCCAACACAGTAAACAATGCCTCATCGCCAAGAACTTCGATTTGCTGGCGACAGAGGTGCTCTCTTAGTGAAGTACAGAGGAGAGACTTGTTCCTCGCTCTTTGAGTACACGCATGAGTGCGCAAGTTCTCGTTACGCGTTCTCGCTCCAAGAGCAACAACGGAACGGGCCCTTCTCCACGCCAGACGCGAAGGGGTATATCCCTCGGTATCTTTCATTACTCCTTCAGCTCAAGGCGTCAGAAATATAGTCTGCCAATCAGCATTGCTCTTCCAAAAGGGGAGAATGACGTTTCATTTAAGGTGACCAATCCAGAAATCCGAAGCTTTGGCGTTTGGCGTCTCCCTGTGAAACGCTCTGAAACTGCATGCTATGTGTAAAGAATGTGTAGGCTGGCCGTCCCCACACAATGTAGCGGAATTTGCTTTCAAGCAGAACACGGGTTCGTTCCCCCTTTTCCTCGGGGACACGCTGTCCGCTCCACGGGTGGTCACGGGCTGACAGATAGACTGGGTCGTCCTCTGAAGGGACCGGCGTCCCGTTGTGCGGTTTCTCTCCCAAACTAAAAGATCCTGTGACTGTCGTGTCTGGAATGTATGTGCCAGCCTCCAGTATTTCAACCCCGGTGCACTTACTTGTTATTTGCATATCGTTACATGAATTCATACAACATTGACCTTATCTTACCGAGTTTCGGTTCGAATAAGGCGTCTTGATGTGGGGAATATGATTGTGAGGACGGAATATGTAAGAAATGAAGGTCAGGAGACCACGACATCTTCCAATGGGCGTTAATAATGCGTCTAGGCAGAATTTGTATCGTTGTTAGTCCTGTCAGTTAAGCTGGAGCTACAATATTTTCAGACTTCCTAGTGAAGAGGGAATGATGCCTGCGCGTGGTTCACACGACATCCGCTATTTATGATCATGTAATGTTCGAGACCTCAAACTCACAGGGGGCTCCAATTCAATCCTTAGTAAAAGTTAAGTGGCAAAAGGTGTCTATCAGCAGGCACAAGTAATTTTCTTCAAATAATCGGCATTTCTAAATCATTGCTTTCACTGAAAAGAACTTTCGCTTTCACTCATGTTTACCAACAGCTATGGTTCCTTGCAAACATATTTGTTTTTGCAACTCTTCAAACTTTCCAGGCACATACGTTGTAAATAATCTTCCCTGCTTGCCGCCGGATGACATTGTGTAAATTCCACAATATTTCCTCGAAGTAAGCGTCCGATATCTTCAGGTGGTTGACCTTGGGTCTTTACTTACAAAGGTACCTTTGCCGGACTATTTATAGCTCATTAGCAACAAGTTTGAGGAGGACATAGTGGCATTATTTAAACACATCGTTGCTTCAACATACTTCTCATTTCATGACCAATATTATCAAGAAGTGGACAGTGTCGCCATGGAAGCTGTCTGTCTCCTTTGAGGGCCAATTACTTTATGGAAAACTTTGATGAAAAAGTGCTATAGTCAGCCACTCTCAAACCCTCTTTTGGCCTATGGTATGTGGATGATAAATATGTAGTGGCCACATGAACTTCCTCAGAATTTGAATTCACTCTATCAGAATATACGCTTCACAATGGAAGTGAAAAAAGATGGTTTGATGTTTTGGTACGAAGGAAAGCAGATACCTTGGGTCACAACGTCTGTTGCAAGCCAACGTATACAGATCTGTATTTGCAGGCCACAAGCTGCCAACATGCTGCTCCATGTGGTAGTGCATTACGTACGTTAGTTCATAGAGGACCCCTGGTATCTGATCCTGAAAGCCTGTTGAGTGAAAAGCGATATTGAAACTCAGTAGTCCGACAAAACGGTTATTACGAGAGATACATACGTAATGCATTCAGGTCCAAGGGAGCTCAATCTATGGAACGTTATGAATACACGAAGACACCCACCACATTGGCTTCTTTGCCGTATTTTGGTGCCATGACTCAAGAGTCGGAAATATCCTCGGAAGATATGAGATTGTGTTTTTCGACCATCTGCAAAACTGAAGAACCTGTTGGATACCCCCAAGTTTTCTTCAATTAAATATGTGCCTTTAGTCACTGTCGTTCCTAGCGTGACTGGACGACTGAATTGTCTGTTAACATTTCGAAATCTGGTGCCGATGGGTCCCATGATCCTATAGTCCTGCACCAGCAATGTCAGCTCTTCAATTACCTCACAGATTCATTTGTAAAAATTAGTCACCGACCGCGGTGGCCGGGCAGGACTAGGCGCTTCAGTCCGGAACGGCGCGACTGCAACGGTGGCTGGCTCGAACCCTGCCTTGGTCATGGATGTGTCTGATGTTTTTAGGTTAGTTAGGTTTACGTAATTCTAAGTTCTAGGGGACTAATGACCTCAGATGTTAAGTCCCATAGTGCTCAGAGCCATTTCAATCATATTTTGTAAATTAGTGAATATAACACTTCGCTATTTCCCCACGAACGCGAAATTGGATAAAAATGCTGACTGAAATTGTTAGTGATTTAGACGTTATTCGGCGGTTTTCGTCACCCACAAGGTAGCTTCATCTTGGATATAACCTCTTATAAACTGAATTATTTCAACATGTATTTTTCTTACTTGTCACTTCTTCTTTTGTGTGTTTTTTCTTTTGTGAAGCTTTAATTGTCGAGTCCTAGTAATAGCGTTCCATAGATTTCGTGTTTGTTTTGAATACAGTCAGAGAGAGTACCTTTAGTCAACCATAGTGCCAGTAGTTCTAGTGTTTGTTTCCAATACAGTCCAGAGACAGGTAGTGCTATTTTCACTGTTTACGACAAGAAGTGGCTAGCAATCACAGTTTAGTCAATAATCAGCCGCCTTTAGTGAATTAGCAGTCTAGTTAAAAGTTGATTAACTCTCTTCAGTAAATTGATTCCTTAGGATGGATAGGATGTGTGACTGCTGTGTACGGACGCAGGAGGAGCTGGCCACCGTTCGCGGACAGCTGAACGTGTTGTTGGCCGCGGTCAGCCGTCTTCAGGCTGCTGCATCGGAGTGTAGCGGCAGTGGGGAGTCTGGTGCGTCGCATGGTACACTCCAGGTATTACACGGTTCACCCATTGTCCCAGCTGTCGGGTACCGTGCGCGGTTGGGCCACCCTCTCCCCAAGGAGAGTGGCGGGTTCAGCGGCGTTCGGGGCACAGGGTGAATGTGGAGGCCGGCCGTGTGGCATCGCCCTCTCTGCCTGTGAGTGGACATGTGGCTGCTCCTTCAGCAAGATCCGAGCAGGCACACGGGGGGAGGGGTTTATTAGTTATTGGGAGCTCCAACGTTAGGCGGGTGATGGAGCCCCTTAGGGAAATAGCGGAAAGGTCGGGGAAGAAGGCCAGTGTTCACTCTGTCTGCTTGCCGGGGGGGTCTCATCGGAGATGTGGAGGAGGCCCTACCGGCGACGATAGAGAGCACGGGTGCACCCGACTGCAAATTGTTGCTCATGTCGACACCAATGACTCCTGCCGTCTGGGTTCAGACATCATCCTAAGTTCGTGCGGGCGGTTGGCGGAATTGGTGAAGGCGGAAAGCCTCGCTCGCGGGGTGGAATCTGAATTAACTAATTGTATTGTCGTTCTCAGAACCGATCGCTGTCCTCTGGTTTGGAGCCGAGTGGAAGGCTTAAACCAGAGGCTCAGACGATTCTGCGGAGATCTGGGGTGCCAATTTCTCGACCTCCGCTATCGGGTGGAGAAATGTAGGGTCCCCCTGAATAGGTCAGGCGTGCACTATACGCCGGAAGCGGCTACAAGGGTAGCGGAGTACCTGTGGAGTGCCCATGGGGGTCTTTTAGGTTAGAGAAATCACTCCCTAGGCCCGACGCCTCCTGATACGCGCCAAGGTAGGAGTAGGCAAAGTGCATCAGGGAATAACAATATTAATGTGCTAATAGTAAACTGCAGGAGCGTCTGTAGAAAGGTCCCAGAACAGCTCTCATCAATAAACGGTCAAAACGCCCGTATTGTACTAGGGACAGAAAGTTGGCTGAAACCAGACGTAAACAGTAATGAAATCCTAAACTCAGATTGGACTGTATACCGCACAGACAGGCTGGACAGTGAAGGGGGAGGCGTGTTTATAACGATAAGAAGTGCAATAGTATTTAAGGAAATTGACGGAGATCCGAAATGTGAAATGATTTGGGTGAAGGTCCCGGTAAAAGCAGGCTCAGACATGGTAATTGGAGGAGGTATACTTGGAAAAGGCCGGGAGATACGGGAAGATTTCAATTAGATTACATCATGGTCAGACAGAGATTCCGAAATCACATGATTGTAAGGCGTACCCAGGAGCAGATATAGGCTTAGATCACAACATAGTAGTGATGAAGAGTAGGCTGAAGTTCAAGACATTAGTCAGGAAGAATCAATACGCAAAGAAGTGGGATACGGAAGTACTAAGGAATGACGATATACGTTTGAAGTTCTCTAACGCTATAGGTACAGCAATAAGGAATAGCGCAGTAGGCAGTATAGTTGAAGAGGAATGGACATCTCTAAAAAGGGCCATCACAGAAGTAGGGAAGGAAAACATAGGTAGAAAGAAGGTAGCTGCGAAGAAACCATGGGTAACAGAAGAAATACTTCAGTTGATTGAAGAAAGGAGGAAGTACAAACATGTTCCGGGAAAATCAGGAATACAGAAATACAAGTCGCTGATGAATGAAATAAATAGGAAATGCAGGGAAGCTAAGAAGAAATGGCTGCAGGAAAAATGTGAAGACATCGAAAAAGATATGATTGTCGGAAGGACAGACTCAGCATACAGAAAAGTCAAAACAACCTTTGGTGACATTAAAAGCAACGGTGGTAACATTAAGAGTGCAACGGCAATTCCACTGTTAAATGCAGAGGAAAGAGCAGATAGGTGGAAAGAATACATTGAAAGCCTCTATGAGGGTGAAGATTTGTCTGATGTGATAGAAGAAGAAACAGGAGTCGATTTAGAAGAGTTAGGGGATCCAGTATTAGAATCGGAATTTAAAAGAGCTTTGGAGGTCTTACGGTCAAATAAGGCAGAAGGGATAGATAACATTTCATCAGAATTTCTAAAATCATTGGGGGAAGTGGCAAAAAAAAACGACTATTCACGTTGGTGTGTAGAATATATGAGTCTGGCGATATACCATCTGACTTTCGGAAAAGCATCATCCACACAATTCCGAAGACGGCAAGAGTTGACAAGTGCGAGAATTATCGCACAATCAGCTTAACAGTTCATGCATCGAAGCTGCTTACAAGAATAATATACAGAAGAATGGAAAAGAAAATTGAGAATGCGCTAGGTGACGATCTGTTTGGCTTTAGGAAAAGTAAAGGGACGAGAGAGGCAATTCTGACGTTACGACTAATAATGGAAACAAGGCTAAAGAAAAATCAAGACACTTTCGTAGGATTTGTCGACCTGGAAAAAGCGTTCGACAATATAAAATGGTGCAAGGTGTTCGAGATTCTGAAAAAAGTAGGGGTAAGCTATAGGGAGAGACGGGTCATATACAATATGTACAACACACAAGAGGGAATAATAAGAGTGGACGATCAAGAACGAAGTGCTCGTATTAAGAAGCCTTTCGCCCCTACTCTTCAATCTGTACATCGAGGAAGCAATGATGGAAATAAAAGAAAGGTTCAAGAGTGGAATTAAAATAAAAGGTGAAAGGATACGATTCGCTGAGGACTTTGCTATCCTGAGTGAGAGTGAAGAAGAATTAAATGATCTGCTGAACGGAATGAACAGTCTAATGAGTACGGAGTACAGAGTTTGCATTGAGAGTAAATCGAAGAAAGACGAGGGTACTGAGAAGTAGGAGAAATGAGAACAGTGAGAAATTCAACATCAGGATTGATGGTCACTAAGTCAATGAACTTAAGGAATTCTGCTACCTAGGCAGTAAAATAACCAATGACGGACGGAACAAGGAGGACATCAAAAGCAGACTCGCTATGGCAAAAAAGGCATTTCTGGCCAAGAGAGTGTACTAATATGAAATTCCGGCCTTAATTTGAGGATGAAATTTCTGAGGATGTACGTCTGGAGTACAGCATTGTATGGTATTGAAACATGGACTGTGGGAAAACCGGAACAGGAGAGAATCGACACATTTGAGATGTGGTGCTATAGAGAAATGTTGAAAATTAGGCGGACTGATAAGGTAAGGAATGAGGAGGTTCTACGCAGAATCGGAGAGGAAAGGAATATGTGGAAAACACTGATAAGGAGAAGGGACAGAATGATAGGACATTTGCTAAGACATGAGGGAATGACTTCCATGTTACTAGAGGGAGCTGTAGAGGGCAAAAACTGTAGAGGAAGACAGAGATTGGAATACGTCAAGCAAATAATTGAGGACGTAGGTTGCAAGTGCTACTCTGAGGTGAAGAAGTTAGCACAGGAAAGGAATTCGTGGCGGGCCGCATCAAACCAGTCAGTAGACTGATGACAAAAAAATAGGCCCCCTGGCTCAGCAGCTGTTGTGGCTGAACACCTGAAGGATAATTTGTAATTGATTTCGAGTAGATTTCCCCACCATGTTATAGTTCTGGATGGAGATTTTAATTTGTTGGATTTAGACTGGGAGACTCAAACGTTCATAACGGGTGGCAGGGACAAAGAATCCAGTGAAATTTTTTTAAGTGCTTTATCTGAAAACTACCTTGAGCAGTTAAACAGAGAACCGTCTCGTGGCGATAGCATATAAGAACTTCTGGTGACAAACAGACCCAAACTATTTGAAACAGTTAACGCAGAACAGGGAACAGCTATCATAAAGCGGTTACGGCATCGATGATTTCAGCCGTAAATCGATATATTAAACAAGCTAGGAAGATTTTTCTGTTTAGCAAAAGTGACGAAAAGCAGATTACAGAGTACCTGACGGCTGAACACAAAAGTTTTGTCTCAATTACAGATAGTGTTGAGGATCAGTGGACAAAGTTCAAAACCATCGTACAATATGCGTTAGATGAGTATGTGCCAAGCAAGATCGTAAGAGATGGAAAGGAGTCACCGTGGTACAACAACCGAGTTAGAAAACTACTGCGCAAGCGAAGGGAACTTCACAGCAAACATAAACATAGCCAAAGCCTTGCAGACAAACAAAAATTACGCCAAGAGAAATGTAGTGTGAGGAGGGCCATGCGAGAGGCGTTCAGTGAATTCGAAAGTAAAATTCTATTTACTGACTTGGCAGAAAATCCTAAGAAATGTTGGTCTTATGTCAAAGCGGTAGGTGGATCAAAACAAAATGTCCAGACACTCTGCAACCTAAATGGTACTGAAACAGTGGATGACAGACTATAGGCCGAAATACTAAATGTCTTTTTCTAAAGCTGTTTCACAGAGGAAGACTGCACTGTAGTTCCTTCCCTAGATTGTCGTACAGATGACAAAATGGTAGATATCGAAATAGACGACAGACGGATAGAGAAACAAAAACGCTCAAAAGAGGAAAGGCCGCTGGACCTGATGGGATGCAAGTCCGATTTTACACAGAGTACGCGAAGGAACTTGCCCCCCTTCTTGCAGCGGTGTACCGTAGGTCTCTAGAAGAGCGTAGCCTTCCAAAGGATTGGAAAAGGGCACAGGTCATTCCCGTTTTCAGATGTGCAGAACTATAGACCTATATCTCTAACTTCGATCAGTTGTAGAATTTTGGAACACGTATTATGTTCGAGTATAATGACTTTTCAGGAGACTAGAAATCTACTCTGTAGGAATCAGCATGGGTTTCGAGAAAGTCGGTCGCGTGAAACCCAGCTCGTGCTATTCGTCCACGAGACTCCGAGGGCCATAGACACGTCTTCCCAGGTAGATGCCGTGTTTCTTGACTTCCGCAACGCGTTCGGTACAGTTGCCCACAGTCGTTTAATGAACACAGTAAGAGCGTATGGACTATCAGACCAATTGTGTGATTGGATTGAGAAGTTCCTAGATAACAGAACGCAGCATGTCATTCTCAATGGAGAGAAGTCTTCCGAAGTAAGAGTCATTTCAGGTGTGCCGCAGGGGAGTGTCATAGGACCATTGCTATTCACAATATACATAAATGACCTTGTGGATGACATCGGAAGTTCACTGAGGCTTTTTGCAGATGATGCTGTGGTGTATCGAGAGGTTGTAACAATGGAAAATTGTACTGAAGTGCAGGAGGATCTGCAGCGAATTGACGCATGGTGTAGGGAATGGCAATTTAATCTCAATGTAGACAAGTGTAATGTGCTGCGAATACATAGAAAGATAGATCCCTTATCATTTAGCTACAAAATAGCAGGTCAGCAACTGGATGCTGTTAATTCCATAAATTATCTGGGAGTACGCATTAGGAGTGATTTAAAATGGAATGATCATATAAAGTTGATCGTCGGTAAAGCAGATGCCAGACTGAGATTCATTGGAAGAATCCTAAGGAAATGCAATCCGAAAACAAAGGAAGTAGGTTAAAGTACGCTTGTTCGCCCACTGCTTGAATACTGCTCAGCGGTGTGGGATCCGTACCAGATACGGTTGATAGAAGAGATAGAGAAGATCCAACGGAGAGCAGCACGCTTCGTTACAGGATCATTTAGTAATCACGAAAGCGTTACGGAGATGATAGATAAACTCCAGTGGAAGACTCTGCAGGAGAGACGCTCAGTAGCTCGGTAGGGGCTTTTGGTAAAGTTTCGAGAACATACCTTCACCGAAGAGTCAAGCAGTATATTGCTCAATCCTATGTATATCTCGCGAAGAGACCATGAGGATAAAATCAGAGAGATTAGAGTCCACACAGAAGCATACTGACAATCCTTCATTCCACGAACAATACGAGACTGGAATAGAAGAGAGAACCGATAGATGTACTCAGGGAACCCTCCGCCACACATCGTCAGGTGGCTTGTGGAGTATAGATGTAGATGTATCGGCCATAGGTGGGAACACACCACAAAAGGATTTCACAAAAACAGCAAGGTGAATAGTTCTGTTACTAGGTGAGAAGATCTGAAACTTCGTGTGTTTCAATAAGCTTCCCCCAAGATAAATAGACGATGGAGTAGGCGCAACGTCCACCACAAAATTCTGTCCAAATCATTGAGTTTATCGGCTCGGAATTGTGATGCTGTGAGCTAGTTGATTGTGGTGCTGAAAGTGGCACACTATTGAAGTAGTGGACGACATTTGGAATATCGTGTTCTGTGCTACTCACTTCCATTAGCTTTCGTTTCAAGTCTTTGTCTTGTGCAGAGAAAAATCGGACGATTGATTTGTATCTTTTGTAATTCGTCCATGATTTTCGACAATTCTGGCTGTATACTTCCATTTAAACTGTTTTTCCAGATGTCACGCATTCACTGACTTGGCGCTTACTGCGTTTACCTTCGATCCGACTTTTATGTTAATTTGGTCGTCTCTTTCAGTTAGTCTGTAAACGCATTTGATATTCGTTGGTATTCCAGCTCAACATTCTTTTGTAATTTACAATCAAGTTTAGCAGTAGCCTTATCTGCCCCTATAGATGGCTGCTGAACACTGTCCAACTACTACGTTGTTTTTGTGCTGCTGACAGACCGAACTTCGTCAGTTCCTGTATGGCCTCAGATAGGAATTCCTGAACTAACGTGAATGTGGACCTTTAAATCTTGCGCAGTTATCACCTATTTTTCACTCAGATTCACTACCCCTAATGACAATATTGCCTGTGCTGACGAAATTGTGCTAAGTTCTGTGGACAACGGAATCTTTGTCGACTAAATTATGGTTAATTCTGTCGAGTGCGTATTCCGTGGCGCCGAAATTTCACCTATTCCGCCCAGGACAGTATTCATGGTCGTAGCTATTATTTATAAAACCATTCTGTTGTTGGGTGAATTTATCTGGTAGCCTATTCTGTCGAAACAGCAATATCAGCCCAAGATTCGTGACATCGGTGTGCATTTCAGATTCCGTACCGGATTGTTGATTCGCAACTTTAACCATTATCCGACTAAATGTGAAAAGTCTACACTATATTGTACAAATCACTTTAGATCAAATAAATAATTGCACTTTCAGTGTTATTAATTACCAATTGGAGTGCAAGAATTAACTGAAGTTCCATTCATGACGAAAGACTACCTAGTAACACTTGACCTTTATGATTAAAGAGAACACTCGATTTGTCATTTGTTAGCAATATTCGCAAAAGTATTGCTATTAATTTTGAGACTTGTTATTCAGACATATCCAATTACGAACCTTGAACGAACGGCAATTGCATTTCGGTGGCAAGCAAGATAATTGGAAAATAAGCAATAATGTCTTGACGGATCCGACTGCACCGATTGAAGTTTTCCAATCTGTCTTGTCTACGTTGTATTTTTTATGAATTTTTAAAGCATGTAAAATAAAACATACCGAATTTGTAATCATAAAAAATGTTAATATATTACAAGTTATTTGTTATATTTTAATTTTATTTTCAATTTTCACTTGACTGACAACAGACTAAAGTATGTCAAGGGGCCGTTAATCGTTCTCTCTATTCTTTGTAATTAAATCTGAGATTATGAATTTATATTTCTCTAATTGGATAAAGTTTTTCCCCCAATAATCCCTGTCTTATTCACAAAAAGGGCACATAGTAATACTATAAATAAAAATAACTTTAAAGCAATGTAGAAAGTACTTATATACAGCTATCTTTAGCGTCAGTGTAAATATACATTTTGCTTATACGTATTATCCGTGGTCCTTAATACAAATAGGTTTTATTTAAGCAAATAATTAGAATTTGTTATCATTGACCTGTTACATGAACCACGTAAATGAAAGCAGGTACGACTCGAAATAAAGACACATTTAGTAATAGAGCCACAACAACACTCGATATATTTACCTATGAGAGAATTCGCGCTACAGTGGATAAATTGGTCTGTCGTAAATAGCTGTAGAACAAAAAACTTCGTCTTATGATGGGACTGAATCTTCTACATAAAATGATAACGGTCATATCATCAGCTATTTGAAACTCTACCAATGTAATGTATTTAACTCCTAAGAATTGCAGATGGTGTGGATCTGCGCGGAAAGACATAAGTTTCAACTCGTCCAACAAAACAAAAAGGAGTGGGGAGAGTGAAGTGCGTCCTGCGCTTATGTAGCTAAAACCGTTCATACGTTAAACGTGGATGCATTTATAGTGTAACTGATGAAGTGTGAGAAATACCGGTGATGCGATAATTATTTTTACTGGTATTGCACTGATTTATATTTCTTTTGCGAAATATCTACTTTTCTTGATGCGTCTCGAGCCCGCAAAGATACTGTTCAATCTGGCAACGGGCAGTGGCCATATTGTTTTCCCTCGTTACTTTCTGTGACGTATGAGGCATAACGACAGTGAGATTAAGTTTGTGTAGCTCAATTCCATCTTAGTACGCAGGGTTACATACAGAGTACTGTACCATCTACTCATACTAGGACCCTGTGTTTATATTTCCAACATTTAATTCTCCGTCTTCATAAAGGTGGCCTGATGGGGGCTACGTCGTGTCGTAATCCGTTTGAAATTTCTCTACACGTCTTTCAAAGACGTTTCTCGTGAACTGTCTCTTTCTCCTACAGCGCTGTTTTCCTCGAGGTGTGGCACTGGTAGTCACCGCAGCATGCACACAGACGAATGCCAATTAACAAATGAACACAACCAATAGCGAGAGTTGGTCACATTCTACAGAACCACTCGGAGAGTTACTGCCTCAGTTCCGTTCAGAACATACTAATGAAATAGATACCTACCACGGTGTTGTTAAATGTTTGGAAATGAGAATGAGGAAATCACGCGCAGAGTGAGGCGGACATTTTAACGTGGTATTTTCATTCCAATAACTGTTGTTTGCTTTCGGCGAAACAAGTGGTTTAAACAGCTGGAAATAATTTCGCTGTTTCAGTGATATTATTTGCAGGAAACACAATGAGTAGATACGTATGTTTGTTCCTCTGTGTTTGCACTACTAAGGTAACAGAAATGTTTCCTGTGTGCTTTCTGCCTCAACTGTTGCACTGGTTGACGGAAAAAGAACTCCGTTAAAAATATAGATACATTGAACGTCCGTGTGTAATATTGAATGAGTAGTTAGAATCAAACTGTTTTTAATTTTTCGTGGGTATTGTTTTTCATCTATTGATATTCGTCTCACACTACGACGGCTATTACGTAGACCTCTCGCGATCCAACTTTGAATGAGAAGTCTGTTATGTTCGGCTGGCTACTAAATTCAACATAAATTATGAATGAAACAAAGAAGGTTCGTCGGAGTCTTTTGTGTTGTTCAGCATTTCGCAGAACAAAGAACAGGGAAAAAGTCGGAAAATAGTTCTGTGCTCCACACGTACATTTATGTGAAAATATTTAACCACTGGCTGCAGCACGTATCCTACAATAATTGTTTCACAAAGGAACTGTGTGGAAGGCGCTGTTGTCAGTGTTACACCGAATATTAAGTTGTTGGTGTAAGTCATTACGGTTGAGAGATACCTGATGGCTACCTTACTTCTACCCGAGGTCGCAATACTCATGAGATCCTCCAAGTATAGTGAACTCGTTACTCTCTTAAGGCATAATTAGTTAGTGTAATGCTGCATACAGGCTACATCTCAAACCGATGATCAAATTTAAACTAATATCTTTGTATATTCTGTAGGTATGATGTTTCTTGACGTATTCCATACATTAATGCTAAACACAGATTATGCCAGTGCTCTCCTTAGGACTCAGATTGTGCCACTAATTGATATGTCACTTGACTTACATAATACGTGGAGACGATGGAGAATGAAGATTTCCGCCTTCTCTCTAAAGATTCTACTTTTTAAAAGTATCTTTAATTGCAGACTAAATACAATTGCAGTTGTGGATCTACAAATGCAGATATTTGTGGCGTTATCAGATAGACATTTATTCAGTGCGCCGCCTTTTGGACGAATGAGAGATACCGATAGACGTACTTTCCACACACCATTGAATGAGACAGGGTGGAAACGTTAGAGGTTCTATAGGCACCCTTAGTTAAATACCGGAAGGTGGATTGGGAAGATAACCATGTGGATGTAAAAGTAGTTAATGAGTAGGCTGCAGCACCTTCTGCTATCAGTTTGTGTAGAGCTGTTAAATAAGTGTTGCTTAGTATTTACAACGAATTGAGAAAGACCCTCTTCGCTTTATTTTTGTTTTCATTTGTTTTGTGAAAACGCTCCACAAACTCGAGATTATAAAGCTAAGTTTTCCCCTGAATGTATTCATTCTCTTCCTTTCTGAAGCTAAAGACCTTTCTCGTTACTCCTTTGTATCATGTTGTCACTGTTGTTACTCTTTTCTTCTTCTCAGTACACCACTGGCAAAATTTCCTCCTCTTAGAAGTTTTGGTGTTATATAAAATGTTAATATTAATTTACACACTAAAATTCCCTTTAATAGCGTGTTCGTTAGTTTAAGGGAACAATTTCGCAGATTACTATAGAACATTTTCGAAATTCTAGAAAATTCTAGGACATTCAAAAACATTCTATGACATTTTCGAACATTCTGGCCAATTGAGGGACTTCTGGAGCCTTTTAGAATATTCTGTAAATTAATGAAAGATTCAGTATTAATTAGAGCTAAAACATTCTTGAAAGTTCTCTTACCTTCAATTTTAATTCCACTCTTGAACACATGTTTTATTTCCGAAATTGGTTCTTCGATGTGTAGATTAAACATTAGGGCGAAAGACTACATTCCTGTCTTACTTCGTTCTTCGTCTCCGGCTCTTATTACTCCCTCTTGGTTCTTGTACTCAGGCCTACGATATATTGTCCACCTTTCCCTACAGCTTCTCCCAAATTTTCTGAGAATTTCGAAAATCTTTCACTATTTTACATTGCCGCCTACTACAAACGTGCCCTTCATTTTACTTCACTCTTGTTCAATCATAAACTGCGACGTTAGAACTGCCTCTCTGTGCTTTTATGTTTCCTGAAGCCAAACAGATAGTCATCTAGCACATCTATTTTCGTTTCTATTCTTCTCTTATTCTCGTCAGCAGCTTGGATGAATGGACTCATTAGCTGGTTGTACGACAATTCTAGCACTTATTGCTTCTAGCAGTATTCAGAACTGTGTGGATAGTGTTTTTACGTATCTCAAATTGTGTATCACCAGACTCATCCGTCTACAAACCGACGTGAACAGTCGTTTTGTAGCCATTTCCCATAATTATTTTAAAAATTCTGATCGAATGTTGTCTGTCCCTTCTCCCTTGTTCGGTAAGTCTCTCAAAACTCTTATAAAATCCGGTTATAATACTGGGTCCCTTATGTCTTCAAAATCCACTCCTGTCTCTTCTGCTAACACGTAATCGTACAAGTCTTTCCGTCATACAAGTCTTCGGTACACTTCTTCCACCTACCTACTCTCTCCTCCGAATTTAACAGTGGAATTCCCATTATACACTTAACGTTCCCACCCTTGCTTTTTCTTTCACCGATAGTTCTTTTGAGTGTTTTGTATGATGAGTCAGGCCCTGGCATCAATCATTTAATTTTCAATTTCTTCGTATTTTTCCTATCGCCATTTCGCCTTTTCTTCCCTGCACTACCTGTTTATTTTAAGTGAGTTGTAGGTTTGTATTTCCGAATTTCCCTGAACTTTTTTGTACTTTCTCCTTTCATCGATCAACTGAAGTATTTCTTGAGTTAGTAATCGTTTGTTCGTAGTTTTCTCCTTCGTAAACACGTATTTCTCTCCAGTTTCAGTGATTGCCCTTTTTAGCGATGTCTACTCCTCGTCAGCTGAACTGTCTACTGACCCTTCATTGTCGCAGTATCTATGACCTTAGAGAAATTTATTCCTTGGTTCTTCCACATCCTACTTCTTTGCGCTTTGATTCTGTCTAACTGCCCTTCTATACTTCAGCCTACTCTTTATCACAACAAAATTGTAATCCGTGTCTGTACTTGGTCATTGATATCCCTTGTAATCCAACATCAGATTCCGGAGATATGCCTAACCTGCACATTCCGCAATTAACACTAGGCTGACCCTTGACAGGATGTTCAACGGGCGTTTCATAGGACGTGGAGGACGCATAAATTGGCCAGCCCGTTCTCCTGATCTTACACCTCTGGACTTCTTTCTGTGGGGTACGTTAAAGGAGAATGTGTACCATAATGTGCCTACATCCACAGAGGATATGAAACAACGTATTGTGGCAGCCTGCGGCGACATTACACCAGATGTACTACGGCGTGTACGACATTCATTACGCCAGAAATTGCAATTATGTGCAGAAAATGATGGCCACCACATTGAACATATATTGGCCTGACATGTCGGGACACACTCTATTCCACTCCGTAATTGAAAGCGGAAACCACGTGTGTACGTTTACCTCACCCCTCATGGTAATGTTCATGTCCGTCAGTGAAATAGACCAATAAAAAGGTGTTAGCATGTGGACGTAATGTGCTGTTCCAGTCTCTTCTGTACCTAAGGCCCATCACCGTTCCCTTTGGACCCCTACGTAATTCGGTGCTCTCCAATACACACGATCGAACAGCGGAGGAGTGGTACTCAAGTGCCGGCCGCGGTGGTCTAGCGGTTCTAGGCGCTCAGTCCGGAGCCGCGCGACTGCTACGGTCGCAGGTTCGAATCCTGCCTCGGGCATGGATGTGTGTGACGTCCTTAGGTTAGTTAGGTTTAAGTAGTTCTAAGTTCTAGGGGACTGATGACCATAGATGTTAAGTCCCATAGTGCTCAGAGCCATTTGAAACATTTTTTGGTACTCAAGCGTCAACTTTAGGTTACAATATCTCTGGATGTAATTAACATTTTACAATGCAACAAACGGCACTGATTACATATTTGTTTATATGTTCAGATGTGCTAACAAAACTAACGGGGTTCCATTTTAAAAAAACGTAGGTTTGTGTTAAAAAACATACTTCCGTGCATTTTTTTATGGTTTGTATTAACCAATTACACTAGCCCCTCTCCTCACGTTCGGTCTGTGGAATTGATTCGTCAGTATTTGATGTGGTTTACGAAATATATCCAGCGGTTACGTTAGGTGACTCACCCTGTATATATATATATATATATATATACACTCCTGGAAATGGAAAAAAGAACACATTGACACCGGTGTGTCAGACCCACCATACTTGCTCTGGACACTGCGAGAGGGCTGTACAAGCAATGATCACACGCACGGCACAGCGGACACACCAGGAGCCGCGGTGTTGGCCGTCGAATGGCGCTAGCTGCGCAGCATTTGTGCACCGCCGCCGTCAGTGTCAGCCAGTTTGCCGTGGCATACGGAGTTCCATCGCAGTCTTTAACACTGGTAGCATGCCGCGACAGCGTGGACGTGAACCGTATGTGCAGTTGACGGACTTTGAGCGAGGGCGTATAGTGGGCATGCGGGAGGCCGGGTGGACGTACCGCCGAATTGCTCAACACGTGGGGCGTGAGGTCTCCACAGTACATCGATGTTGTCGCCAGTGGTCGGCGGAAGGTGCACGTGCCCGTCGACCTGGGACCGCAGCGACGCATGGATGCACGCCAAGACCGTAGGATCCTACGCAGTGCCGTAGGGGATTACTCCGCCACTTCCCAGCAAATTAGGGACACTGTTGCTCCTGGGGTATCGGCGAGGACCGTTCGCAACCGTCTCCATGAAACTGGGCTACGGTCTCGCACACCGTTAGGCCGTCTTCCGCTCACGCCCCAACATCGTGCAGCCCGCCTCCAGTGGTGTCACGACAGGCGTGAATGGAGGGACGAATGGAGACGTGTCGTCTTCAGCGATGAGAGTCGCTTCTGCCTTGGTGCCAATGATGGTCGTATGCGTGTTTGGCGCCGTGCAGCTGAGCGCCACAATCAGGACTGCATACGACCGAGGCACACAGGGCCAACACCCGGCATCATGGTGTGGGGAGCGATCTCCTACACTGGCCGTACACCACTGGTGATCGTCGAGGGGACACTGAATAGTGCACGGTACATCAAAACCGTCATCGAACCCATCGTTCTACCATTCCTAGACCGGCAATGGAACTTGCTGTTCCAACAGGACAATGCACGTCCGCATGTATCCCGTGCCACCCAACGTGCTCTAGAAGGTGTAAGTCAACTACCCTGGCCAGCAAGATCTCCGGATCTGTCCCCCATTGAGCATGTGTGGGACTGGATGAAGCGTCGTCTCACGCGGTCTGCACGTCCAGCACGAACGCTGGTCCAACTGAGGCGCCAGGTGGAAATGGCATGGCAAGCCGTTCCACAGGACTACATCCAGCGTCTCTATGATCGTCTCCATGGGAGAATAGCTGCCTGCATTGCTGCGAAAGGTGGATATACACTGTACTAGTGCCGACATTGTGCATGCTCTGTTGCCTGTGTCTATGTGCCTGTGGTTCTGTCAGTGTGATCATGTGATGTATCTGACCCCAGGAATGTGTCAATAAAGTTTCCCCTTCCTGGGACAATGAATTCACGGTGTTCTTATTTCAATTTCCAGGAGTGTATATATATCAAAACATTAGTTTGATAAACGGCTCTTTGAAGGTTATTTGCATTTTCTGGAGCTATAATTTATTTGTGTGTTGTAGAATATTAAAATTTTCTCAGTGTTGACCTTTCTACCGTTTGTGGTACGAGGTGCATTCAAGTTCTAAGGCCTCCGATTTTTTTTCTAATTAACTACTCACCCGAAATCGATGAAACTGGCGTTAATTCTCGATGTAATCGCCCTGCAGACGTACACATTTTTTACAACACTGACGCCATCATTACATGGCAGCGGCGAAGGCTTCTTTAGGAGTCTGTTTTGACCACTGGAAAAACGCTGAGGCAATAGCAGCACAGCTGGTGAATGTGCGGCCACGGAGAGTGTCTTTCATTGTTGGAAAAAGCCAAAAGTCACTAGGGGCCAGGTCAGGTGAGTAGGGAACATGAAGAATCACTTCAAAGTTGTTATCACGAAGAAACTGTTGCGTAACGTTAGCTGGACGTGCGGGTGCGTTGTCTTGGTGAAACAGCACACGTGCAGCCCTTCCTGGACGTTTTTGTTGCAGTGCAGGAAGGAATTTGTTCTTCAAAACATTTTCGTAGGATGCACCTGTTACCGTAGTGCCCTTTGGAAAGCAATGGGTAAGGATTACGCCCTCGCTGTCCCAGAACATGGACACCATCATTTTTTCAGCACTGGCAGTTACCCGAAATTTTTTTGGTCGCGGTGAATCTGTGTGCTTCCATTGAGCTGACTGGCGCTTTGTTTCTGGGTTGAAAAATGGCATCCACGTCTCATCCATTGTCACAACGGACGAAAAGAAAGTCCCATTCATGCTGTCGTTGCGCGTCAACATTGTTTGGCAACATGCCACACGGGCAGCCATGTGGTCGTCCGTCAGCATTCGTGGCACCCATCTGGATGACACTTTTCGCATTTTCAGGTCCTCATGCAGGATTGTGTGCACAGAACCCACAGAAATGCCAACTCTGGAGGCGATCTGTTCAACAGTCATTCGGCAATCCCCCAAAACAATTCTCTCCACTTTCTCGATCATGTCGTGAGACAGGCTTGTGCGAGCCCGAGGTTGTTTCGGTTTGTTGTCACACGATGTTCTGCCTTCATTAAACTGTCGCACCCACGAACGCACTTTCGACACATCCATAACTCCATCACCACATGTCTCCTTCAACTGTCGATGAATTTCAATTGGTTTCACACCACGCAAATTCAGAAAACGAATGATTGCACGCTGTTCAAATAAGGAAAACGTCGCCATTTTAAGTATTTAAAACAGTTTTCGTTCTCGCCGCTGGCAGTAAAATTCCATCTGCCGTACGGTGCTGCCATCTCTGGGACGTATTGACAATGAACGCGGCCTCATTTTAAAACAATGCGCATGTTTCTATCTCTTTCCAGTCCGGAGAAAAAAAATCGGAGGCCTTAGAACTTGAATGCACGTCGTACTTTCTTTCCAAGCCCTGACTAGAGCATCTATGTTAATACTGTACACACTGGTACTTATTTAGTCATATTACTTCATTCCTCCATTACAATCTTTGCCGTTTTACAAGCAACTTTCACAGAGGTAATAAAATGTGTTGGGAACACTCCTTTCTTCATGATCTACCATAATACGTGTCTACTCTCCCTGTCAACGTCTTGAAATGTTTTGTGCATCACTAAGTTAAATTCATTCTTTTTATCTCTCAGTCGTTTTAGACTAATAATACAATCAGATAGGGTGCAGTCTAAATTTTACTAAATTTCATTTCACATTAACCTTAACACAATCCAACATAGGTTAATGGGTTCAGTCACTCAAAGACCTCTTTATTTAAACAATTGGCATCTATTCCCTAAGTCCCAGCACCTATTCCCTATGTCCCTGTCAGTTAATGCATTGTTATATCTGATTCGATTATGAAGGTAGCAGACCTTTTCGGAACCACTTCCACTCCATTGATGTCGATGAAGGTTCTTCAATTAATAATGACATAACGAAATATAATTTATATACCTCTTTTTCCGTCCATTTACGTTTATTGTCATTAAACAATTCAGAAAATCAGATTGCTTTATTATGACACAGAAATGACAAAATGGATCGAAAGATTACACATCTTCCCTGTCGTTTGAATAAATTCCCCCACAGAACACGTAGAAGTACAATTTTCACCATTCTGCTATGGTCTGGTTGAGCAACAGGGGTTCCATGTTCCAAATAAAAGTCAGTCTCTTTTGCAGTATTTATCGAGTAACAACGCGTTTCGCGGTCCTAGCACATCGCTAGATTAACTTACAAAGGTAGCGAATTCCGCGTTAATCAGCTATGGCTCTTTATTATTACTAATGCGGACTTTGATGCCTTTCTGTGATAATTTGATAATGTGCTAAGAGCGCGAAATACGCTGTTACTCGATATATATTGCAAGACAAAATATCTTTTGTTTGGTCTATGATGTATAAATTCTGCTCGACAGTAAAGACTTACAATTAGAATTTCACAACTTGTTAGTTGTGCCGATTCTCTGAAGCTGTATACTTTTTAACTACCGGCTATTACTGAGTGCCACTTACTCACTATATTATACTATGCTATACTATAGTATACTAAACACCTGTGATACATGCCACTCGTGACTTTCATGTCCTTCATGTTTATTTACTCCTTTGTAGCCCAGAACATATTCGTAGTGAAGTCTGTTCATTGAAGTGTCCGTTTTATTGAAGGATAATCACGGATAAACTTAAAGTGACTATAAATCCACTGAAAGCTTTTCAGAGAAAGAGAAATGTTGGAAAGCCAAAGGTACGTGTTATTACCGTAAACAATATAGATGATAACCAAGTGTGGGAACCTAACCTTGCTTGTACACCAGTCCATTGCAAGAAAAGTGGGATGAAAGTACTTTGCAGACGCAGCTTGGTTCAGTTAGTGAAATGTGTGAATATTTTCTGTGAAAAGTGGATGTCAGTTAAATATTCGATATGAACAACCGACTGACATTGATCTTTACTTTTAAATTACTGACCATCGAATGTTAAGGCTTTATGAGCAACTTTCATTTTGAATATTAACATAAAAGGAAGAAAACATACAATCATACAATAAGGAGCAAGTAATTTTTTAACGAAAAGCAGTACAAATAGCAAACTACAACCTTACAGATACTATTTTATGAGAGGGAAATTTTAACATCAATGGTGTTCCCTAAATTTACCGAGAATTGTCTGGATAGTGAAATTTTCTAATTGCAGTAGTTAATAAAGATACGCAGTTTCGAAAATAGCAAAATATGCTTTTCAAGTCTATGGCAATGAAATCTGACAAACGTATTATTTATAGAGTCGAAAACTTTACAAATTAAAATTTTAAGTGTGAATAAGTGTTGAGATATTCAGTTTTCACATAAGGTGAAACGTTTGCTTAAGAGTGGAGAGTAAGAACTTACAGTTAAGTTATGTCAATTGTTTTAGGTGGAATTTGATACCGCCGAAGGTTTCCAGGTATTAAAAACTGTAAATATTCCAGAAACAAAATATTTCCATTAGAACTAAACATAACACTGTTTTAAGTAATCGGTAAACTATACGACGTACAACGCTGTTTAGTGAAGTAGTGAATGGATGTGAACTTCACAGTCTTATATAACTATGCCATATGCTCTGCTGATGGGAATAGAACACAAAAATGTAGCACAGCCACTTTTTTGGGCTACTATGAAAATAGCAGCTATGTTACAGCATTTGCGAGAATTGTTGCAAGGCAACATCATAGTATGTTGCCGCGCAAATCATTTTATTATGTAGTGCGATTAAGGAACTCCGGAAAAGTTCAAGTTCAAGAAATGTTGAACTTTAAAGCTACAGATTTTCCACTTTCAATACATAATAATTTTTTCAGTTTAGAAGACTATAACTATTTTTAAAATATTTTTTAAATATGTTCTGCATGGGGGTGGCCCACTGTGGCGCAGTTAAACTGTTGTCAAATGTTGTAGTAATGAATTTACACACCCATAATATACAAGTCAGTGATGTGAGAGAAAATAAGTGTTAGAAAATAAGTATTGTGGCTAGAATGTGATAGTTCGATACATGCCATTTACAATTGTCATGTGCTCCTTGTTTATTTACTCTATTGTAATCCAGAAAATATTCGTAGTGAAGTCCGTTCATTAAAGTGTCCGTTTTTCTGAGAGATAATCACGGGTAGACGTAAAGTGACTATAAATTCTCTGAAGGCTTTTAAGAGAAAGAGAAGTGTTGGACTGCCGAAGGTAGGTGTTATTACCGGAAACAATATAGACGATAACCAAGTGTGATACTTAAACTTCTTTGCACACCTACCCAATGCAAAGAAAGTGAGAAGAAAGTTCACTGCAGATGCAGCATGGTTCAGTTAGTGAAAAGTATGAATAATTTACGGGCAAATCGGATGTGAATGAAATATTCGATATCTTCATTCTCAAAGGAATTTTTGTTACTGTATAAGATGTATTCAGTGTAGTGAAGATAGTCTGGAACTCTATAAAAATCATTACAATTTCCTAGTGAAGTGGAACTTAAGTCTGGTAAGTGTTCATATATGATCACCTTTTGGAACAGTGTTGCAGTAATTCCAAATGAAGATAACAGTAGCAAAATCTATGAACATAACAATAGATTTGTTTATGCCTTGCATACAATTGGTAAGGGTGCTACTGCAGGTGCAGATTTCTGTGGCATGATGATTTTCCCAATCCTTCTACCAAGTTTATAAACTATAATTGATCTATAGGCTCTGAATAGAAGATGTCTGTATGGAATCTATGAAGTAAACTCTGGAAGAGGCAGTAATAGGAAACAGTGGTAACAGAGATTTGATGGCAGGGCACGATGGTACTTGGCATCAGTGGGGACACACATCTCTTTGCGGTTTAGTATCTGCCACCAGTATGAATACAGGAATCTTTTAGATGTAGCAGTAATATCTAAATATTGAAGATGTCCACAACAAAACGGTACACATGAAAATAATTGCACAGCTATCTATAGTGGCAGTAGTGGAGGAAAGAAAGTGGCTGTTGTTGCTAATATATTTCAACGTTATGTTGCATGTGATGAAGTGCAATATGTGAATTACCTTGGTGACGCTGATTCTAAAAGTTTCAAACATATACAGGAACTGAAAACCTATGGTGATGATGATGTAGTGCGGAAAATTTGGGTGTCTTGGACACGTACAGAAAAGGATGGGATCAAGACTTCGGCGACTAAAAGCTTCGTACAAAGAACAAGGATTCGATGGGAAGGGAAGGTTAACTGACAAAATACAGAACTTTTATGGAATGGCTATTAGGCAAAACACACACAGCGTCAATGAAATGAAGAAGGCTGTTTGGACTCTTTTTTAATACTTTTTCAACCCATTAATACTTGTATCCCAAACAGTTGGTGTAAGTACAACAAGAGATTGCTAACTGGTGAAGAGTTCACTCATAAACATAGTCTGCCTAAACAGCATCTGAACTATTGTAAAAGTGTGTTCATGAAAAAACTCAAGACCCCAATGAACGTTTAAATATTGTTACATGGTCAAGAAATCTCAAGACTGTACTTGGTTGAATAGAAACACTTCACTTTGGTGTGTATGATGCTATTGCTACTTTCAATGATAGCAACATTGTAAGGTGAAAGTATTTCGAAATATGGAATGAAGATAGGTTTTTACATGGTACGAATGATTCTTGAGGCTACTGAAAGGGCTGTAAATAACCTAGAAATGAAACCCAGAGTAAACAGGTGGAGGACCAGAGGAAGTTCGAGGAGGAGTTTGCAGATGACGATAATCCATCCTATGGACCTGGAATGCACTAAAAATGCAATCCAAACTTCGGTGCTCGATTCCCAAATGTTTTATTTTTTCAGACAAATTACATGCTTTCTCAGGATCTATCCAACCAATCTGTTTCAAATTTTCGGGAAATGTTCCTCTGTCCCTTCTGTCTACGTGAACGCAGTCTTTTTTCCAGAAACCTATATATTGTTGAATTTATGAACGAAAACTAGCACAAAGATGTAGTTAATTTTTATTACAATAGAAAAAATTAAACTATTCGAACTTCCTAGCTCAAATACTTTCTGAGAAAAAAAAAATAATTTTCAAGCGTTATTTCAACATTGGAAAGACAGGGCTTTCCGAAACCCCTTAATAGAGGAAGAAAATATACATGCACCATAAAAATTGTAGATGCTGTGGGCTATTACAACAGGAGATGTGAGTCGTCCAATTTACGTTAGCAACACTAAGTATGAATGATTGATTACATAAATGGATTATCAGAGACAAATAGTGAATAATATGGCGTGAAACACCCCACAACAGAGTTTCCTTACTTGGCCACTCTATGGAGTCAAAAACCATGCAAGTCAACAATAACAGCAAGGCCAATGCACAGACAGTTCTCGCAGTGTGCACACTTGATGGAAGCAGGTTGGTCACAGTTCCCATGAAAACATCTCGTTAATTCCTCTTCGAAGCAGTACCCCAACCGTATTTGAAATCCACCAGGAAGGTCTTTGGTGCAGCCACAATGAAAAAATACAAATTTCGTTAAGTTGGAGAATCATGCCTGCGAGAACCAGAAGTGCACAAATGATTGAAGGCGTAAGAACTGGTCTCCATGTCATATGTTAAAGTCATTGTCAGAAGTCACTATAATTGTATCTGTGATAAATGGTATGGACAGAAGCAAAAAATAGTTTGTAGATCCCACAATGTCTGTGCACTTTGCAGGAATCAGCTTCATGATAAATTGAACACCTTCAAGAACTGCAGAGCTGTACACTTTGTCATCTCTACTGGCTGTCCAAGAGTCAATCAAAAGAAGGGCTTCAGTTCTTTCTTGTGTATCTGGTCGCATTAATTCATTTAGGACGACTTTTAAATAACTCTTCATAATATTAACAGATTTGCCAGCAAACGGCTTTATATTCGGTAATTTTATATTCTTGCATTCATGTTTGCAGCGAATTGGCCAGTGGGCTCTAATACAAAAACATAGAAACGTTTGGTAACAGCGTATCATCCAACACAACCCTATGAATTAACATACATGTGGTTGCTGCCGTAGGTACAACCGCAACATAGATATGTTTGGTTCCCTTCACTGCGGGAGTCCGTCCATATTATAGCTCTTTACCAAATATTTATAGTCAGCATTAGTTGAGTTTATCCTCAATGAGAGACATTGTTTCTCCCATGAATTGATAAGCCATATGTTCAATACCGGCATCCTCTTCAATTAATCGCTTGCTAACTTTGTGGGCTATTTTGCGACACACAGTCTTATTCTTGTGAATAGTGAGAGTACATTCCCGTCATTATTTTCTGTGCCCGATGTCTCAATGTACGTTCATGTATTACTGCGTTTTCTTCTCCCTTTCCCTTAAATTAATACCGTAATACACGATTTATCATATCCTGAGGAATTTTTTGGTTTTACGTTTGAAGTTGTGTTAGCTTCGTAGCACAGTGTTCCTCATTAGTTTCCCTTTTTGTGACAATATTGTTCCAATTGTCGGGCAGGGTTTCATTATCAATTACTAATCCAGGAAGACACAGGCTCAGAAGATCAACATTTCCATCTTTTAACCTTGGTTGTTTTGTCCATACCTTGTAGACATTAGATATTCGTTCATCTTCTTGAAGATGATTACTGATTAGATGAACTGATATTACCCTGGATATCCACCACTGGTGACATAATTACATCTCCCACTGTCACAGCACTGTCATTTTCTTCATCTGATACCTCTTCATATGATGCTTCTTCATCTGATGCCTCTCCACCTATTAAAAGTGTAGTTACATCTGCGACTAAAGCGTCGCCTTCTGTCAACTGTCGCTTTATTTGGTGATAAATGACACGTTCTTCTCCTGCAGATACATCTTCTACAACACCGAAGTACTCCACCAGCAGTTTCACAATAACTGACTATCTCATTGCCTATGGTGAAACAGTTACTAACTCTGTAACATACTTCCTCAACACAAGATAATCTGATCTACTCTAACGGCAGACTTAAAACAATCTGACGTGTTGTGACAGCTGAGCTACTATACGTAAGTGGAGGGCTTTATAGTCCAATCAAATGGGGTACAAAAAGAGCTCGAAGTGAAAATTTTGGTGTAAGTGCTTTTATTGGCTTATGTTATGTTTTTTGTGGTCCTTTCAAACAAAGTATTTCTCTACAGATATGACGAATCATAAAAAAACACAAAAAGTATCGTTTTTTATTGGTTTTCAGCTTATAACTGGCAAAGCGAGCTATTTACACAAAAAGTGGCCCAGTAGTAAAATAAAAAGGAGGAAACCACCCAAAATTTACGTCTCTAATATTTTTTGTTTGTTGTGTGGTTTTCATGCAAGAATATTCCATTATCAGTGAGAATCAGTAACTTTTGGAAAACAGCAAACAAATAAATAAATTGCGATTTTACATTCAAGTGAATTATTTCCTCTGCAGTTCCGTGACTTTCAATGTGTTTAGTTTCTTTGTGTCCTCTGTGACACTGAACTCAACTGCCCACACCTACCGACTCTCTCTCTTTCTCGCTCTCTCTCTCTCACTGTCTCTCTCTCTACCTGTATCTGACAAACCGAAGAAGCCCTTCTTTGTTTGAGGAGGTAGGTTTTGACGCCTAAACGACTCACGGTACTCAACAACACATTTAGTTTACGTTCACTGCCACGACTGTCTCATTTTTCACTCTCTGCAACGGTATGAAGTTAATCTCGTTGGTAATTGTTTTCGTAGAGGTGCAGCCCAATACCTAGCTTGCAATGTCCAGTGCTAAGTGTTTTACTTGTGAAAGAGACCTGAGTGTGAATGCAGTGAAAGTGGTCAAGGAAACAGGAATAAAAACCTTACGTGATGCTAGTAAAAACAGAAATGACGAGAAGGGAGCTGTTTTGGCAGGTAAAACATCTGTTAGAGTGAATATTTCATGTCAGAAAAGTTACATAAATGAAAAATGACAGCTGCTCACATGAAGAAAGCAGCTAAACCCAGCACATCTTCAAAAGAATTAAGATCATCTTCTGAGTATTTTTTTTTTTACAAAATATTGTTTCGTGTGTGAAACGGGTATTCGTGAAGATTATGTAAGGTCACAACGACGACTGCCTTCTCATTAACGTAATTTGGTACATCTGCTGACGATAATAGAAATGAAAGGTACAGTTATGGAACACGATCAACTGAGTAGAGGTGGTTCCGGTTCAGCAGTTGTCAACGGTATCCATCTGAAAACAGAAATTGTTGCTGCTGATTTTCAGTACCATGACAAATGTTTAAGGCAATTTTATGTTACTAGGACCAACATTGATGAAAAAAAAGGTTGGCCCTTATGCTAAAGGCATCGAGAGGGCTATGAACGACATTTTCACTTTTACGGAAAGCACTGGTGAATAATAACAATTTTCATTCGATCAACTAATGACTCAGATGTAAGGCAACTGCATTCCTCATTGAAAAACTGTAATACAACATTTATTGGAGAAATATGGGGAAGATGTTATCATATTGAAAAGAAAACAGAATGGAATCGCTTGCTTCAAAAATAATGGCCATAAGATATTGACAAATGTGTGGTACTACGAAAAACGTTCATCAGAAGGGGAAGAACGACTTCGATTAGTGGAGACAGCAGCAGATATAATTCTTGCAGAGATACGATCAGTAAGGTATGCCATAGATGACTATCCTTCTCCAAGGTTTCCTTTGACGAAAATGAAAGTCCTGTTCCAGAGGTTCTCAGAGTTGAATTAGAAAGACAGACTCAGGAAGAAGCGAGGAAACACTGACAGCTGGAGAAAAAGAAGTTTTAGCCATTGCACGCAGTGTTATTTGGACTTTCAGGGCAACTTCTTTCCTTTCCCCGTTACAAATTGGGCTACCAACTTTCTTTTTAAATAACAAGTATGGGTCACGAAAACTGATTGATCTTGTGTCTTCCTTGGGATTTCGCGCCTTTTATTCCCAAGGTGTTCGTCTTGAAATGTGAGCAATCGTGAGACCACCACTACTAATATCCCCGTTTCACAGTGGGAAACAGGTGACGGTCACCAGCGACGGTCACCGAAAGAGATAGATTTGTTTTAATTGGAGCATTCACAGCGGGGCACTACACTGTCTCACCGGACCACTGTGACCCAGCAGTGACTCACACTCGCCACATGTGACGGACACGGTCCCTGTGTTCACAGCAGTCACTGAGGGTCGTACACTAGCTTGAATTGGAGTGTTCACACTGGGACACAGATTACAGACACAGCACTGCAGATTTGCCAACAGACAGGCAGTCGTTTTCTGTGACAGTGACGCGAAACATTCATTGTATATTATACTGTACACATTAATACCATGAGTTTAGACTTCATTAACACGGAATATTTTATACGTGAAGTAGAAAGTCGTCCTACTATTTGGAAGCCGGCCGCAGTGGCCGAGCGGTTTTAGGTGCTTCAGTCCGAAACCACGCGACTGCTACGGTCACAGGTTCGAATCCTGTCTCGGGCATGGATGTGTGTGATGTCCTTAGGTTGGTTAGGTTTAAGTAGATCTAAGTTCTAGGGGACTGATGACCTCTTGATTTAAGTCCCATAGTGCTCAGAGCCATTTGAAACTTTTTTTTTTTTTTTGCTATATGGGATGTCAAAAGCGATGACTGTAGCAACAAAGTGGTGAAAAAGAATGCGTGGCAAGATATTATAACGAAGTTTGTGCCTGATTTCAATGAGAAGACCATGGATGAAAAAAACAAAGTTGGTAAGTTGTATGTTCTTTTTTTTTCAAATTTACTGCCTTATTTTTCGGACCATAAAAGACTAGCTATAATTTAGGTGCCACCCCTGTACGAAGATAGGAGTGTAGTAATCTTCAAGCACATTTCCATCCGTCACCCCTATTATTTTCCGTTAGCCAGTACCAAGTGTACCTTTATGCGATAACAAGGGACAAAGTGGATGAGCGTGGAATGCATGAACTCACCCCTACAGTGTGAATGAAGAGAAAATCTAAAAAAATACTTATATTTCTAAATTTTCATAACAAAATTAAGGATGTGTGTTATCGTCGTCTTAAGGCGCTCCTCCTTATGGTCTGAAAAATACAGTTAAAATATTATTCTTAGTTACAATTACTAAGCATATGTGGCTAGTACAATGGTCAATTTTATTTATTGATCATAATATTATTGAGGTACAAATTCCAGGCGCTCGATAACTTTAGTTGTAAGTTCTAATCAGTTCAGTGAATGCAACAATATGACTTGTTACTGTTACCATAGAAATAATTGCACAATGCTCATCACAAATACAAAGCCAGATGAACAGTGAGGGCTAACCACAGTAACGTTAACGTAGCAATTAGATTTTTTGCAGCTGCCAAGGCGCGTCACCTTCAGGACTAATGAAATAGTTTGCAAAATCATCTCTGATACGGGTTGCAATATTTCCTCCATGGACTAAGCAAAGTGGCGTGATCTGCAATGCCTGAATAGTTAAGGTATCCTCCATCCCATCGCGATCACGCACAAAGTTATGGAGGAGGCAGCATGTCATTTCAGTAGACATTGCTAAATCTAATTTAACATGGAGTAGTCTATGGAAATTGCACCACTTGTTTGCAAGAATTCCAAAACTACACTCGATGTACTTCTCGCTCTGGACAGTCTACAGTTGAACACATGTCTCTTAACGTCGAAATATCTTCCCCCAAACGGGCGTAGAATAAATTTTCACAACCCGAAACCTTCAAATAGTTCAATTAGCTTTAAGCACTATGGGACTTAACATCTGAGGTCATCAGTCCCCTAGACTTTGAACTACTAAAGCTAACCAACCTAAGGACATCACACACATCCATGCCCGAGGCACGATTCGAACCTGCGACCGTGGCAGCCGCGCGGTTCCAGACTGTAGCGCCTAGAACCGCTCGGCCACTATGGCCGGCTTTTATGGAATCCTTCAGCTAAGGTAAGCCATAGCCGTTTCGAGATGGCGGCAACACATTTTGACTTCATTTTGCGCCATTTGGCAGAGCAAACGTCTCGTATAATATACGAGATAGTTGATACACCATTTCTGTACTGAAAGTGTAAGTCTATCGTGGATGATCCGGCCCCCAAGTATCAGTAACAAAAATATAAAGCGTATGAAGCAAAACTACAGAAGTGTACTGTTTACAGAGATGCAATCGCACGCACGAACACGTACAATCTAAGGATAATGTTACAATACTATAGTGGTCTTTAATTTTTGCAGGGAATATCCTTCAAAAGGAATGGAAGAGCTTAAAGGACACTTCTACAAGAGAGTTATTAAGGCAAAAGACCGAAAACAGTGGTTCTGCAGCTACTGGTAGGAAGAAGTAAATTTACTTCGATCAGCTGCGATTCTTAACAACTGACTGTAGGAGCACTACCTCTAGTATTGAGAATGATGATGTTATTGATAGATATGAGTTTCACGGAGGACAAAATTTTGACCAGGATTCACGTGAAAAAATTACCGTGTGACCGCAAAAAAGGCCATGTGAAAAGAAGGGTCTTGAAGAAGAAGATTTTATGCTGTATTACATTTTGAAGGAAAAGCACACTGCAAAACACAATTCAACACAACAATCAGACGAAAATAGCTTGTTCATGAAGTCTTTAACGCCTGGATTTAAAAAAAAATAATCCCATTAATGTAAGACTGAAAGTGAAATCTGATTTGATGAATGTCATTATTAATGCTCAACGCTATTTTAGAGCTTCCGCTTCGTCCCAGATAGGATTTGTACTGGCACCAAATTACGGTACGGGCGGTCCATATCACGACCGTGCACATCGTGGAACAGTTAATGGCTACACTGGAGGACACTCCGATTGGTTACCATCCGAGAGTTCGCCAACGGCTTCTGAATACCGTGACGAATCCTTAATATACTTTAGCACAGGCAGAGCAACAATGAAAGTAGACTATCCATGAAAGTCTTACAATAAAGTAACTTAATATTACCGTACCTACCTTAATGTGAGTTTCCTCTGCTGGGAAAGCCCTCCGCAGCCTAGTGTCCATTCCTGTGATTTCTTTTTTCACTTCTAGTAGCAGTTTATCAAATGAAGTTTTCGTAATTCGAAAATACTAACTTTTAATCTTGCCTCAGATCGACATAAAGAGTATAAAACAATCCTTGCTCCAGCCGATCACGTAACAGTGGATGTACGTGTAATGAGAATTTTGTCTTCATTCTCCTCCTTCTCCTCCTCCTCTTCCACCTCCTCTTCCTGCGTAGAAGTACTAACAAAACTCCCTCCTCGCTCCAGTCCATTTCACTAACTAATCAGTTGGCAATACCTGCGGTGTCGGACACTAGTGATCCAGGTGTGCTCCCCACAATTACTGGTGACCGTCACCAGTGCCTCGTGTGAAACGGGCCGTAGACTGAGCAGCTTTCCATCAATTTGTTCACGACGCTGAGGATATCAACATTCTCACGTTGGATGGATTTAATAACTTCCATGCAATGTGGGGGAATACCCTTGATAACCCATACAAATGCTGTTGTTTCAGGTCAAATAACTGACCGAGTAACGAAAACAGTACCAGCTCACCTAGCTGGAGGGATGGCAGCTGTTTCCTTAAAACTGAGAAAGAGGGTTCTTGCCTCGAATGAGAAACAGTCCACAGATGCACCAAATTATGTTTACTTTAAACCTTGACCATGGTTTCTGCTATAACAATATAGCCTTCTTCAGCAGTCCTTAAAATGATCTAAATGACATCTAGAACAGTGATACAAATTACACATAACCTTCAAAATTACGTAATTGATAACATATTACTTACATACACACTAATGAATGAAAAACGTCTTAGCCCAGCGGCTGCGTCAAAACCAATAAAATTACTTCAACAGACATAAGCCTGTTTCGAACATAAATAAAATTAACATACGGCGCCACATTTCCTCCTTCAGTACCTCTGCTGTACTGAGCACACGGTCGTCAAGTGTGCCGCACCCCGCGCACCATAGGCGGAGCTAACCACAGTGAGCTACATCGCGCCGTTTATCAGGCAACTAGTCAATATATACGACACTAAATTAATGACAAACCTTCAAGTGCAAATGAAGGATCATATACTTACTAATACGAATGTCAAACAGATGAAATAATGTTGCATACGATCATTACAGTGGTTCTAAGCGCATCAGTCTCGAACCTCACGACCGCTACGGTCGCAGGTTCGCATCCTGCCTCGAGCATGGATGTGTGTGATGTCCTTAGGTTAGTTAGGTTTAAGAAGTTCTAAGTTCTAGGGGACTGATGATCTCAGAAGTTATCTCCTATACTGCTTAGAGCCATTAGAGTGGTAGAACATTAACAGTTTCATGTAACCAAGTTCGTCGTATAAGAATTTCATGCATGATTCAGGAACGAGACTGTAATATGGAAATACAACTTCAGTTTACTTTATACGCTCTAAAAGCTTATAAGGGTAATACTACCAGCAGCCGGAAGGAGTGGCCGAGCGGATCTAGGCGCTTCAGGCTGGAACGTCGCGACCGCTACGGTCGCAGATTCGCATCCTGCCTCGGACATGGATGTGTGTGATGTCCTTAGGTTAGTTATGTTTAAGTAGTTCTAATTTCTTGTGGACTGATGACCTCAGATGGTAAGTCCCATAGTGCTCAGACCCATTTGAACCAACACTACCAGCCGACCGTAGTCGTTGTACGTAGCCACACTACCAATGATTGACATTAGCTGTACGACTGGAACCCTAGGGCTTGAGTGCGGTAACATGGTACACAATAACAAAGGGCATATTAACAAACTGTCACAACACAAACCACTGTTAACATGAAAGAAGCTCATTACTCTTTATGACAAATTCCTAATGGAGAATTGACCCAAAATATTAGTTTATCTCAAAAGATAATCATTATCTTTTGAGATAATTTATGTTCGGAAAAGGCTGTATTCTTATAGCACAAACCGTGGTCAAGGTTTAAAATAAATATAATATAGTGCACCTGTGGGCTGTTTTCCATTCGAGACAATTTCGTAATGGTTTCTGCTGTCGCTGCCATGATGAAAAGAATGGAAGTGGGTTCTCTTGGCTTAATGAATATCAACATCGAGAATCTCAAACAGCCATCTGTTTCGCCTGATATCATAACACCCCCTTTGGCAGACCTCATCTGGCTTAATGTTAAGTGGAATGATTTCTACATATACATCTACATGATTAATCTGCTATTGACTATAAAGTGCCTGGCAGATGGTTCAGTGAACCACCTTCAAGCTGTCTCTCTACCGGAGATATTGTCCGCTCAGGGATAGAGTGTTGTGTTGTCCTAATCCGCATCATTTCATCCCCACCAACGCGCAAGTCCCCGAAGTGGCGTCAACTCGAAGACTGCTTCACTAAGACCAGCGCCTAGAATTTCGCGCTTCTCTCACTGGTGTGTTGCCTTCCGGGCACAGCGGATTTCTCCCCTGGTGGGTAGGCATTCAAGACGAAAGCAATACAGAGGCACGTTCCCCACACTCGTGCAGGCGTCCTGGTGCCCCAGGCTGTCATTCGTTCGGGCGAGTCCCAGGGCTGGCATTCGCTGCAAGAATTACGGAAGGCTTCCCTGCTGCTGCTACTCCTTATCGCCAGCAGCCGCTACGTGTATAGCTGGTGCGTGCCGCCATGCAGACCCCATGCATCAGCATTGCTTTGGACACTTAGATAACGCCGACTGCGGGCGTCAGTCCTCAGTGGTCCCCCACGTGCTCTCCACACCATGCCCCTTATGGGGCGACCTCCTTGGTCGCTGATAAACAGGGCTTTGCTCTGAAGAAAATCTTTGTCTATAGATACGCACGTTTTACATGTGTTCCTTACAGCCAACATTCTGAAAAGGACGCACCGCCGGTACTCTACCCTGTCAACAAAGAGGCCGTCCACAGCCGGCCGCTGCTTTTTTTGTCAGAAGATTATACCTCTCTGTCGACATTTGCAGTCGCACACAACGTCACCGTCGCAGCTCTTAGTGTTATTATATAATGGGGCGAGTAAACGATCTCGTTTTCTTTTAACTACTTTCGTGAACAGGGTAAGTGGGTCCAAAGCGGGACAACCATAGCAATTTAAAGGTAACATTTGTGAATCCATTAGAACCAATTAATACACAACTGACCATTAAAACTGCTACACCAAGAAGAAATGCAGATGATAAACGGCGTTGGACAAATATATTATACAAGAACTGACTAGGGGTTACGTTTCACGCAATTTGGGTGCATAGAACCGGAGAAATCAGTACCCAGAACAACCACCTCTGGCCTTAATAACGGCCTTGATACGCCTGGGCAATGAGTCAAACAGAGCTTGGATGGCGTGTACAGGCACAGCTGCCCATGCAGCTTCAACACGATACCACAGTTCAGTATTGTGACGAGCCAGTTGCTCGGCCACGGAAGACCAGACGTTTCTAATTGGTGAGAGATCTGGAGAATGTGCTGGCCAGGGCAGAAGTCGAATATTTTCTGTATCCAGAAAGGCCCGTATAGGACCTGCAACATGCGGTCGTGCATTATCCTGCTGAAATGTAGTGTTTCGCAGGGATCGAATGAATGGCAGAGCTACGGGTCGTAACGCATCTACAATGTAACGTCCACTGTTCAAAGCGCCGTCAATGCGAACAAGAGGCAACCGAGACGTGTAACCAATGGCACATCAAACCATCACGCCGGGTGATACGCCAGTATGGCGATGACGAATAAACGCTTCCAATGTGCGTTCACCACGATATCGCCAAACATGGATGCGACCATCATGATGCTGTAAATAGAACATGGATCCAAAAAAATGACGTTTTGCCATTCGTGTACCTAGGTTCGATGTTGAGTACACCGTAGCACGCGCTCCTGTCTGTGATTCAGCGTCAAGGATAACCGCAGTCATTGACTCCGAGCTGATACTCCATGCTGCTGCAAACGTCGTCGAACTGTTCGTGTTGGGCGCTAATGACCATAGAAGTTTTGCGCCCTAAAACAAAAAAAAAAAAACTGTTCGTGCAGATGATGGTTTTCTTCCAAACGTCGCCATCTGTTGACTCAGGGATCGAGAGTGTCTGTACGATCCATTACAGCCATGCGGATAATATGCCGCTCATCTCGACTGCTAGTGCTACGAGGCCGTTGGGATCCAGCACGGCGCTCCGTATTACCCTCCTGAACCCACCGATTCCATATTCTGCTAACAGTCATTGGATCTCGACCAACGCAGGCAGCAATGTCGTGACACAATAAACCGCAATGGCGATAGGGTACAATACGGCCTTTATCAACGTCGGAAACTTGGTGGTAAACATTTCTGCTCTTTACATGAGGCATCACAACAACGTTTCACCAGGCAATGCCGGTCAACTGCTGTTTGTGTACGATAAATCGGTTGGAAACCCTCCTCATGTCAACACGTTGTAGGTGCCGCCACCGGCGCCAAACTTATGTGAATGCTCCGAAAAGGTAATCATTTGCATATCACAGCATCTTCTTTGTGGTGTCACCGCAAGACACCACAATTGCTAGGTGGTAGCTTTTAAATCGGCCGCGGTCCGCTAGTATACGACGGACCCGCGTGTCGCCACTGTCAGTGATTGCAGACCGAGCGCCACCACACGGCAGGTCTAGAGTCAGATCCTAGCACATGCCCCAGTTGTACAGACGACTTGCTAGCGCAGCTACACTGACAAATACGCTATTTGCCGAGACGATAGTTAGAATAGCCTTCAGCTACGTCATTTGCTACGACCTAGCAAGGCGCCATAGCATTTGATAATTAATATTGGGAAGCCTGTACAGTAACGAGACATGTTCACCAATTGTGGATTAAAGTTAAGTATTCTACCAGTTACTCTTGTTTTGCTAGTCTTATTTCTCTGACCCGTTCCAGACCTCACGCCAGCCTGCGTGAGCTTAATCGCGTGCCCTTCGGCTTCCTCCAAACTCCGTGAATCGACTCCTGCCAATTCACAACACTCTTCCTGTCGGTTAAATTTCGCGTCTGTAGCACGTCATCTTCGTGGTGTAGCAATTTGAATGGCCAGTAGTGTATGTCCCAATTTCGTGGAAATGCGAGAGAGCACTCTATGCAACCGGTCAGGTGTTCACAGGACAGATTACGAGTGCACAGTGTGCCATATTTTGCGTCTGTAGCGGTACAGTATATATACGTACCACCGTTTTTGCAGTACTGCCAGGCAGTTTACTCAGAGTGGTTAACGACTAGGAACAGGGTGCCAGCAGTGTGCTATGATCGTGAATGTGCAATCTATAGTTTGTATTACTGTTGTTGAGCACTCTTGGTTGTGTATTATGGAGCAGGCTGCTGTGGCCGATCGGTTGTAGGCGCTTCAGTCCGGGACCACGCTGGTGCTACGATAGCAGGTTAGAATCCTGCCTCGGGCATGGATGAGTGTGATGTCCTTAGGTTAGTTATGTTTACGTAGTTCTACGTCTAGGGCACTGATGACCTCACATGTTGCGCCCCATAGTGCTGAGAGCCATTTGAACCATTTTTTTGTATTGTGGGTAAGGACACACGTTGCTTCCGAGCATGAAGCAATTCAGGTCTTAGTTAATAATATACTGCAATTGTGGGTAGATAATGCTCAACTCCATAGGTTACTGGCAGCTAAAAGGGGAAAGCAGATACTATCCAAGCCAGTTATTCCTCTAATAGATTCACCTATCGCTAGTTTCATTATTCCAATTTCTGGCAAGTCAACTGTGGATGTGATTTGTTTCTTAGGTGATCTGTAGCAGCTGTTATGTTCGGAGCTTGGGTGGTTAATCAGCTACTCCAAATGTCAAAATTTTGTTTGATAAGAGGAGCTTTCGTGTGATGTCCGCAAGGTTTAAAAACGAGTAGGCGTTTGAGTCTTGAAGCTGGGCCTCTAACAACGCCATAAACAAAACATAATATTGCGAGATTATTCTGCGAGCAGTTAAATGGAAGAGCGAAGAAACAAAGCTAAAGCGGAAAATTTTGCTGATAAAACGCGGGAACGTAATGTAGAGTCTTACGAGTTTGGGGAAAGCGATGAGGCAAATGGGACTGTACTTCAAGAAGCCGAACACCGGGCATTGGATTCCTTCCTGAGTGGCATACCACCAGTCGTGGGACTGGCTGTGAGATTGAAGGAGATAGATAAACTGACAGCGGTGAGCCGTAGTCATAGTGAGTTTTCCGCTGATATAAGAGTGGACGTTCATGAAAAGAACATACTGAATAAAAGACGCACCGAATCCGTAGTTTTGAAGTCATAGTGATGAAATTTCGTACAATGCTTTACGTTACCTTAACACTTTTTCTGCTAAGTGCTTTCTTCTAAATTTTTTATGGAATAAATTTTTTTTTCCACAATATAATATTTGTATCTTTTCTCAGAAACTATTACAGAATTTTCTACAAAATTTTATCTCTTGGGTCTCTTTGCATATAGTAAGCTTTTCTTATGCGTTTTACTGAACATATCGAATAGGAGAATATTAACAGTTCTTTAAGTGTAATTCTGTAAGTGTAATATAAAGTTATTCTGATTGTTTTTATACCTTGTTCCATGTTTGTAGGATGCTGTACGTGGTGTTTTAGCTGCTCTGCAAATGTGGAATGGTTTGTTTCATACTTTCAACATAGAATGTGTTCTTTCTACCACGTTTTAAATTTTCTGTGTGGATTTCCTGCATCACAACTTTTACTTTCAAGTTAGTATATTTCTAATCTCAGGAACTCGTCCCTCCTGATTGTTGCTTGGCTTAAGTGTGATCGGATGATTTGCTCAGTTTTATATGCTATTAGGAAACGCTAGACGTGTAGTATATTTGCCAATGTGTGTGTCAATTTATGTGGCAAATCATAAACACACCCAACATACATGCACAATGGCAGCACTACACAGGAAAGAAGCAGGTGTTACACCCTGACTTATACACATATGTTAATCTCTGGCGTTTCCTTCTGGGCCGAAGGCCGCTGACTGACCACAAATTACCGAAAGGGGAGTTGAGGGGATAGGACAACATCGAGGAGGAAGAGGTAGGCTTAATAGCTTTGTGATGGGCAAAATGTAATGCCAAGTTCCACTTCTGCTATGAATGAGCATGAAAAATGATTGCGGCAGATTGAAGATTGCTGTTAACTCTTTTTGCGAAAACTTGTTGTGGGTAATACTGTATGGTAGTGGAGTGGCATATCACATCCCCAAAGTAGAATTTCTTAAATTTCCATGACACAAACGCTGGAGCGTTACCATTTACAGTTGTCCTTGGGGAGCCGAAAATTGAAATATACCGAACTACTGACAAATAGTCAATCACACAATGCAATCCCTACACTGCACCAACCATAAAAACCTTGAGAATGCGTATCCCACAACAAGGAATGCCATTACAAGGTCGTGGCAAGGGACCAATGTAATCAGTAAATACCCCTTACATAGAATGTTTCATCCTAGAGGTTTGTAAAGACCCCTTTCAATGGTTACATTTGAGCTTAGCTGCCTTACGTTCTCCAAACTCGCCCACTGATCTTCAAAAATCCATACATAGTGGGGTTACATTCTTTAACCTTTCTAATAGTTTTACTGATACCAAAATGCGACCGATTTAAGAATTATGGAAGTAGTGAGAAATAGCTGGCATGAACTCCGGAGGCACACTAATTTTGCTCCTTCAATCTCATTTAGCCTGGAAAGAAACAAAGCCCTATGGGACAATATCTTGACTCTTGTTTTTCTTTGAGGTTAACAACGAGTTCGGGAAATTCTGCTTCCCGCTGGTTATGACAGCCACTCTCACCCTCCTCGAGCATTGGGCTTGAGGTATCAGCTATCGAATTCTCAGTACCTTTTATGCGTTTCTCAGCCAAGTGGAATGCCGAAATAACAACCGACCGGCGGACGTCCTGCCTGTTCGGGGCTGGCGAGCACCCAGCTCAGCGCCTGATAATCGGTTTCGAGTGCAAACTGTTGGTGCTCGAGGTGGAATTTAATTTTCTCCATGGCAAACGTTACCACCAGAGCCTACAATGTTGAACAGAATGCCTCGTTTCGAAGGAGATAGAGAACTCGACGCATAACCAATGAGCCGACATTCCTCATGACTATTTTTGTAAGAGAAATGTGGCCACACTTGAATTCGAGGCGTCCGCTTGGACCCCGAAGGAATGTTCAAAGTCTGTGATGGCGCAGAATGGAAGGTGTGCCAAGTCTGCCTTAATAGCATCTAAAACTGATTGCTGTGATTTCAAAACTGAAAGATTTCATGCTTCTTACGCAACCTATACCAGCGAGCCGTCAACTGTGCCAAATTAGCAAATGGGGCAACTCCTTTCTTAGGCCAGGCTCTGGCCCGCTCCTCTTCAATCCTAAACTTGGCAGTCAGAACCAAACAACCTAGAAAAGAATTTTCCGCCGCGCGGTTGCCGCGCGGTCTTGGGCGTCTTGTCACGGCCCGTGCGGCTCCCCCTGTCGGAAGTTCGAGTCTTCCCTCGGGAATCGATCTGTGTGTTGCCTTTAGCGTAAGTTGCTTTAAATCAGATTAAGAAGTGCGTAAGCTTAGGGACCGATCAACTCAACAGTTTAGTCCCATAACACCTGACCACAAATTTCCAAAATTTCCAAGAAGTTTCCTTCTGGACAAAATCTGTTACGGAAACTTAACGGTCAAACAAATGGCACGAAACCCAATAAGATTCTCCTCGGGATGTTGTAGGTGTTTCTCAGAGGTGGCACTACACACCACAACAGCATCCAAATACTTAGACATCGATTTATGCTTTAAACCCATAAAAATTCTGGACACAATGGCTGCCGCAGTAGATAAAACGAAGGGAACACGTTTAAACTCGTATACATTTCAGTGCTGAAAGTATTCACCTGGTTAGATTCCTCAGTGAGGAGAATCTAGCTCTATGCTTGATTGAGATCCAAGATGGTAAAGAAGCGTACACCAGGGGACCAGGTAGAGCAATGCTGCGACTCCGGTAGTGGAATCGATTGTAGGATAAACATTTGATTCAGAATTCTGTAGTCCATAAGCAGATCATAACCAGACTCATGGCCGGCCGAGGTGGTCAGGCTGTTCTAGGCGAGACCGCTACGGTTGCAGGTTCAAAACCTACCTCGGGCATGGATGTGTGTGATGTCCTTAGGTTAGTTAGTTTTAAGTAGTTCTAAGTTCTAGGGGACTGCTGACCTCTGAAGTTGTCCCATAGTGCCCAAAATCATTTGAACCATTTGAACCAGACTCATGACCATTAGACACAACGATCATCGTAGAAGTGTACGGAAGCTATTGTATTATTGTTTACATACTCCTGTCCGAGGCTATTAAATCGCTCAAAGGCTAGAGATTCAAGGCAGCACAAACAACAGGCGGAAACTACTGCCCTGAAAACGGTTGCGAAGCTTAACAAGCACTGAGTACTTGGGCCGCTCTACCTGCTTCATGAATCAGCTGCAGCTGTTCCGGTATGGGTTACGCTATACACGACACTGACGAACGAATGCCCCGAATTACCGCAGAGAAAACATCGCTTGGCCTTAAGCGTAACCGAAGACCTACCTCTTTTCATCTGCTGCTTAAAGAAAGGTTGTTCCTCTGAATTTACAACACATTCCAGCTTGGCCTCCACTAAACGCATACTATCAGTTCAAAGGACCAATTTACCCAATTATACAAAGGTGGTATTTTTGCGGGAGACCTTCAGGTTCGATTCCTTAGGATTCCTTACACGATGTCCTCAATAACATATTCCTCTGTTATATCTGAATCTAAAGCAAAGTTGGCAATGTACATCACTCTGTGTGTACTTGGAGGGTCTCAGTGTTTATCTGCATGTGAAAGAAATATTTGCTAGATGATTAACTAGGTGTACGGGTAAGCTATTACTAACAGCATAGTGAACGCATTATTGTGGCCAAGATAGACACGAAGCCCACGCCTACTACAATAGTACAAGTTTATATGCCAACTAGCTCTGCTGATGACGAAGAAATTAATGAAATGTGTGATGAGATAAAAGAAATTATTCAGGTAGTGAAGGGAGACGAAAATCTAATAGTAATGGGTGACTGGAATTCGTCAGTAGGAAAAGGAAGAGAAGGAAACATAGCAGGTGAATATGGATTGGGGCTAAAAAATGAAAGAGGAAGCCGCCTGATAGAATTTAGCGCAGAGCATAACTTAATCATAACTAATACTAGGTTTAAGAATCATGAAAGAAGGTTGTATACATGGAAGAAACCTGGAGATACTAAAAGGTATCAGATATATTATATAATGGTAAGACAGAGATTTAGGAACCAGGTTTTAAATTGTAAGACATTTCCAGGGGCAGATGTGGACTCTGACCACAATCTATCAGTTATGAACTGTAGATTAAAACTGAAGAAACTGCAAAATGGTGGGAATATAAGAAGATGGGACCTGGATAAACTGAAAGAAACAGAGATTGTACAGAGTTTCAGGGAGAGCATAAGGGAACTATTGACAGGAATGGGGGAAAGAAATACAGTAGAAGAAGAATGGGTAGCTTTGAGGGATCAAATAGTGAAGGCAGCAGAGGATGAAATAGGTAAAAAGACGAGGGCTAGTAGAAACCCTTGGGTAACGGAAGAAATATTGAATTAATTGATGAAAGGAGAAAATATAAAAATGCAATAAATGAAGCAGGCAAAAAGGAATACAAACGTCTCAAAAATGATATCGACAGGAAGTGCAAAATGGCGAAGCAGGCATGGCTAGAGGAGAAATGTAAGGATGTAGAGGCTTATCTCACTAGGGGTAAGATAGATACTGCCTACAGGAAAGTTGAAGAGACCTTTGGAGAAAGGAGTACCACTTGCATGAATATCAAGAGCTCTGATGGAAACCAAGTTCTAAGCAAAGAGGGGAAAGCAGAAAGGTGGAAGGAGTATATAGAGTGCCTATACAAGGGCGATGTACTTGAGGACAATATTATTGAAATGGAAGAGGATGTAGATGAAGATGAAATGGGAGATATGATATTGCGTGAATAGTTTGACAGAGCGCTGAAAGACCTGAGTCGAAACAAGGCCCCTGGAGTAGACAACATTCCATTAGAACTACTGACAACCTTGGGAGAGCCAGTCCTGACAAAACACTACCATCTGCTGAGCAAGAGGTATGAGATAGGCGAAATACCCTCAGACTTCAAGAAGAATATAGTAATTCCAATCCCAAAGAAAGCAGGTGTTGACAGATGTGAAAATTACCGAACTATCAGTTTAATAAGTCACAGCTGCAAAATACTAACGCGAATTCTTTACAGACGAATGGAAAAACTGATAGAAGCCGACCTCGGGGAAGATCAGTTTAGATTCCGTAGAAATGTAGGAACACGTGAGGCAATACTGACCCTAAGACTTTAACTTAGAAGGAAGACTAAGGAAAGGCAAACCTATGTTTCTGGCATTTGTAGACTTAGAGAAAGCTTTTGACAATGTTGATAGGAATACTCTCTTTCAAATTCTGAAAGTGGCAGAATAAAATACAGAGATCGAAAGGCTATTTACAATTTGTACAGAAAGCAGATGGCAGTCATAAGAGTCGAGGGGTATGAAGGGGAAGCAATGGTTGGAAAGGGAGTGAGACAGGGTTGTAACCTATCGCCGATGTTATTCAATCTGTATATAGAGCAAGCAATAAAGGAAACAAAAGAAAAGTTCGGAGTATGTATTAAAATCCATGGAGAAGAAATAAAATCTTTGAGGTTCGCCGATGACATTGTAATTCTCTCAGAGACAGCAAAGGACTTGGAAGAGCAGTTGAATGGAATGGACAGTGTCTTGAAAGGAGGGTATAAGATGAACATCAACAAAAGCAAAACGAGGATAATGGAATGTAGTCGAATCAATTCGGGTGATGCTGAGGGAATTAGATTAGGAAATGAGACACTTAAAGTAGTAAAGGAGTTTTGCTATTTGGGGAGCAAAATAACTGATGATGGTAGAAGTAGAGAGGATATAAAACGTAGACTGGCCATGGCAAGGAAAGCATTTCTGAAGAAGTGAAATTTGTTAAAATCGAGTATATGTTTAAGTGTCAGGAAGTCGTATCTGAAAGTATTTGAATGGAGTGTAGCCATGTATGGAAGTGAAACATGGACGATAAATAGTTTGGACAAAAAGAGAATAGAAGCTTTCGAAATGTGGTGCTACAGAATAATGCTGAAGATTAGATGGGTAGATCACATTACTAATGAGGACGTATTGAATAGAATTGGGGAAAGAGAAGTTTGTGGCACAACTTGACTAGAAGAAGGGTTCGGTTGGTAGGACATGTTCTGAGGCATCAAGGGATCACCAGTTTAGTATTGGAGGGCAGCGTGGAGGGTAAAAATCGTAGAGGGAGACCAAGAGATGAATACACTAAGCAGATTTAGAAGGATGTAGGTTGCAGTAGGTACTGGGAGATGAAGAAGCTTGCACAGGATAGAATAGCATGGAGAGCTGCATCAAACCAGTCTCAGAACTGAAGACCACAAGAACAACGCATGATTAACTCTTAATCCGGGGAGATATTACAACTGCAGAAATTACTTAAACCGCGCAAAGTTGTGTGTTTCTGTAATATCTCCGTGGCATTTATACTCAATAAAACTGTGGAAGAGTTTCTCGGTGAGCGGCACCCAGTGTGTTAGCCTGCCTCTCAAAATGCACCAGCAGCCACAACACCTCGACAACTTGCTCTAACCACCAGGAAATTTGAACCTAGAAATAAACGTCGAATGGAATTTGGTGATTTGGTAAATAGTTTCGGTACCACGTGGCCCAAAACAGGTATCCCCATACAAGAAATGAACTCACCAATCTGACACGCACAGGGCTACATCCTTCTACGGTGACGACGTCGTCGAGCCACCTCAACGTATTAAGGCTAAGCTGAAGCTCCATTGTTTGGCTGAGCAATTGCTCAGGAGTTTATTTGGTAGTCATTCCTAGTTTTTTCCAATCGCGAAGTCAATTGAGCCAATGATTAATTTGGGATCGCGCTCTATTCACTTGAGTATAACAGGGACTGCTGTAGTGTAAAAATTCAGTACACAGCACACAGCCACGGCCCAGTAAGATGAATTGGAACAGACCTTCCAGACACAGTCAGCAGTCAGATGGAATGGGAAGTCCAAAGCATCAACCAGCTGCCCACCAACTTCTCAAATGCTGCTGTCAGCCGGTTGGCCACAGATTTTTAGTTCATAACACAACTGTTCCTTCTTCAGATAGGTCAGGTCGAGACGAACCCTTGCCACAGAGTGACCTACTCCATTAACTTGAAAGATTTTCGGGAAGCGTTTTATCCACTCAACACCCAAATAGGCAGTACTGTACATAAATTGTAGCACAATATTTCACACTGTGAATTATGCTGAAACAACTAATTAGTCAATCCCAGAACACAAGCATGCTCTGAAACTAGCACTGCAGGTTTAGTCCATCTTTTACCAGGACACACTAAGATACAGTACACTCAGCTACGGAGGGGATGGCTGTCCCTAGAGGAAAACAACAGCGTCATTCACAGTTCCAGGACAAAAATAGCAGTTTAATTATTAAAATCGTACAGCAGAACTTGTAAAGGAATTTCGTTTTTAATTAAGAAAGCTATAAATTAATTTTCTGTAGCAATTTAAAAAAAAACAGAAGGAATCGTTACTAAAACATCTCGTTTGAGGATCTAATCTTTTTACACTAATACAGGCAGATGGGCATATCTTTATTTGAAGATCACCGTTTTTCTTTAAAACCATTAATTTGCTTTGACAAATAAAAAAAATTAACTCACGAAAGTTGGAATTAAATTACTTGATAGAAACTTGAACAAACTAAAACTTCAACGTGTTACTACTGTTGCGGGGTCCGTGTGTCAACCAGGTGGGAAACGAATGTGGTCTGTAGACTGGGGTGCAACCGAGCCCCACCTGGACCTGCTGCAGACCTCTGTCACAGCCCTCTTTCAGGCAGACTGCGTGATCTCCCAGGTTGCCGTTCCGTCCTGCCCCGGAGTTGTGTTCCGGGAGGCGGAATATAGCCCGAACAAGACATAGAAAACAGAATACAAGTTTATGCAGAATACTTATAACACTGCTGTTAAATTGGCCGCTATAAGCAAAGACCAGCACAGGTCCGTCCCGACGCTCCTCTGACCTGGCACACTCTGTCCCAAGCTAAAATTGTCCGTCTATTTGTATGAGCTTTTCCCTCGCTTCTGACGTAGTGTCAGAGAGAGTCAGCAACTGTGGCAGGGGTAAATTCCCAAACGTCAGCTGCTTACACAGCGCTATTCTTGGCTCTGATCTAGTGCCCAGCTTCATACATCGCAATAACTTAAAGCAACGCTGCAGTCCTCTGCCTCGTTGTTGCTCCACTCAAAACCAATTGTGTATGCAGTACTGCTGTCGCAGCTCCGTGCCCGCAGGGGTGCCATGTTTACCTTGCCTGGCCTGCTGGCTGTTGACTGTTACCACACTCTGCCAGCCGTCCCAGATTTCGTCACCTAACCATGTCTTCATTGAATTTTGACAGCATTTCCATTTCCTTCGACTAGGACAAACACTAGCGCAGCACTTTCTTCGAATGCAATGATTTATTAATAGAATTATTCAAACAGGAAGCCCAAAAAACTGAAGGGAAAACAATATACATTGCTTAAATAAGTTCCTTCTTCTCTGTACCAAATGAGTAAATAGCGACAAGATTAGAATTATGGCGTGCGAGAAAATTCAGAAAGCCGCTACTACTACAGGAAATACACTAAGGAATCAAAAGTATCCGAGCAGCCCCAAAAATATACGTTCTAAATATTAGCCTTGTTGTGCTGCCACCTTCTGCCAGGTACTCCATATCAGCGACCTCAATAGTCATTAGACATCGTGAGAGAGCAGAACGGGGCGCTCCGCAGAACTCACGGACTTCGAACGTGGCTAGATGATTGGGTGTCACTTGTGTCATATGTCTGTACGTGAGATTTGAACACTCCTAAACATCCTTAGGTCCACTGTTTCCGTAGCTATAGTGATGTAGAAACGTGAAGGGAGACGTACAGCACAAAATCGTAAAGGCTGACCTCATCTGTTGACTGACGGAGTCGGCCAGCTGAAGAGGGTCGTAATGTGTAATAGGAAGACATCTATCCAGACCATCACAAAGGAATTCCAAACTGCATGAGGATCCACTGTAAGTACTATGACAGTTAGGTGGGAGGGAGAAAACTTTGATTTCGTGGTACATCGGCTGCACATAAGACACACATAACACTGGTAAATGCCAATTGACTCCTCGATTTGTGTAAGGAGCGTAAACATTGTGCGATTGAACAGTAGAGAAATGTTCTGTGGAGTACACAATGTGGCGATACGATGGCATGGTGTGGGTATGGCGAATGGCCGGTGAACGTCATCTGCTAGCATGTATACCGCCAACAATAAAATTCTGAGACGGTGATGTTATGGTGAGATCATGTTTTTCATGGAGGGGGCTTGTTGGTTTGCTTGGCACTCTTACAGTATAGGCCTACATTGATGTTTTACGCAACTTCTTGCTTCCCAGTGTTGAAGAGCAGTTGGGGATGGCGATTGCCTCTTTCAACACAATCGAGCATATTCTCATAAAGCACGGCCTGTGGGAGAATGGTTACACGACAAAAACAACCCTTATGATCCCAGAATGAAATTGTCACTCTGCAGCGGAGTGTGCGCTGATATGAAACTTCCTGGCAGATTAAAACTGTGTGCCCGACCGAGACTCGAACTCGGGACCTTTACCTTTCGCGGGCAAGTGCTCTACCAACTGAGCTACCGAAGCACGACTCACGTCCGGTACTCACAGCTTTACTTCTGCCAGTATCTCGTCTCCTACTTTCCAGACTTTACAGAAGCACTCGCCCGCGAAAGGCAAAGGTCCCGAGTTAGAGTCTCGGTCGGGCACACAGTTTTAATCTGCCAGGAAGTTTCATCCCTTATGATGTTTTGCAACTCCGACCTCATGCCAGGCCTCACCGACCGTCACCGATACCTCTCCTCAGTGCAGCACTCTGTGAAGAAGGGGTTCTAGTCCCCAAGCAACCTTCCAACACCTGATTTTACGTATGCCCGCGAGAGTGAAAGCTGTCATCGAGGCTAAAGGTGGGCCAACACCACACTGAATCCCAGCATTACCGATGGATTTTGCCATGAACTTGTAAGTAATTTTCAGCCAGGAGTCACTTAATGTCACAATAATCCGGTCTGCAAACTAATTGCCACTGTTGCAGCAGAAATAGGAGAGAGCAGGAAGTTGAAATCCCAATCACGCTTACAGTTAAAATGGCGCTGCTCACACACCCATGAGCTCACGATGTGACAAGCCTTCGGAGATCTTACACAATTAGGCATATAGGAAGCTCTATATAGTTCACAAAATTCGAAATTGTTAAGGATAGCTCACTGTTATACGGCAACCACGTCCATTATCGCTGTACCAATGCAAAATGTAAGGAGAAATAATTTAAGCTCAAGAGCTCATTGGGGAACTTCACTTACAGTTGATTACGCTTGAAGTTACTTAACTCTTTCCATTTTTCTTAGTTGGGAAGCAAGCGGAAAGAAACCCACTACACCTGAAATACAGGTAAAAGTTAAAAACAACTTGTGATAAATACTTGTAAAACGTTTTCTTTCCAGAAAGACATTAATTCTGCACAAATTAATGACCGCAAGCATTAATTTCAAACATGGAAGTCTACCCGTATAAGGTTCAGACTGTAGTTCCACTACAAGGCACCAAAAATCTACAACGTACAACACAGTTGAGCCGTGTGCGGCCCGCGTTCCTGCCGTTCATACTTGGCTTCTTGTAATAGAGGTAGTGGCGTCTCGTTTCCTTCTTGTGTTAAAGGCGCCACTGAGTTTGCTAGTATTGACCACGAGTGGCAGCAGCAGCGTTTATCGATAGCCCATACAGTGGTACTATCTTCGGTGCGACCGCTTGTATTTTTGGGTCGTTGTATGTGTCAGGCAGTTGGGCTTTGGACGGAGCAGCAAGGAGGTCCGCGGCCGAGGCAGGCTGGGACTGCTGGCGGCGTGCAGGCACTGTCGGAGGGGCTGTAGCCGACGACCGAACCCAGGATGTCTGAAACTGAGTCAACCTTATCCAGTAGTGAAACCTTCACTGTTTGAGATATCGCTGTTTCCTTGTTGGTGCTACTGGGGTTGGTGAGTCCAACAACCGCAACAAATGGAGTCTGTCAGGTTGGTGGAAGCTATTAGCCGCCTTCTATTGCTTGATATTAGTTTGAATTTGGTGTTGTTTTTGGTGAAGTGCAACCAGTAGTGTCTTATTGCCTAGTGGCCGCTAACGCCCCTGTTACCTGCACTTCAGGTTAGCGTAATTTGTGGAGGTGTGCTCTTCCTCGTCTTGTGATGCTGTGAGGCATGGCGCAGAATTTGACAGCTGGCTTGATGGGGATATGGGTAATTGTTTTCCTTGTCTACTTTGGTTATAGTGGTTGCCTTTGCCTTTTGGTGTTTTAAACACCGGATTCTAGGGACGCAGTGCTGTCTGTCACTTCGCCCTCTCCTGAATTATTCCATCGTTGTACTGGTTATCTGGCGTCAGGAGGATTTAGTAAGAGGGTTGAACGGCGTTTAAACCGTGATTTGAATTTTCCTCATTAGGTGAAGATTACTGTTGGCTGCCAGTCTCACCACTTGCACAACTGTAGGTCGATCAGTGGAGCACTGTCTGTGGATCACTCCGTATTACTTGGTCGAGTTGGCATAATTATTTAAATTTTACCTTAATGTTTTAACATGTAATTGCCTTCCTCACTTGTAATTCAGGCCTTCTGCCATCAATTGTTTGTAACTTTGCTTGTGGCTTTCAGCCAACAAATCATTTTCAATTCTGTTTTGATAAGGCCTCAGCCATTACTATAGCTTGTTACAGTTTGTTAAGATTGTTTAAAAAAAGGCTTTAGTATTTTTACCACGTAATTGCCGTTCTCACTTGTAATTCAGGCCTTCAGCCATTGCGTACCCTGAAATTGTTTGTAGCCTTCAGCCGATGAATAATTTTGAATGTTCTCTTCATCAAGCCTTAAGCCATTGATTGTGAGTAACATTGCTTGTGGCTTTCATCCGACAAATTATTTGCAATTTTTTCTTAAGAAGCCCTTCAGCCGTTACTGTAGCTTGTTACAGTTTTATGATTGTTTAAGAAGAAAATATCTTAGTACTTGTTAACGTGTAACTTTTTTCGTCACTTATAATTCATGCCTTCAGCTGTTGAGTATTCTGAAGCTGCATGTGGTCCTTCAGCCGACAAATAATATTGAAATCTTTCCTAGTAAGGCCTTCAGTCGTCAGTGTAGTAAATTCCTTTAAAATGATTGTTGAAAATTATTTCTTTAACTAAAGTGTATGCGTTTACTGTAGCCAATGGTAGCCGATTACAGCCCCATCCACAATCGTTGCCTTGTCCTGCCTCTACCTGACTACCAGGTCTCAACAGTCTAAAGCTGCTGACCAAATTCGGAATAACAGGAACCCGTCCTTGGCAACTGACAAGGATTAGTAACAAATATAAGGTCACGGTGGTCTCTCGTTTGCTTGCTTCCCTGGACGTAGACAGCCAGAGGCTAATAGCGGAGTCCTCTCAGGGCCCGACGTGTAACTTGCATTCAGTTCAAACCGACCAGCTAAACCATGCCCCAGCCCTAACGGGAATGGCCACACTGCTGCCTCGTTGTTAGCACCTCCACTCTCCAGCGCGGTTCTTGTCCGACCTTGCTGTTGGGAGCACTGTCCTCCAACTACAACAAGCATGCGCTCCCGACCCGCCGCCGAGCCGAATTCCGGCATAGACGGATGCACGACCGTGCATTCGAGAGGTCGAAGACAGTCACACAGCTCACCCTCTATAGGTCAGGGTGCGATACATAAAGGAATCCGGTACTCGGATAGCAGACTACTTGTGGAGTGCAAATGGAGTATTTTTAGCCTTGGCGATACTTCAACGTGTTGTGATGAACATTGACCATTCGACACCCAGATAGGAAAATCAGACCGTGTTCAGAGTAAAGACACTTCGACCGTCAAAATGTTATCAGTAAGTTGACGAACTATTCGTAACAAAGTTCCCGAATTTGCTGCCCTCTCGAAAATTCGTCACGCCTACACTATTGTTGGAAATGAGATCTGCCTAAAACAGAGTACAACGCTCTGAAGAATTAAGGGAGCCACGAAATTTACATTGGAATGACACAACAGAATCCATAGGAAGATTGGTGTTCATTTCAGTAGACAATACAATTATCTCTGCCGCAGTTTGCTGACGAAGTTGTGCGGTAACAAAAGGTGACGTCATTGAATGAGCATAGGAGGATATAAGACGAGTTAGAGAACATTTGTAATTAGAATGATGAATGGTAGCCAGCTCTAAATGTAGAACGTATAAGTTAATGCAGATTAGTACAAAAAACAAATCCATAATGCTAGAATATAGCGTTAGTAATGTGCTGCTTGACACAATCAAGTCGATAAGGTATATAGGTGTAACTCTGGAAAGCGATATGAAATGGAACGAGCTTGTAAGTACCGTAGTAAATATGAAAGGAGAACTTCGGTATGTAGGGAGAATTTTAGGGAAGTGTGGATGTGCCACACATTCTTCAGTACTGTCCGAGGGATTGTGACTCCAGTCGGATGGGATCAAAGGAAGACTCCGAAAGCAATTCAGAGGTGAGCGCTAGTTATGTCACCGATTGAGAGCGATGTAGGTTGGTGTAGGTACTTCGTGCTGAAGAAGCTTGCGCAGGATAGAGTAGCATAGAGAGCAGCATCAAACCAGTCTCTGGACTGAAGACCATCACAACAACAGGTTCGATCAATATGCAAGTGTTACGCATACGCATTGGAAATTCAAATGTGAATCCGTGGGGGGAAGGTGACCTTGTATTCGAGGAACACTTTCGAGATAATTTAGGGAACCGCTGTTTGAAGCTGCCTGCAGAACGATTCAACTGCCACCAACTGCAGCTTCGCGTAAGGACCACAGACAAGAGATAAGGAACAATAGGGTTCTTACGGAAGCATGCTTCATGAGTGGAACCGGAAAGAAAATGACCAGTAACAATGGTTCAGGGTACACACCGTATGCGCCCTACTATGGCCTCTGCAGTACATATACAGACACAGATGTACTGTACGTGCCCTGCATCAAGTAAATGGTGTTAGAAATAGGGTACAGCTTCTGAAACGTGAGGATCATTTGTAGCTTTAACTGTAAAGCAGTCTGAGGTGTAGATAACGTGATTAGTCCCAGAGCTGAAGTTTCAGTGACGGAGCAGTGTTCTCCGGAGAGTGTAACGTAGCGAAGAGTTAGCTCGGTTACCAGAATAGGAGAGGGACGTCAGAGCGGCCCTTGTCTCCGTAACGAGAATTGCGGGTAAGCCGCCGGCGGTTGGGGGCGCTCCTGTATTATTCATGAGCCGTAAAACAACGTCTTATTCCCGTCTGAGGTGTGCCGTGACAGGAGCTCCTCAGCTGGTCGCAACGGAAAAGGCATAATGGCTTCGGACGTTGCGGAGAACTTCACTGTGGGACCAATTTGAGGGGGCCATGAGTGGACTCCGAGCGCAGCATTCGTGTTCTGTCAGTCTTGCTGTATCTGTTTTGATTATGAAAAAATGATGTTGTACTGCGTGAACTGTAGGGGAGGTTGAGTATGAATTCTTCTAAAGAACGTAGGATCAATTCTATGAATGAGGTTCGCCATGATCCAAATTTTTATTATAATGCAATCGTTTCGGAATTTTCAAGTGCTGTTACCAATCAGCCGAGCAATATTTCAGCCTTCCATTCAGACCAAGAACGCGGTTATTCCGACATCGGAAATGGTTTGTTGTATAATACTTTTTCTTGTTTACCAAACAAGGATTTCTTCAGATTTCCTACTTCTTGTCAAATCAGTAATCTACATATCAGTCGGTCATATATGTTTCAATTTTTCGCTTTTGACTTACTTTTCAGTTATTGTACCCCATATGGCTAAGATTTACTCACTGTCAGAACCACCTTTTCGAGGTGAGGCAATAGGTCTTGTTTAGTCATAGCTTACAAGGACTCTTTCCATCACACTTCGATACGAAAGCACCGCACTGCTTACTTATAGACACTGTTTTAGAATTGTCCTTTTAAATATTTGCATTTTCCCAGTAGAAGCAAGAGTTCACTGTAATACGATACTTTATTTAATTAAAACAGCAGCATGACAATAAAGATACGGATAAAATACAGGGAGGTTCAGAAGCAGTAGTCAGTAATCACCACATGAAAATAGAGGCTAAAAGCAGCTGAACAGCTTCAATAAACTCTGGTCCAAAAATCAACTGTTGTCGAAGACAATACATTTTATGTTGCGGTTCATCAGTGTCTAGGAACACAATGCGTCTCTAAACGTTAAAGTGGGTGTTCGAAATGTTGTCCATGCATCTGAATGTAACATTGAACTCGTGTCTGATATAAGTTGCGAATTCTGGGAAGTTCTGTAAATGCTGGAAGGCTGCTTTGTTCGTAAGCGTAATTCCTCAAGAGTGTAGACCTCGGTATCGCAGACCATGCTTTAGACATGACCCCCAAACATAGAAATCAATTGATTTAAATCCAGAGAACGTGGAGGACATGGCACAGGTTTTCCTCTACCTGACCACACATCCGATTTAGTAGCCGACTCATTCGTAATAGGAAATATGCTGGAGCACCTTCATGCGTGAATCCCATTTCCCGGCGTTGCTTCAATGGGACACCATCATGTACATCTGGGAGTACAGTCCGCAGAATCCACATGTACTGCTGTACGGTTAGTCCCTGTGGTAGGAAATGTCCAGTTATGCGGTCTCCGAGCAGTCCTGCCCAGACATTCAAGGAATGAAGCTGCTGATGTCATGATACATGTGTTGCATTACAATTAACATCGACCAAAATGAGACCGTTATGGTAGTTAAAAGTACAGTCACGAGTAAAAACAGGCTCATCTGTAGAAAGGTTACTGCTTATAAACAGGAGATTCAGGGTACATTATTGTGGCACCAATTGCCAGAACTTCTCTCTAGGAGGGAAGTCTGAATTATTGAGGGCTTTGCACTCGCTGCAGATGATATGATAGAGTATCCGTCGATGCAAATTCCGCTTCTATGGCTCAGGACACGTTCTTGGGTAGCAATCCTTCGTGTTGAAGTATTCGGACGTTCGTGTACAATGCGTAACACACTTTCCTCATCAACGGGTGTTATGAGTCTAGGTCAACCTTATCGTACATGGTGCCTGAAACTCTAAGGCGCTGATGTAAACGGCTATATGTACGTCTGTCGGACTGCCTGCGGAAGGGAAAAGTTTCTTCATACTATTGTCCAGCCTCAAGGGCATTACCATTCGCTTTGCTATATATGAAGTGTGTTGTAACCTGTTGCAACCGCGACCGGAACCGTCGCAGGGTGGCCGAGAAAGCTCGGAGGGACCAAACGGAGAGCGGCCCGCGAACAAACAAACGAACGGAAAGGACGGACACGAAACAACGACGGACGATCGAGAGGGACCTTACGACGACAACACGCAAGAAGCAACGGAGTGAAAAAGACAACCAAACGAATCCAAGCCGTCCACTAGTAATGAAAACATTTAATTTTCTTTATTGTGATTTCATTCCCCTGCCCCATATGGGCAGGGGAGGGCTGTCAACGGCACAATCCGCCGCTCTTCAGCCGACTGACATGGACTTAAATTAAGAATAAAATGGTACGTTTATAAGGCGATAAAGGGGAACTTAAAACAGAATAATGGGAGAAAATAGAGGTAAAAAATATAGACTAACATGGAGACTGTCATGGAGGACAGTTAAAAAAAAGTCACCAGAAAGTTAAAAAACACAGTTGGCAATTCTTCAAAACTCAGAGAAGACAATGAATGGACATGCACACATTAAAAGTCGGTCACAGTAGTAAAAACACTCCGGAACAACACACTTAAAACCAACTTGGAGCACACACGACGAAGAAGAAAACTGCCAGGAGGGACCTGCTGAGGAGAAGGGCAGAGAGGATGGAAAAAGAGGGGAGAGCAAGGGGCTGCCGAGGAAATGGCGGGATGGAGAGAGGAGGGGCATCAGTGGGTACATGAAGAGGCAGGAGACACGTGGGGCGGGAGACGAAGAGGGAAGACAGCGCAGGATGGAGTGCAGCGACACTGAAAGGAGGCACAAGAGATGGAGGGGCAGTAGGAGGGGGAAGCCGCTCAGGAGGAGGGGGGAGGAGAGGGAGCCCTGAGGAGGAGGCAGGAAGATGGAGTTAGAGTTGGTAGGAAGGGTAGTTGTCAGGGCGGAGCTCATCATATGGGAGGGGTAGACAGTGGAAGTTGCATTGGGTAAAGGCGCGGCAACTGGTTGGGGGTGGAGAGGAAGGGAGACACCAGGGGGTGAGGGGGATCAAGGTGGCGAACTATATATAGTGTGCAGATGTGTTGAAGGAAAAGGAGAAGGTGGGGGAAGGGATTGAGGTCGTAGAGCATGCACATGGGGGATGGATGGCGGATGCGGAAGGCGAGGCAGAGCGCATGGCGTTCGAGGATTTGGAGGGCATTATAGAACCGGGGTGCGGCGGAAATCCAAGCCACGCTGGCGTAACAGAGGATAGGGCAGATCAAGGATTTGTAGGTGTGAAGGATGGTGGAAGGATACAGACCCCATGTCCAGCTGGACGGGAGTTTCAGGAGGTGGAGGCGGTTGTGAGCTTTGTTTTGGATGGTAAGGATGGTTCAAATGGCTCTGAGCACTTTGGGACTTAACATCTATGGTCATCAGTCCCCTAGAAATTAGAACTACTTAAACCTAACTCACCTAAGGACATCACACAACACCCAGTCATCACGAGGCAGAGAAAATCCCTGACCCCGCTGGGAATCGAACCCGGGAACCCGGGCGTGGACGGTATGGAGATGGGGAGTCCAGGTGAGGTGGCGGTCGAGTGTGAGGCCAGGGTGTTTGAGGGTAGGAGTGAGGTGGATGGGACAGCCATAAATGGTGAGGTAGAAATCATGAAGGCGGAAGGAGCGGGTGGTGCGGCCTGTGATGATCGCCTGGGTCTTGGATTAACACGGAGGAACCACTGGTTGCACGAAACGGTGTATTGGTCAAGGTAGGTTCGGAGGGTACGTTGGGAGCGTTGAAAGGTAGTACAAAGGGCTAGGAAGGCGATGTCATCAGCGAACTGGGGAAGATGAACAGGAGGGGCAGGTTTGGGTATATCAGCAGTGTACAGGAGGTAGAGGAGAGGGGAAAGGACAGAACCGTGGGGCACGCCGGCAGAGGGATAAAAAGTACAGGAGTTTGAATTGTGGATAGTCACATAGGAGGGACGATGGGAGAGGAAGGAAGCAACGAGACGGACGAAGGTGATGGAGAGAGCATAGTTCTGGAGTTTGAAGAGGAGCCCGGGATGCCAGACACGGTCATAGGCATTCTGGAGATCATGGGAAACAAAGACAGCGGAGGGACCGGAGTTAAGTTGGAGGGCTGGCTGAGCGAGAGGCAGGCTCTTAAATACTTTAATGGGGGCGCCACTATTGGCCGCTGGAATCACGTGTTCCACTATGGTGCCATTACACTAAATGCGGGCTAGGATGCGCGCGCCGCCACAGCTTACAGCGCGATGGTGCAGAGACCTCTAGGGGTCTTCGACATCCATGACGTCTGGCGGACATTCAAATTCTGCGGCGCGCGGTACCACAAAGTGCATGCCAGCGTAGTCATCGTTGATGTAACCTCTCTCGGTACAGCCTTCACGTTCATAACTGGCTGTGAGGCCAGTACGGCACGCTGCACGGAAGGGAAAAAGGATATACCAATGTAAATGTCGCTGTATTCAGGAGTGTTTACAGTTCGTTCCCAACTCAAATTAATTCGGTACTCCGGCAACGGCTGATTTGCAGACTCATGTTCACTGAACGCTTTTAGCTACCTTTGCCCGTACTTTTCCAAGTATGAATTATTGACCATTACTTCAGAAACACCCTGTATACTTACCTACATAAAGTGCCTCAGTTTGAAATGCCTGAATTTAACATTAAACTCACCTTGTACCTTTGTTGTATGACAGTAACCTTACGTCAACCTGTTTCAGTCATCATCTTGAATTCTGTTAACAGAATTTTCCGTCGGTTCTTGGTAGAACAACATTACAATAAATGAAAAGCACCAGTTTGATTTTGCTCTACAAAAGCAAACTGGTGCTTTTTGTATTTTGTTAATGAAAGCTCCGAGTAAATCGGTTTTTATGTAGGGATTGCGTGTTAACTGATTTATTGCTAAATTCATTCATCAGACCAGGATATATTCAGATATTCATTTACTTGGTGACAACACAATCAAACCTTGAAGCTTGGCACTATCATCAGTGGTTGAGGTTGAGCTTTTAAAACATTCGTTACAACTAGACATACATGTACAGAACAGTGGGCTTTCACGGTCGATGTGACTACCAGTAAAACAATCTGGACATTAATCCACGCCATTATAACACAATAACGCAACTTAATTGACAACACCCAAAGTGGTTAAGGCCACGACTCTCTGAAGCCCAAAATCCATGTTCGTTCCACAGTCATGATGTGATACGAATAAGCTGTATATCCATACCTAATATATATGATGTCAAGGGATACCAAATCTGCGAATAATTTAGTAATACTCATTACAGCTTGGAATCATCAATAACGTCTGTTCCTTCAGAGACGCATGTCTGTTAACAACGGACATTGTGAAACATTAGTATTAAAAGATCAACAGGCTACATTCGTGGTACTAACGTTACTCATGATTCATTATTGTTTCATTTTCCCTGTTACAAAAATCCCGTAATTTATTAGCATTAAGCGATATAGGCAGTGTGGTATGTGGAGATTTGGATCAGTGCGTAAATCTAGCTCGGATAGTCGAAATGGCTAAAGCGTCCACTCGCGATGAACGGGAAATGCGGTTTCGAGACCCGACCCGGCACCTAGTTCCATTTATCACCAATAAAGATAATACCAAAGAACTTGTGATCTCCAGCTTAGGATCATCAATGGTGTTTTTTCCTTCACACTAGAAGATAACCTTTTCGAACGAAAATGCTCATATGGACAGAGGTTCAGGGAGCTCTCTTGCCCTTGTAATTGGTAACTGCCCCTAAAGGCGGAAGAATCAGCAAGATTAACGCCATGAGGATGCACAAGACCATGGATAAAAGTGCATGCAAGACACAGACAGTGTATCCACAAGACTTGTGGCCTGTTAATGAAAAAGAGTTAAAATTATCTCTCGATGGTAAGAGATTCCGGAATAGTTTCCCATTTCGATTTCTGGCAAGAGGAACGTAACCATGACAAAAATATTGACGATTCAACCAAATGATAACTTTCTGCAAACAGAGGCGTGGAAGTCAGAAGTTTTAAAATGGTACGGAAGATAGGAATACTGAAGAGGACAGTGCAAATGCAAAGTCTACTTATAGCGATCGTCAGTGAAGCGAAATGGAAGGGAGACAACGATACCTGGTCAGACGAATATATGGTAATACCAACAGCGGCGGAAAATGGTGTAACGGGGGTAGGATTCTTTATGAATGTTATGGCAGTGAGTGTGTTAGTGTGTACAGCTCAATGACAGAGTTCTTTTCATCAGAATCGACAGCAAGCCAACACCGACAACGATAGTTCAAGTATACATGCCGACGTCACAAGCCGAAGCTGAAAAGATAGATATAGTGTCTGAGTATATTTAACGAATAATCAGTACATAAGGGGAGAGGAAACTAACAGTAATGGACGATTGGACTGTTGTTGTGGGGGAACGAGCAGAAGAAAGGGCTATTGAAGAATATCAGCTTCATGCTAGAAATGAGGGAGGGGAGAAAGACTAATGCAGTAGTAGTGAATGCTCTGTCCAAGAATCACAAGACGGGGAAGTATACATGAAAAAAGGCCTGGAAAAAAGGGAAGACATCAGATGCATTATGTAACGGTCAGATGGAGATACCGAAATCAGATACTGGATTGTAATGCGTACCCAGGAGCAGATATATATTCAGATCACAATTTACTAGTGATGAAGAGTAAATTGAAGTTTAAGAGACTTGTCGAGAAGGATCAGCACGCAAGCAGTCGGATAATGAGATAGTAAGAAATGATCAGATACGCTTGAAGTTCTCTGACTCTACAGATGCTGCTATAATGAGGGGATGGATCTGAGCACTATGGGACTTAACATCTGAGGTCATCAGTCCCCTAGAACTTAGAACTACTTAAACCAAACTAACCTAAAGACAGCACACAACACCCAGTCATCACGAGGCAGAGAAAATCCCTGACCCCGCCGGGAATCGAACCCGGGAACCCGGGCGTGGGAAGCGAGAACGCTACCGCACGACCACGAGCTGCGGACTGCTATAATGAATTGAGCAGTAGGCTGTTCGGCCGAAGAGGAATGGACATCCCCAAAAAGAAGAATCACGTAAGTTGAAAGACTACAGGTACAAAGAAGGTAATTGCGAAGAATGCTTACGGAACAGAACAAATACTTCAGTTCATCGACGAAAAAAGGATGTACAATAATTTTCAGGGAAATTCAGTAATACAGAAATACAAATTGCTTAGGAGTGAAATAAATAGGAAATAGAAGGGAGATAAGGCAAAATGAATACATGGAAAATGCGAATAAATCGAGAGAGAAATGATTGTCAGAAGAACTGACTCAGCATATAGAAAAACAAACGAACCTCTCAGTACGACGAAAGACTAGCCCAAATTGCAAATTTTTACTTTCTATTCATTTGATGACTAGTTTCTGTCCAAAAGCCCATTTTAAAATCATGATAACATAGTCGAAAATGTCGTTTCCGAAAATGTGCAGTGAACATTCGCAGCGCACTCAGTTACCTGTGCATATAGTTCGGGTCTCGGCCCGAAACTAGTTCAAATGGCTGTGGGTGATATGGGACTAAACATCTGAGGTCATCAGTCCCCTAGAACTTAGAACTACTTAAACCTAACCAACCTAAGGACATCACACACATCCATGACCGAGGCTGGATTGGAACCTGTGAACGTAGCGGTCGCGCGGTTACAGACTGAAGCGCCTAGAACCGCTCGGCCACTCCGGCCGGCAGATAAGGATCAATTTGACTTTAGGAGAGATAAAGGCAGTTCTGACGTTGTGGCTGAAGACTAAAGAAAATGCAAGACAAGTTCATAGGATTTGTCGGCCTGGAACAAGCATTCGAAAATGTCAAATGGTGCTAGATATTGGAAATTCTAAGGAAAATGGGGATAAGCTATAGGGAGAAACGATTTATATACAAGTTATACAAGAACCTAGCTGTAACAATAAGTGGAAGACCAAGACCGAAGTGAAAGGATTAATAAGGATTGTAACCTCCCCACAAAAATTTACATGGAAATAGTGCCAAGCGTAACCTCGCCACAAAAAACATTATTTAAATGAATTAAATGTAACCTCTGAACAAAATTGGCTCTGACGTATAGTCTCTATGCAAATAATGCATTCACACTTAATATTCCCACAAAATTCTTTTTTCATTTAGTGTCAAGTTCGAAATAGAAAAATTCCTAAACAAAAAAAATAATAAAAATGTTTCTGTAACCTGACAAATTTTATAAAGACAGCAGCGCTGACCTTCGGCCCTGTATTCTGAATAAAAAAAGCAAAAATACTTACCTAAAAAAACTGCAATTATATCCGCTCTTAATTACTCATTTTTCGACACAGCTTCGTGCACTGCTGGCATATATATATTTTTTTATTTTTTGGATGCAATGATAATGCATTGGAAATTCTTTAAATTGAAATGAATGCTTTTCTTTAAAAGAGTTGGTTTATATTATAAAAATTATTATTGGGGCATTTCTTTGAACCAATTAAATTACAATTAACATACATTATTAAATATGCGCAAGGCTGCTTCTTTACCTTCTACAACAATACTGACAGGGATGTAGTCTTTCGCCCCAACTGTTTAATCTATATATAGAAGAAGCAATTATAGAATTGAAAAGAAAGGTTCAAGAATGGAATGAAAAGGATATCAGTCATAAGATTCACTGATGACGTTGCTATTCACAATGAAATTTAAGGAAAATTACTTCACCCGCTGACTAGAACATACAGTATACTGAATGAGAGGAAATGGAAGATAAACAGAGGTAATGAGAAGCAGCAGAAATGAAAACTGCAAGACCCTTAACATCAGGACTGATAGTCACTAAGTAGATGAAGTTAAGAAATTCTGAAACCTTGGCAGCAAAATAACCCATGATGGATGAAGCAAAGAGGACATTAAAAGCAGGCAAGCACTGGAAAAAGGACATTCGTGGCCAAGAGAAGTATACTTGATTATTTGCCTTAATTTGAGGAAGACATTTCTGAAAACGTACGTTTGGAACACAGCTGTGTATGGTCAGAAGATTGATGACTCAAAAAAATAAAAAAAAGATGCTCACCCGAAAGCCCATGAAAATGAAAGAAGATGCATACGAGATGACAAACTGACTGAAGATCTTACAGGAACCCACATCTCCACCGTGAGTATCGTGAGTAGCATCGTCTACGTAACACTGGTAAGTGGTGCAGTGTGTAGCCGTATCATTCAAGCTGCGGACTTAAATTCAGGCACTCCCGAAGTTGGTTATGTGGTTATTGATCTCCTTTGGCTTAGGTTACAAACTATTTGCATACTGGAACTCAACTTTGAAGTTTTGTATGACTTAATGATTGATGCAATGAAATCGCCTGGGAGCTGAGAAACGATGGATCTTCATGACATATTCCGTTCTCAATGGAGAGAGACAGATCTGTGTTGATATAATAAAACGAGTCCCATCCTACTTGTTATCGGTGTTTGTAAAGCGACAGTTATGTATGACGAACAGCTGAAGACATTCTCGGGTTGCGGAATGGGAAGTACGTACGTTCAGAATGCACGCATTGGAGGACTGTGCAAGTGCCGGTGGGAGCAGGTGTGCTTACGTCCACGCCGACGTCGCTCGCAGTGAGGTATGTTGACGGACTCCTGATAGACGCTACTCCGATGAATGACCAGCCCCTCCTCATGGACGCTAACATACCCGCTAGGATTGAGCCGTCGATACCGATGACTGAAGAGCAGGCATCGGAAGGGGGGATGGAAATCGATAACACGGTCGTGCCCGCAACCGCTTTCATCCCTCAGTGCCGGGGGTCTCTTTCGCATGCGTATACAAAGGCGCACAAGCGCAAACAAAGATCGCCGAAACGCGGAAAGAAGCGATACCCAGCACCGTCGGACAACTGCCTGATACGCTCAACGGGAGGCATCAATGTACACAACAAGTGAAGCGAACATATTGACACGGACGAGAAAGCCCTTTCTACCTCGTAGCAGAACGATGCGCATCACCCTCTGCAAGTGAAGAACGTGGGATCATCTGACGAATATCCTCTGGCGGGCCGTTATTTCACCCCCGCTGCAGAAACAATGCCACCGATCTGTCCAGCGGGTCCTGCCTCTGCGAGATGGAATCTTTTCACGCAATTTCGGCAGATGATAGCGAGACTGTCGGCCGCGGTGGCCCAGCTGTTCTAGGCGCTTCAGTCCGGAACCGAGCGACCGCTACGGTCGCAGGTTCGAATACTGCCTCGGATGTGTGTGCTGTCCTTAGGTTAGTTATTTTTAAGACCTGAAATTTTAAGTCCCATAGTGCTCAGAGCCATTTCAACCATCTGATAGCGAGACTGATCCGCAGAACGACACCTCGGAGGCGACAACTGCTTCGACGTCCCCATGATCCTGATGTTAGAAGATTGATAAGGTCACGAAGATACCCAGTACATAGACAACAAAGCGCCAGCTAACTTTAGAACCCAGGAGCGCGCCTTGCATCCTGCGGAGCAGAGATAGACATATCGAGTAGCTTTGAGTAACATTAATCCAATTAGAACTGCTGTCAAGTTGTAAGTAGGCTTTATCAAATCATTATTGGCCACTGCCCAAAACAATTTGTAAAATTTTATGTGGGGAGCATGGGGGCTATGTAAGTAGGCTGTTTATGTTTTCTTTATGTAAGTAGGCTGTTTATGTTTTCTTATTGGCTACGTTACGTAGCGCTCTATATGAAAATCACTGGCTGTGCTGTGTGCAGTCTGTGGCTAGTTTGCATTGTTGTCTGCCATTGTAGTGTTGGGCAGCGGCAGCTGGATGTGAACAGCGCGTAGCGTTGCGCAGTTGGAGGTGAGCCGCCAGCAGTGGTGGATGTGGGGAGAGAGATGGCGGAGTTTTGAAATTTGTTATACTGGATATTATGAACTGCTATATATATTATGACTATTAAGGTTAATACATTGTTTGTTCTCTATCAAAGTCTTTCATTTGCTAACTATGCCTATCAGTAGTTAGTCCCTTCAGTAGTTTGAATCTTTTATTTAGCTGGCAGTAAGGCGCTCGCTGTATTGCAGTAGTTCGAGTAATGACGATTTTAGTGAGGTAAGTGATTTGTGAAAGGTATAGGTAAATGTTAGTCAGGGCCATTCCTTTGTAGGGATATCTGAAAGTCAGATTGCGTTGCGCTAAAAAAAATATTGTGTGTCAGTTTAAGCATAGTCTTGTATAATTTTTCTAAGGGGACGTTTCAAAGTTACAATTACTTCGGGATATGTTGCAAGCACAGAATATCGTTATAATCCCTCTACAAGTCTGCGTCGATAACTTCTATGTCATCAACCAATTTCTTATTTTTTTTTATTTGTATCAACAGCCTGCTGACTAGTTTGATGCGGCCCGCCATGAATTTCTACTGTGCCAACTTCTTCATCTTAGAGTAACACTTGCCATAAATGTCCACAGTTATAGGCTGGGTGTGTTCAAATCTCTGTTTCCCTCTAGAGTTTTTACTTTCTGCAGCTCCCTGCAGTACATTTAATACCTGATGTCCTACTATCCTGCCCCTACATCTTGTTAGTGTTTATCCTTATGTTCCGTTCCTCGTCGGTTCTCCGGAGACTTTCCTCATTCTTTACCTTATCAATATAATAAATTTTCAACATTTTTCTACAACACCACATCTCAAATATTTCGATTCTCTTCCTTTGGTTCCTTTCTGGTTTTCCTACAGTCCGTGTTTCACTACCATACAATGCATTGCTCCAAACGTACATTCTCAGAAATTTGTTCCTAGTAGGCTTCTCTTGGCCGGGAGTTCCCCTTGTTTTCGGAGCTAGTCTGCTTCTGATGTCCTTCTTTCTCCAACCGTTACGGGTTAGTTTCCTTCCTAGGTAGCAGAATTCCATTATTTCTTCCACTTCGCGATCAATCATGATGTAAGTTTCTCGCTGTTCTCATTACTGCTACGTGTTATTCCTTTGCGTGTCTTCGATTTATTCTGTACTCTTTAGACTGTTCATTCCGTTCGGCGGATTCTATAATTTTTCTATACTTCTACAGAGGACAACAATGTCATCAGCGAATCTTATTGATATCCCTCTACCTTGAATTTTAATTCCACTCTTGAGCCTTTCTTTTATTTCCATAATTGCTTCTTCTATGTATAGATTCAACAATAGGGGCGAAAGACTACATCACTGTCTCATACCTTTTGTGACCAAGTTCTTCATCTCCCACTCTTAATATTCTCTATTGTTTCTTGTAAATATTGTATATTTACCGTTTTTCCATATATGTTACCCCTTTTTATCTGAGACTTTCGAACATTTTACATTTTCCATTGTCGAGAGATTTTTCCACTCCGATAAAGCCTACGAATGTGTGTTTTCCCATTGCCCTGTTTCCAGTAAAGTCTCTCTGGCAAAGTCTCTCTGGTGCCTTTACACTTCCTAATTCTATATGGGTATGACACACATATTACGCCAACCGATGACGGCGTCGTTGAAACAAGATACAGAGGCTGAGAATGTGATGTATCCGCCGTTCACAAGACGACTGGTGCAGACAACGCTTGGAGTTAGCATCATCAGTAGAAGCCCTGTCTGGAACATACAGGTGGTGGGACCGTCCTAGATTTTATGCTCAGGGGATTGCTCCTCTTTCTTGGGTAGATACGACTATTCTTTACTTGGAGCCGACTTCAGCTGCGTCCTTCTCCAGTGATCAGTATTCACGCTACACTTATTACCAGGAGCAGGATGTGAATTTAATTGATACCTGGGAACGTGTGCATGGCGACCATCGCAGATATACATAAAAGTCACTCAGCACGTCGTATGAATCGAATTTACCTCATACGCGGCCTGGCAACTGCTGTCCCTAAGACGGAAATATAGCCTTTGGCCTTAGCGGATCACACAGATTGTAAATACACGGTCTCATTCCTAAGGTTACAGTTGTGGACGAGTAGAGGCAGTCCAGAGCACATCCGGGACCTGGGGCACAGTCATTTAATGGATTACACCTTGAGTACAAGTGGGTGACGTCTCCCGACTTATCCTTCGACGTTGCGATGGAGGCTGGATTGTGTCAAGCATGCTTTGCGTGGGGCGTTGATCGCTTATGGGCGTGTGCAGACCACGCGGAAACGGAATACGATGGCCTTCCTTTCACAATTCTACTGGAGCTCTCTGTATAAGCGCCTTCACAAGACTGGCAACCTGTATCTAAATGGGTGCAGGCCCAGATTATTCCCATAATGCGACGCTGTCTAGAGGAAGAAGCAGTCCGAGCGAGAGCTTCCGATCGGATATGAGGAGAAACAGTATCGATGCATCACTCCATTAGAGAGAAGCAACGAAGTCGCAGAGCTTTAACTCGTGCCGTCGACATGTCGGATGGTAGCAGTGTGACCTCTCAAAACGACGTTGTGAACACCTTTTAGGAAATAATCACTTCTAGAAAGATGTGACACACCGTATGGTAGCTTCTACGAAGTTCCACAGACACTATCTGGGATCCTTGGTGTGACAACTGAGGGACTTTTATCGGAGGAGGTACGGATGATGACGTGATGGAAGCTCTCTACAACGGCGACTCCAATAATTCGCCAGTACCCGATGGATTTCCGTTAGGCATTTTATCCAACATCTAAGGACATCTCAAGGTTCTTCGATGGCCTGCTATGTTCTGCGAACTGAATCTCCCCAGATGTCACCTCCCACCTGCTTTTGTGAAGGGTTTGATTATCCCTATCCCCAGATATTCTGACGCAAGAGGGATACAGAACCATCAGCCACTGACGCCACTTAATTGTAACTGCAAGATTGACACCAGGGTACTTGCAACGTCCCTTAAGCATGTTCTGCGTCATATGATCTCACTCGATCAAACTTCACTGGGCAGCCGAAGTGGCCGAGCGATTCTAGGTGCTTCAGTCTGGAACCGCGTGGCCGCTACGGTCGCAGGTGCGAATCCTGCCTCGGGCATGGATGTATGTGATGTCTTAGGTTAGTTAGGTTTAAGTAATTCTAAGTTCTATGGGATGTTCAGATGTTCAGATGTTCAGATGTTAAGTCTCATAGTGCTCAGAGCCATTTGAAACTTCACTTTGTGGGAACAGCAATATACAAACCGCACAGACACTACGGCGATGTGATGACCGTGGCAACATCATGTTGTCTCCAAGCTGTTTTTGTGTCGCCACCTTTCGATCATGCTTTCGAGATGGTGAGCCACGTATATAGCGCTGAAATGATGACGCATATGAAGTTCCCGCAGAAAATTGTTTCCGTTGTGATACTACTACTAGGCGAGGCCTCTTCAAGAGTGCTTGTTAATGATTAGATGACAATTAATATCCTGAGATAGGTCAGACAAAGGTGTCCGCTGTCGACGATACTTTACGCCATTCTTCTCCAGCCATTACAGTGTGGCCTTCGAAACCAACTAGCAGGAATGATGACGAGGCGTCACACATTTATATATAGAAAGTATGCTGATGACCTGGTATTAATTGCAAGTTCGTCTGATTAGCTACGAGTGGCACTGAATTGGAGCGCTCGGCGTGGAACGGCTACCGGAAGTTCCATGAACATCGAAGTCGGGGCCTATTAACATTAGTAGAGGGCTCCCTATTGGCAGTGAGATGCTGACAATGATGATGGACAAGAAGAAATGCTAGTGAACATTATTCGTCAATCACATTCGTCGCGCCGGCCGGAGTGGCCGAGCAGTTCTAGGCGCTACAGTCTGGAACCGCGCGACCGCTCCGGTCGAAGGCTCGAATCCTGCCTCGGGCATGGATGTGTGTGAGGTTTAAGTAGTTCTAAGTTCTAGGGGACTGCTGACCTCAGAAGTTAAGTCCCATTGTGCTCAGAGCCATTTGAACCATTTGACATTCGTCGCATGGCAGCGCTCCACTATAAACGTCACCTACAAAGATTTAGAAGGAGTGATTTTGGTAACATATTAAGAGCTTCAGAAGTGATACAATGCGTAATCTTTGTCAACACTTCTCTGTCAACACATATCCCACACTTGTCCCAAGTGTTCCAGATTCCGGTAGTGAAAGAACGCCGTCTCCTTTCGGCGTTAGATATTTTGTGAACGAAGGTTTGCTTTTTAAAGTCAGCTTTGAAATCCTTACCATCCGTTCTAAACAAGCGGGCCTTGACGATGTCTACGTCCACAACCATTCAGTAGCTATCTATGTTAGCACGACGACAAGGATGTGGATTCGACAACAGAAAATTCTGACTAGCAGTACTGATAGAGTAACTGGCACAATCGTATGGAGTAGAGTAGGTAGCAGTATCTCACGTCTCACCGTCAGTATTCTACAATCCAAAAACTTATGTCGAATACAGGTTTGTAGAAACGGACCTACGAACTTACAGGCTTGCAACGCTACGTGATATTCGTATATGTCGCTTATTGTCATGAGGGCAACCACGTATACCATAGAGAGACGGCAACCAACAATATCATTGACAATGGTATGACGTTCAGTGAACCACGTCTTCCTAGGCACGTGGGAGCGTGGTAGTAAACGAGAAATTACTTCTACTAACGCCGAAAACTATCGAACCACGGATATTACTCTTCCCGGACATGACGTACTAACCCCGAGTGATGATCTATGCAGTTACTAGGATCCCAGTCTGACAGTGTACAATATTTTCCAAGGCGGCTGTAAGAACGGCCTTGATTTTTCAGCCCTTTGTAACGCCGGAAATGCATATCCTCCTATTTCCATCTATTGTACTATAAATTTGTTTTCATTATTTTTGTTACCTGAATATATGACATTTCTGTGTCTTTACATATTGTAATTGTTTTACTATTTGTATATATATATATTTATGCATTTATGTCGATGTATAATTGGTTTGTTTCGTAATTATTGTTTGTATTTTTACGCTGGGTCTTGCCTAGGGAAAACTGCTATCGAACGATTACATCGATAGGTCGTGTGAAGAATCAAAGTGTGTAGGATCTTTGGTAGTGTTAAGTCTGCCGCGTGGAGCGCGGGCTGAGCAGAGAGGGAGAGTCTGGCTGGAGTAGCGAGTGGAGCAGGTGTGTTGTGTGAAGCTCCCGCGCGTTGCCGCGCTTTCGGGGTTTGGCAGCATGTAATTGCGCTCGACTTGCGATGATAGTTTCTGACATGGTGTCGCGGATGGGAAGCATTAGCTGGCGCGCATCAAGAGCCCGTTTCGTCTGGTGACCGTGTCGAGAAGAAGGCGCGCCAACATCCAGCTTCTGCAACAGCGACGGCCGACTATGAGTGACTGTCGCCACCTCCTCGATCGACGGCTTCAAACTTTCAATCAAATAACAAGGAAGACTGGAAGCACGTAAAGTTTTAGAACAGTATGGCAGACCTCAGCTTTCCAAACTTTTAAAATTGTTGCAACACAAAATTACAGCTACTTAGCATGAACCTTTGTTGCTCATTGTCCCAATTGCATTACCAAGCAGGGTCCCTTCCTTTTCCAGAATGAACCCGAGTGTCGTTCAAATTCAGACGCCAGCATTAAAATACAACCATTCCATTTCTCTACTTTAATTTCAAAGTTCAGTTAAAGTATTCATAGCTGGCTACAATACTTAGATTACACAAGCACAAATTAAGAGTGCTGGTTTTGTTACCATATTTTAGCTTACCTGTGACTGCAGCTAAGCTTGGTATGTACTAAATTTTACTATTGTTAATTGTTCAGAATCATTTAATTCAAGTTCAAAGTTAAATCTCTTATTTCTAAATTGTGTAGATTCAAGTAGCTTTTGAAATGATTGTTGAGGTAGTCCAAGACTAACCGTAATTTACTGAATTTCGATGTGCTTCAGAAAGAAAGCTCACTATTAACTTCAGTCACTAAATTAACTTTCGATTTTCCGGTTTTATTAATTCTTTTGCTAAATTAAGTCAGAGTGAGCGAAATTTATTACTTCTGACAAACTTTCAGTTTTCACACTACACTTGTGTTAACTCTGCCGCGTGGAGCGCGGGCTGAGCAGAGAGGGAGAGTCTGGCAGGAGTAGCGAGTGGAGCAGGTGTGCTGTGTGAAGCTCCCGAGAGTTGCCGCGCTTTCTGGGTTTGGCAGCATGTAATTGCGCTCGACTTGCGATGATAGTTTCTGACATGGGGTCGCGGATGGGAAGCATTAGCTGGCGCACATCAAGAGCCCGTTTCGTCTGGCGACCGTGTCGAGAAGAAGGCGCGCCAACATCCAGCTTCTGCAACAGCGACGGCCGACTATGAGTGACTGTCGCCACCTCCTCGATCGACGGCTTCAAACCTTCAATCAACCAACAAGGAAGACTGGAAGCACGTACAGTTTTAGAACTGTATGGCAGACCTCAGCTTTTCAAACTTTTAAAATTGTTGCATCACAAAATTACAGCTACTTTGCATGAACCTTTGTTGCTCATTGTCCCAATTGCATTACCAAGCAGGGTCCTTTCCTTTTCCGGAATGAACCCGAGTGTCGTTCAAATTCAGACGCCAGCATTATAATACGGCCATTCCATTTCTCTACTTTAATTTCAAAGTTCAGTTAAAGTATTCATAGCTGGCTACAATACTTAGATTACACAAGCACAAATTAAGAGTGCTGGTTTTGTTACCATATTTTAGCTTACCTGTGACTGCAGCTCAGCTTGGTATGTACTAAATTTTACTATTGTTAGTTGTCCAGAATCATTTAATTCAAGTTCAAAGTTAAATCTCTTATTTCTAAATTGTGTAGATTCAAGTAGCTTTTGAAATGATTGTTGAGGTAGTCCAAGACTAACCGTATTTTACTGAATTTCGATGTGCTTCAGAAAGAAAGCTCACTATTAACTTCAGTCACTTAATTAACTTTCGATTTTCCGGTTTTATTAATTCTTTTGCTAAATTAAGTCAGAGTGTAGCGAAATTTATTACTTCTGACAAACTTTCAGTTTTCACACTACACTTGTCAACCTTCAGTTGCCACACTTCTAGTGCTAATTATATGTGTAATAATCTTTCTTTTTCAGTTACTACAGTAATAGTCCTTAGGACTGGCGTCCGTAATTTCCCCCAAATCTCAAATATCTAATTACCGCTAGTTAATTGTTAATGTAACGGCCGCACATTTATTTTCTTTATTAACTTTACCACTATTTCAAAAGTAATTTCCACCAGTTTCATTAGCATTTTTCCTTTCATTTAGATGTAACCCTTTCATCCCTCTTTACCGACAAATTAACCTCGGTGACGATTGCTTTTCCCAAATTTCCATTAGGTACACGCGGTTTAATTTTTCACTGTCATTAAGGTCGATAAGTGAGGGGGAGGTTAAACCTTCTGCAAGAATATAACTCTTTGATTTAGAAAACTGAGAGATATTGACTGTATTACGCTCATTTTTTAGGAAGTGCCTTACTAGATCCATCCGGAGTTATGGTATGCCGAGTAGATGAATTTAATAAAACTATACATTGATTTAGAGCAAGAATAGAACAGGACGGTGGTGCTGTCTCCACAATCTCACGAGATGACGTGCCACATTCCAGCACGCGGAGCATCCTGAATTTCACACTTCTCATCTGAGCACCAGACAATTCTTGTTTTGTAATGAAAGGAGCGTGTTTATATACTGTATTTGCTAATTAGTTATATAGTTACCACTTTTCCACCTTATATACCGACAGCGTCACCGCCATAGTTGGAAGTCAATGAAACACGACGCTGAATGTAGTTCTTCAGCGCAGGGGTTCATTATTACAGGAATCAGTTATTTTCCGTGACACAAGGGAATCAAGGTCAACGGCCTAGCTGCGGTGGTAACTCCGGCTCACGTCATGTCACCGAAGTTAAGCACTTGGATGGATCGCCGTCGGGGTCTGTCGAGTTGTGTTGGCAAGCGAGGTGCACACAGCCCTTGTGAGGCCAACTGAGTAACTACTTCACTGACAAGTTGACGCACCAGTGAGGAAAATGGCAATGGTCAGGAAAGTGGTGTACTGACCACATGGCGCTTCGATTTCGCTTCCGGTGACGCCTAAGGGCTCAGGATGACACGGCGGCAGGTCGGCAGTTTGGGCCTTCATTGCCTGTTGTGGCATAGTTTTATTTTTTTTTCCAATGAAAAAGAGGATGGTTAAGGCGCCTGCCTAGAACACGAGGAAAATTCGTGTTCGAGTCCCAGTCGTTCAAAAATTTCCGTGTCACGTGTGGTGTCACCGCCAGACACCACACTTGCTAGGTGGTAGCCTTTAAATCGGCCGCGGTCCGCTAGTATACGACGGACCTGCGTGTCGCCACTGTCAGTGATTGCAGACCGAGCGCCGCCACACGGCAGGTCTAGAGAGACTTCCTAGCACTCGTCCCAGTTGTACAGCCGACGTTGCTAGCAATGGTTCACGGACAAATTACGCTCTCATTTGCCGAGACGATAGTTAGCATAGCCTTCAGCTACGTCATTTGCTACGACCTAGCAAGGCGCCTTTATCAATTGCTATTTATCTTGTGATGCATGTACCGTCAAGAGAGATGTTCACCAATTATGGATTAAAGTTAAGTTTTCCAGAAGCTCCGTTCTTTTTTTACTAGACTCATCTCCTTTAACTGTTCCAGACCTCACGCCAGCCTGCGTGAGCTTAACGCGTGCTTTTCGGCTACCAATCATAGTGGCTTGGCTGTCTTGCCAAGTCACAACATCACGAATAGGTAGTATAGCTGTACCTAATACAACTGATGTCAAAGAATTCGCAGTCTGTGGATCGTCAGTGATACATGTTCCTGCAGACATGTCTGTCTTTCTGACACAAAATACGTTCGTAAAATCGACGATGCTTACATTAATCGTGATTCCCAGTAGTTTCGTTCTTATTCTGCAAATAGCTACGTAGCTTTTTTTAGAGCTCTAATGTCAGAGACGTTGGTCTCATCAGATATCAATGCTTGTAGGAACAGGCATTGTGAAATAAAATAGGTTTTACAAGCCTCAACAGGCAAAACCGAATGTACTAATATTAACTTGACTCCTTCTTGTCTCATTCTCCCCGTTTCTTGAAAGCGTAATGCACGAGCATTAGGCGGTAAAGACAGTGTGACTCGTGGTGACATGAGTTAGTCTCGAGAATGTGCGCTTAGAAACGAATTGGTCAAGCAGACACTGCGCGGCAAGCCGGAAATCCGTATTCGAGTCTCAATCTGGCACAAACTCTCACCTGTTACCACTGATACATTTCAAGGAGAAATGTTGTTAACATCATTAAAGTCCTTCAACGATGTAGTGATCTGGATCGGTGTACCGAGCGTGCACTGATAGCCGAACTGGGCAAGGTGACCGCATGCGAATGGCGGTAAATCCATGCTCGAAACACAGTCCGCCGCATGTTCTCATGTGATACGAGTAGGTGGTATTTATCTCAACTAATGTCAAAGGATTCAGCGAATAATTCCGTAATATCTGGTTCCTTCAGACACAGTAAAATAAGTACACTACTGGCCATTAAAACTGATACACCAAGAAGAAATGCAGATGATAAACGGGTATTCATTGGACAAATATATTATACTTTAATTGACTTGTGATTACATTTTCACGCATTTGGGTGCATAGATCCTGTGAAATCCGTACCCAGAGCATCCACCTCTGGCCGTAATAACGGCCTTGATACGCCTGTGCACTGAGTCAAACAGAGCTTTGATGGTGCCTACAGGTACAGCTGCCCATGCAGCTTCAACACGATACCACAGTTTATCACGAGTAGTGACTGGCGTATTGAGACGAGCCATTTACTCGGCAACCACGTTTTCAATTGGTGAGAGATCTGGATAATGTGCTGGCCAGGACAGCAGTCGACCATTTTCTGCATCCAGAAAGGCCCGTACTGGACCTGCAACATGTGGTCGTGCATTATCCTGCTGAAATGTAGGGTTTCGAAGGGATCTAATGAAGGGTAGGGCCACGGGTCGTAACACATCTGAAATGTAGCGTCCACTGTTCAAAGTGCCGTCAATGCGAACAAGAGGTGACCGAGACGTGTAACCAATGGCACCCCATACCATCCATCCGGGTGATACGCTAGTATGGCGATGACTAATACACGCTTCCAATGTGCGTTCACCGCAACGTCTCAAAACACGGATGCGACCATCACGATTATGTAAACAGGGCCTGGATTCATCCGAAAAATTGACGTTTTGCCATTAGTGCACCCAGGTTCCTCGTTGAGTACGTCATCGCGGGCGCTCCTGTCTGTGATGTAGCGTCAAGGGTAGCCGCAGTCATGGTATCCGAGCTGATAGTCCATGCTTCTGTAAACGTCGTCGAACTGTTCGTGCAGATGGTTGTTGTCTTGCAAACGTCCTCATCTGTTGACTCAGGGGTCGAGACGTGGCTGCGCGATCCGTTGCTGCCATGCGGATAAGATGCCTGTCATCTCGAATGCTAGAGATACGAGGCCATTAGCGTCCAGCACAGCGTTCCGTATAACCCTCCTGAACCCACTGATTCCATATTCTGCTAACAGTCATTGGATCTCGATCAACGCGAGCAGCAATGTCGCGATACGATAAACCGCAATCGCGATACGCTACAGTCCGACCTTTATTAAAGTCGGAAACGTGATGGTACGCATTTTTCCTCCTTACACTAGGCATCACAAAAACGTTTCACCAGGCAACGCCGATCAACTGCTGTTTGTGTATGAGAAATCGGTTGGAAACTTTCCTCATGTCAGCAAGTTTTAGGTGTCACCACCGGCGTCAACCTTGTGTGAATGCTCTGAAAGGTGGTTAGTGTTTAACGTCCAGTCGACAACGAGGGCATTAGAGACGGAGCGCAAGTTCGGGTTAGGGAAGGATAGGGAAGGAAATCGGCCGTGTCCTTTCAAAGGAACCATCCCGGCGTTTGCCTGAAATGATTTAGGGAAATCACGGAAAACCAAAATCAGGATGGTTGGAGACGGAATTGAACCGTCGTCCTCCCGAATGTGAGTCCAGTGTGCTAACCACTTCGCCACCTCGCTCGGTGAATGCTCTGAAAAGCTAATCATTTGCATATCGCAGCATCTTCTTCCTGTCGGTTAAATTTCGCATCTGTAGCACGTCATCTTCGTGGTGCAGCAATTTTAATGGCCAGTAGTGTTTTTTGTAGTTAGGATATACGACAAGTATCAGGCAAGGCCGTCGTCACTTCGAGGCAACCGTTAGTCACTCAGGATATGTAATATATAAAGAGAATCACAGTACATAGATGAGGTTTACGTATTTTTCTCATTTTAGTTTTTGCGTTACGTGACTCATTTTTCTTGAATATAAACCAGCTTCTTATTGTAACTTGAAAAATAGTGATTTGCACTACACAGCCACCAGTGCGTCAAACGACATGCTGTAGAATTTAAGGTGGGAAGGTGTTGATGAAGTTTTAATGAATGAATAAAAATGATACATAGGCTCATGATTAAAGAGGAAAGCTTTGTCGATAGAAAACTCATAGGTGATCTTAAAGTTCAATACAGATTTGGAGGGCTTATGATCAAATAAGGCAGAAGGGATTGATGCCATGCATACGGAATGACAACAAAGTGATTGCTCTAGTTGGTGTCTAGAATCCTTTACTCTGGAGGCAAACTACCGTACTTTTGCAGGAGTTATTTTTACACGATTCCGAGTATAGTAAGGGCAGATGAGTGCGACAACTATTCCAAAATCAGCCTAAAATGTAATGCAAACCAGTTGCTAAGAATAATAACATACAGAGAAATGACTTTCTGTAAGGTAAGGGCACCAGATAAGCTGCTCTGACGTAACAACTGATAATGGAAGAAAGAATTCAGAAAAATCACGATACGTTCATAGGATTTTCCGTCCTGGAAATGGTGTTCGAAAATGTAAAATTATGAAAGATGTATGAAATACTGAGAGAAACAGGAATAAACTATATGGATAGGAGGGTACTAGACAATACGTGCAACAACAAGAAGAGAAAGATAAGAAAGGACGATTAATAACGAAGTCCTCGGATTATAGAGGGTGTAAGGCAGGCATGTAGTCTTTCCACTCCACTATTCAACGTATGCATCAAAGTAGCCGCCATCCAGTTGTAGGTATTCCTCGATTTCCCTAAATCCTTTCAGGACAATGCTCGGATGATATCTTTTTAAAGGGTACGACCGGTTTCCTTCCCCATTCTTCCCTAATTCGAGCATTTTCCTCTTATAGCCTCGTTTTCGACGGCAAGTTAAGCGCTAATCACCTCCTCCTCTTCCTCAATGTAGCAGTAGCCGAAATAAATGAAATATTAAAGCATGCAGTTAAAATTGAGGGTCAAACGGTACGACATGCTGACCTCAGAGAAAGGGAAAAACTATTACGTCTTGAGTGAAATGATCAGTCAAATGAGCACATGATTTGGACTGGTAGTATAGCCAGGAAACACGAGAGTACTGATTAGCGGCAGAAATGAGATTAGCAATAAATTTCTAATACAAAAATTATGGACCATGAAGTAGTCGGAATTAAGGAATTTTGCTAGCGTGGAAGCAAAATAACACATGACGGACAAATCAAGGAAGACATCCATAGCAGATCTGCTCGTTTCTAATTCAGTTAATATCAAACACCAACCTTAATCTGATGAAAAAATATCAAAGAATTCACGTTTATAGCACATCATCGTATGATAGTGGATCATGTATTTTGCAAAAACTGCCGAAAAGATAATAATCCATGCGATTGACAAGAGGACTATAGAAAAATGCTACAATTATGTTGACAGAAAATGTAAGGTATAAGGAGATTCTGCGAAGAATAAAAGAAATAAACAACGAAAGGAAATACTGAAAACATAGATTACGATGATAGGCCGTGTGTTACGACATCAGAGAATAACTGCTATAGTACTAGAGACAGCCACCGAGGGTAAAAGCCATAGGGTAGTATAACTGAGGACACAGGATACAAGTTAGAAGAGCTTCTCACAAGGGAGGTAATGGTGAAGGACAGCGTCGAACAAATCAGAATACCACCGCATCTTGCAGTAAATACTCGTACTCACATCAAACTGCTCCCGCGGCATTCTTCCGGAGTGCTCTTGGATGGCTCAAATGGCTCTGAGCACTATGGGACTTAACATCTGAGGTCATCAGTCCTCTAGAACTCAGAACTACTTAAACCTAACTAGCCTAAGGACATCACACAACACCCAGTCATCACGAGGCAGAGAAAATCCCTGACCCCGCCGGGAATCGAACCCGGGAATCCGGGCGCGGGAAGCGAGAACGCTACCGCGCGACCACGAGCTGCGGGCGTGCTATTTCATGATATGAAGGCCACAGCATTCAATCTATACAAGGAGAACGTTGTTATGGTTCAAAATTGTTCAAATGGCTCTGAGCACTATGGGACTTAACATCTGAGGTCATCAGTCCCCTAGAACTTAGAACTACTTAAACCTAACAAACCTAAGGACATCACACACATCCATGCCCCTGGGAGGATTCGAACCTGCGACCTAGCGGTCGCGCGGTTCCGGACTGTGGCGTCTAGAACCGCTCGGCCACACCGGCCGGCGAACGTTGTTATGACACATATTTCGTCACAAGATTGCTCGATATTGTGGGAACTACTCGTATGTTTGCCTTATATTATTTCACATGGGTAAGTCGTTGGAACTCTGTCTTTACAAGCCTCCGCTAAATGGCGCCACTTGGCGTTGAATTCCTACTAAAAGCCTCGCACATTAAGACTTCAGCCTGATGTCTAGCCGATCTGCAGGATGGATGGTGTCTGAACACGCGACAGGGCAACCCGAGGAAATGGGATCTCTTCGGCCACGCGGAGTGGAATCAAGTAAAAGAAATATAGATTTTGTAACTATTTCAAACACCTGATCTTCGCGCTACCAACGCATGGTCTTCTGAGTATGCTGTAATGACTATCGATGCCTTGTTATGAATTCCATTTAGTATTTAAATTAGTTCCAAGTTGTGACGTAGGCACGGAAAAGTTTATAGCATCCGAAGTATTTTTGCTTTATTATAGTTCTAGTCTAGGATCGCTACATTTACCTGTTATCGTGTTACTGATTAGAGAAATATAGGCACATAGAGGTAGCGTAACTTACAAATGCGCTCCTAACTATACGAATGTAAAGCAGGAGACCCTATAAAAAAACTGTGCAACATATCCATACCTGAGTGGAAACGTGTTGTATTACGCGTGTCACGCCATTACGTGTGTCGGTGCAATCAAAATCTAATTGTGGTATGTTATAAGCACCGATGAATCGTATTTACTGCACGCGAAGAAAAACAAAATTATACTGCTGTGCAGCGGCGAGAAAATTGCTCCTTCCAATTCCTGTACATGTCTCCACTGAATGTCGGTTTACATTATTTTTAAGATGTACATATCTTATACTGAGGAATATAACAAGTTAGATCGCGTTTTATGAAAGGAAATGTATAAGACAACACATAAATTTATTTGATTGCATGCAACATAATAAATTTAGTGGGTAAGAACTTTCTTGAAGACAAAAACTATGTCAGAAGCTTACATAGTTTCTTTACACAATCTAAACAATTTAATTACAGAAAGAATTACAGCTTACTAGCCAAATCATTATAAAATATGGACAATTTGTTCATGCTATACGCTCACCAATAAGGAGCTCGCAATAAACCATATGAAAAATGGAATGTAAATGTCACTGAATGCCATAGCTTCCCTGTTACACGTCATCCATACAGCAACCAAATTATAAGGTACCACCATGTTAAAACAAGTGCTTCAGAAATATACACTCTAAAATATATACAGTAACGCATATGCCACATCAGAAATCCCAGAGCGCTGTTCGTAACATTTTAGATGTTTGGCTCGTAAATAAAAGAAAGTTTTAGGGGCAGGCTGCACTCATGAATTCCACTTGCTAATTAAAAAAGGATAAAATGGCACACTGGAAAGGAATGGGTTAATGTAAAGATCAGTAAATTAGTAGAAATCGTAACCCTCGTTGAGAGTAAGAAAAAAATAAATTTATCAAGAAGCCACAAAATTTGTTAGTCTGCTTACAATAATGTCATATGATTCATTTAGGGTTGTATAACGCGAACACCGTACTTGATTTTGGTAGGAACCATCTACGATACCACAGTCGTTAGGCATAGATTACTTCCAATGTAAAAGGAAATCTTAACACTAAAGCCATTGGGTCGAACAATAGCGTTAGGAGCTAAAACAAATCAGACTGCAGAAATACTTAACTTCTGTATTAAATTTTTTTCTGCTTCTATTGTTGAATGAAATGGGAAGTTGATGCTTCTACATTATTTAATTCTGGAACAGCTGAGTAAAACTGAACGGACTGTGCCTAATTGCTCTTTACTCATTCTTATCATGTCAACAATTCAAAAGAATGGCCCTGACTAAAAAGAAATTTTAACAATAACCCATACATTTCATTAAGCACTACACAGACTATTTCATTAAGCACTACACAAACTACTGCGGTACAGCGAGCGCCAATATTGCCAGATAAATATAGGATTCTAACTACTGAAGGCACTAACTTCTAATAGGGATATGGTTAGCAAAGGAAAGATTTTGTTACGGAGCAAACAATGTATTGAGCTTCATAATGTGAAGACCAGTTCAAAAATCACATAGTATATAAACATCCGTGACATCCAGCTTCAAAAGGTTACATAATCAATGTCAAATTACATTTCCATGACGGACACACATGTCCAGATCGTCCACTCGAGCTAACACTTCAAACCTCTAACCTCCATCATCTCTGGCTATTCTCTCCCCAAATCCATCACTGCTGGCTGTTCATCTCCAAGTGTCCAACAGTACTTCCATCACTGCTGACGACTAACTTCCAACTGCCCAACACTACTGGAGATTAACTTCCAACAACGAGTCGAACCAGGCACAGAGTCTCTTATAAAGAAGCAGCCCACTTACAGTTGCTAACACAGTAAAAACGCTTTAAATATAAAATTAGAGCTGACGAAAAATAATAGGCAATATTTGACATCACAGCATTCAAAAAAAAAAATGTTAAATTAGTTTTAAGTACTGAATAATGACAAATTGGAGTAATCGGAGTTCCTGAAAGTGATATAACTTTGCTTCCAAATGTCACCTAGGAAATATTTTCCACAAAGCTAATGAAGTAGGACCATCGTGGGTGTAAACTGTAATCACACAAATCTTCAATTGAAGACGCCTAACTGAATAACTGACTTCTATTAACTGAATTTTCCACTTGCTTGCTGTCAGTTCGAACAAGTAGATGAGTAGCGACACGTTGGGTACCAGTGCACTGCGCTACTACAGGGAAGCCAAAATCAGTGTAGAGTTGTGGTCTTTAATCCGAGGTATTGTTTTGATGCATCTCTCCATGCCAGTCTCCCCCGAGCAAGCCTCTTCCTGCCTGCATAACTAATGCAACCCGCATTCATTTGAATCTGCTTACTGCGCTCGAGCTTTGGTCTTCGTCTATGTTTCCTGTTCCCCCCCCCCCCCCCCCCCTCCTCTTTCCAACACCTGACACTTCGCTCCATTGCCAGAGTGAGTGTTCCTAATGTTATGTTTCTAATACATTTTTACGTGTGTGGTTCATTCTGATACTTTCTGATCGATCCATGCGGAAAGAGAGTGGACTACTAAATATAAATTTAACGGTGATGTTTAAAACAGACGAACTGTAGTCCAATTTTCTTAGCGAAAAAAGGTTACAAGACAGGTAGTCATTGTGACTGACGTCCCACTGGTAGTGAAACATAATTTTCTTGGAAGATTTTTTATGTTTTTTCTAAACAAAATGTTATTAATATGGTCAGCATAAATATGAGACCCTAAAAATAATGTATGTACCTTTTTAACTTGTGAATGTTCTCATGTTTTTACGAGTGATCATGGAGTTAGGTAGGGCTCTTCAAATACGCCATGGCAAACTCCCACTATAGATTTGCGATTGGAATGATGCGTGTGAGTTGAACATGTAATACTATAACTGTGTGACTATACAGGGATATTTTTCATGTATTACATACTGCAGAATCAATACAATAATTTTAGAAATTTAAAAAGGAAGTCCAGGTCTATTGAATCGACAAGATTTATTGAACGATTGTGGGGCAAGTTATGAGTTAGAAAAGAACCAAAAGCACTTAGCTGAGGGGAACGCTTTCTTTAGCGCTATAAGTTTGACAAAGCGCCCACATACCACAGTGCGTTAATTGAAGCGCGCTGTCAAGTCGAAACGTCCAGTAATGTTGAAGGACGGCATCTTTCTATTGCAGGGTAATGCGTCCCCACAAGATGCAAAGGTTGTATCGACGACGCTGGGAAGCTCTGAAAAATCCTCTGTAAAATTCTGATCTCTCCCTCCCCCTCCCCCCCCCTACACACCCGGCCTTTTCCACATTCCTGGATCCCTGAAGAAAGAGATTTGTGGCCGTCGAGTTGTTTTCAACAGATAAGTACACGCCTGGGTACAGTCGTGTTTCCGCTGACAACCGCAGAATGTTTTCCGTGAAGGTATTGGCTGTCTTGTAGAACCACAGTACGATAAGACTACTGTGGACTAGACGTCAAACAGTTACGGCGTTTCCTTTATACAATAAACAGCGTATCTAAACTGACTTATGTAGTTGAGTCTTTATCTAGAACTTATGTTCCTATATTCAAAAAGTGAACAGATGACCACGAGGTCATCGATATACAGAATGAATAATTAATTCCATGCTGATGTTAAGACCAGTTCATTCAGTACCTGATGTTTCAAATGATTGTTTCCACTTGCTCTACTAAGGTCATGTTTTGATTTAATCTGTGTTTCTTTTTTGGTATAAATGCGTGAGCGTCCATCCTATGGAAGAAAGCAACAATAACAGTGTGTCCTTCAACACTACGATAATGGTACTTGTTTGATTGCTGTGTCTCTACACGAGTGTTCTGTGACAAAAACTACCTCTTTGATCAAACAATGGAGTTCAGATTCATGTGACTGCATTTTATTTTTATTGATTTTATGTTTTGCTGAAGTATTTTTAAGCCTGTAAAATATCGCATGGTAATTTTTACAATATTTCTTTTATTTAGGACATGCAGTATGTGGGCAGTTTGGTGTGTTAGAACCTAAGTTGTGAGTGATTATTTTTTAAACTACTTGAGATACTCGTTACGTAGGGGAACGTTATGTTTGGATGTATCCTGTAGCGTAGGATTTAAGTGGAATGAGTTTACAGTTGGGGGTTGTAAAGAGGTGGGTTCTGTATTATTTACTTTGCCTTGCGAAGACTTATTTAACCGGCTTTCCGCGCCAGATGTTCCAGTCCTCCATTGAGGATGGGTATGTGTGTGTGTGTCGTCCTTAGCATAAGTTAGTAAAGTTAGATTAAGTAGTGTGTAAGCTTAGGGACCGATGACCGCAGCAGTTTGGTCCCATAAGACCCTACCACAAATTTCCAGTTTACTTATTTAACAAGACAGGAGACACTGTTGTAGACAAAGATTCCCTGAGGCTCAAATAAATTTGTATAAGGCTACAGCAACAGAAAATATCTTTCTGAAATTATAACAGTAACTAATACTAAACAATTCAGTCCACTCTACAAGGCCAATCTAAAAAATTATGTAACACCTTAGGCAGTTTGGTCCCATAAGACCCTACCACAAATTTCCACTTTACTTATTTAACAAGACAGGAGACACTGTTGTAGACAAAGATTCCCTGAGGCTCAAATAAATTTGTATAAGAATACAGCAACAGAAAATATCTTTCTGAAATTATAACAGTAACTAATACTAAACAATTCAGTCCACTCTACAAGGCCAATCTAAAAAATTATGTAACACTTTAGGCCTTCAGCTTCCAACAATTCTGGCAGCAGTCACATAATAATCCAGAAAATATTCACTTATTTGCAACACAAAACTGACTAAAATCGCTATTAGAAAACTGAGTAAAATCGCTATTTGCTACTTAATTCCGTGATACTATTAGCTACCCCCAATCACCAAGACACCAACTGCCAATACAGTACTCAATTAAACATGGTTAGATCCAAGTGGTCAACACACAAGTTACATATGCAGCGTGGTCACAAACTGCTTGAAGATGTTTTAAGGGTGTTACAGGGTACGATTTGTTGACAAAAAATTGCGGAGAAAAACGTCGATATGTTGTGCGTTTCCGATTTAATTAACACTGAAAGTAGCCAATCAGCTCGTAAAGCGCTAATAGTCAAGCGGCCAGCCAGAGACAGTCGCCCAAAGTATTCTTCCTTTGGTTTCTTCAAACCGTAGCTTTTGCTCAACTAGCTTACTTCATCACTTCTGAATAAGACACACTTCAACTGACACAGCGTTTGAACAAGTGGTAACTCACGGACCAACAGATGTCTGTGCATTACCGCATTTTATCGCATGCAAGTGCTTGTATTTGCGTGCGCAGCATCGTAACTGGCTAAAGTCACTGCTAATTAAATCGGAAACGACGCTGTTTTTTGAATTTTTTCCTTAACAGTTATTTATCGGTGCAACTTATATGATGTAAAAGCGGATGGACAGGCAAATGGGGAGTTTTGAGATTGAAGAAAAGACTGGGGGAAAGAGGAGACGTAAGTAGATGGATTGGAGGAGTAGGACTGAGGGGGAAGGCGGAAATGGGCAGAGGGGAAAGGAGGAGGTGGACACAGTGGAAAGGGGAAGATGGATAGAGAGATTGACAGAACGAGACAGACAGAGAGAGAGGCTGGAGATGGAGACAGAGTGATAAGAAGTGGACAGATGGACAGTGAAGGGAGGAGAGGGGAAGAGGTGATGGACAGAAAGAAGGCGAACATATAACAGAAATCTGGAACATGTACGTACCCGGGCTAAGCCGTGTAATGAGCTAGTTTATTATGAATGGCAATTTACCTGAAGCGAGACGATTAAAAGCTTTTTTTTTGTACTCTTGTACATGTGGTACATCCTGACGATATCAGAAACTAATACTGTATCAACTCACCGAGTGTTTCTAAACGTGAAACAGTAATTCGTTTAGTATACCAATACGTTATGATAGTGGTAGCTCACCAGGAAGAAATTCCTTGAATAAGCTGTAAGTAAAGACGTACCGGTATGCAAGATTTCCAGTGGTAGAGTCAATGCTTGTCCATAGCTGTTCTGTGGCTGCGAGAGACTGTGTCGGTTCCAAATGTCACACTACATTACTTACGTACGCTACGGTTGTTGAAAGGGAAGGACGGAAAGGTTTGAATCACTCCAAACTCGGTGGATGTGTGGAGCATTTTAACGAAAAAAATTGATAAGGATTATAAAGAGAAGGCGTGTACATGTGACCAGCACCGTCCTCTTTTGTCCGACCAGACAGGCGTTACGTGTGCTCAGTCCGTGCAGAGACAGGAAATGAAGTGGAAACTTGCTGCCAAGTGCCAGTATGTCTCGTTGACGACAAATGGCCGTATATCAGCGTATGAGTGATTTAGAAGAAGGCAGAAAGATTAGTTTCGAGGAAACACGTTTAACGCACCGTACAGCTCGTAGTCCGCCTCCGGAAGCTGAATGGTCAGCGTGAATGATTGCGAATCCTCTGGGCCCGGGTTTTCTCCGTCCAGGGACTGGGTGTTGTCCTGTCCTCATCATCATCCTATCATCCTCATCGACTGCAAGTCGCCGAACTGGCGTCTAATTGAAAGACCGGCACACGTCGAACGGTCTGCCCGACGGGGGACCCTAGCCATACGATTAAATTGAGAAAAAAAAAACAGTCGTGTTGGTAACCACTGGACAGAAGAAGGTCGTAGTACAACCATCTCCTCCTTACGCATCTGTGTCCTCCTTCTTCCCCTCTGTGCGGGGTGACCGCCGTCGTTCTATCTTGCCTGCATGTCTATAACCTACAGAACAGGTACGTACACAGAATTGACTCTAGTTGGATCGCTGTAAAGGGCGTGGAAACATCTGCATCGACGGTATGACGCCAACTGCTGCATTGGTGGCATCCATGCCACTGCGTCGACTACCATTGACTAGAACTGACCGAAGCCTAAGACTGTAAATATGCTCCTGACCGCCGTGACTGCCGTACTGAGTTCTAAACTACAGTCTTATCGGAACAGACCCACTTCACTATCTCCTACAGTTTTGACATTGTTAGACGCTACCACGGTGAACGCATTTTGGCAGACTGCATTGTTGAGTGGCACTGCTGACAAAACCCAAATGCTGCTATCTCGCTTCGCATGTACTGAGGACAATCTGAACAGATATCGCTATATCAGGGAGCTTTAGGGACAAAAATACTGTCCCGCTTGCTGGCAGCTCCAAATTTCATGTTTGAACACATGTTTCTCATTCCCTTTCCCAACATTTGGCCAAGAATGCGCAAGCCCTCTTCGAATAAGTTAGCCCTGCTTCCCTGGCATGTACGTTCATCTTACATGTCACCCGCCACACATATGTGGGCTGTAGTCGTAGACATCCTGTTTGTACCGGTCCTCCTAAAACCACGGTCGATGCTTTGTGGACGCATGTACAGTTCGCGTGACAGTGTGTTCCCGAGCATCACATCCACGCACTATTCGAGTCCTTGGTACGACGTATATGCACTCTAATTGCAGTACGAGGCAGTTTCACTTGGTTCTGAGTTGCCACAGTCAATGAGCAATCGCAGTTTTGTAATTATAATTTTCTATGTCTTTTCAGGTCTCTGATTTGTGGAAAAATGTCATTTACAAAAGTCCTTCAATGTTGGCAAACATAATATGGTTTCCAGAGGAATAAAAAGAAGATTGCTTTTGGCCGTAGCCAGTTTAAGGAATATTTGAATCTGGAGATGGGACTGTAACTGTTGGCACCAAGATACCTCTTTACACCTGCAGCGTCTAAGACCGAACCACTTCAGACCTTTATCTTCCATAAAGGCTTGCCAGTGTTTTGCATTCTACAGAGAATATAAACACTGTGTGAACTCTAATTCTAGTTCCATAACTGTCATTGCCCAAATAATTATTACCTGGAATATGGCCCATATTCTATCAATTTCCGAGAACTTCATTACGAGACGAAAATCCTGATTTTTTCCTTAAGTCGAAAATTCATACCTTGCGAAGTAATTCATTTTCATTAGGTATGTTTCAGTTTACAGCGATAAGACGAAATGTTGAAGTTAATATTTAAAAAATATGCTGAAAATTTGTATCTGGTACATCATACTAAATTTTACATCTTACTGAAATATATTAATTAATTTTGTATACTTCTGCTGACTGTTGTGTTGTTGGTTACATGTAAACATTGTACCTGTATTTTTCCTTCGTTTTCAAATATTTAACTTGTAAATGTATACTGGGAATGATTGTTATTTTTTTGGAGATGTCTATCCACAATTGTAATAGTGAAGATTCGAATAGTGTTCCACTATGTATTTACTGTCGCATCACATATTGCTGCGATCCCTTCAGTTTTCATTTCGTTTATTATAATTAATTTCATCAATTGTAAAGTTTGTAGTGTGATATTTGACTTAAATGTTTGTGATTCCTTGAGTATGAAAATATTTTCCTGCGTAAGTAATGACATCAATAAATATGTTGTTGGTTGTTACATGACATTAAACCTGATTACAAAAATCCTGCTTTACATTATTTCATTCCATAATGGAATTTGATTAATATTCACATATTAACTAATGATAATTAGACTAAGTATTCTCAATTAATCTTTGTGATTATAACGTTTTCGCTCGATCTTTATTAAAAGAGTGTATTCGATAGCAATTTTCCCCGAAATACTTTAGTTCAACTTCATTCGGAATCTATACCTTGCGACATTTTAAGCATGCATAATCTGGGTCGATTACGGCGTACATCGGAAGAAGTGGAAAGGTTACAGTGTGATCTATGAACTCGAACATTAAAGGGGAAGAAATTAAAATTTATTATGAAAAAAAGCAGAAACTGTAGTTTTATGGAAGTACAGTATTGCAGAAACTGATTTTGCATTCCAAACAATGAACCTTTTGTGTATTGTGAGAATACCGAGATCTCAACGGACGGAGGTGTGGAGAAACATTAAAGGAATTATTCGTAGTAAAATACGTGTGTCAGCCCGAAATCGAAGCTCATCTAGTATTCCAAGGAATTCTGCGGTTGGATACGTTGCATCCCGACCAGCTTCCATATAGTTAAGTAGAAGATGTCTAATATGACAATAACAAAACTATTTCACTACTCGGTGCAATGGGATGTATATTGTAACGGAAATAGTAGAACGGATTCCTTCTCAGACGACCTGCTGGATACGAGAACAAAGTGAGAACATCTGACCATTAGTGGTAATTAAAATGGGCAAGGAAAGAGTGTAAATCAAAATTTTCGTTTAACATGACACGCTCATTGTTGTTAAAACATTACTTTTTGTTACAAATGTAACAAACCAAGTAAGACGCAGTCAGCTAACTGAAAATGATAACCAACGAAATAATGACTAGAGGAGAGATATTTCTTTTATTTGTGAGATATAGCGTAACATCAGATGCTTAAAGCTATTATAGAAAGTAACACCTGCACCGCGTTTTCAGTACCAACGCAAGGGAGCCTCATCGCTCTATGAACGGCTGACTGTCTAAAGCAAGGACTAATGCATGTCAATCTCAGCCGTCAGGCATCAATTCCTTACGGATTGCCGCATCTTGTTCTCTTGGTGACGTCCAGTTATTTAAATGAGGTCACGGCCTCTGCTCATTTAGGTCCCCGGCACCCACATTTTCCGGGGCTAGGGGATTTCTGGCGCATCTGGCGGTAGGCACCATCAAGTGTTAGTGAGAGTGAAAGGTGCTAAGTGTTAATTTTAGTGGAAGTTATATTTCACATTCCCTTTAATCGTAATTAAAGTCTGTATTCCTCTTTTATCACGTTCAGAGTAAGACAGAACACGCTCATGTCACTGTAACAGACACGTATAGGTACAGTTTGAAACTAGATCATAAGCTCCAGCTATAATGGAAATATTTTCTGTACTTCAAAACCTTTGTTGTCTCTAGAAACTTCTCTTTCAAATACAGTTTTCGTAACTTGTAGTTGGCGTTGTCATTCATGACATTATTAACGGTGTGCTGTACGACATGAAAGGTCATCATACATTCCGTTAATGCTTACATACACTTTCGCGCGCGCGTACACACACACACACACACACACACACACACACACACACACACACGGCATGTAAACCCACATTTTAACTCAGGATTGATGCAATACTAACTGACGTAATGATTTTCTCGATGTTTGCCGATGTTACGCAAGCTTCACTCAGTGTTAATTTACTGTAGGTGATGCACAAATAAAGTAAATACAGTTTTCGTAACTTGTAGTTGGCGTTGTCATTCATGACATTATTAACGGTGTGCTGTACGACATGAAAGGTCATCATACATTCCGTTAATGCTTACATACACTTTCGCGCGCGCGTACACACACACACACACACACACACACACACACACACACACACACACGGCATGTAAACCCTCATTTTATTTCAGGATTGGTGCAATACTAACTGACGTAATGATTTTCTCGATGTTTGCCGATGTTAAGCAAGCTTCACTGAGTGTTAATTTACCGTAGGTGATGCACAAATATAGTAACATGCCCATATGCCAATTTTACTCCTATACCAACATTAAATTCATCTTAATCGTTGAGAGCTATGCCTTCCGAAACTCCTCGCAGTCCTGTATAATTCAAAAAATTCACCAATAGCGACAGAAAATACAGAGAGAATCACAGACAATTTTAATGATACCACGTTTTTCTTACAAATATCAAGGGCATACTAATATTTTTGTGAACGAAATTCAAGGCACATTCAAGGCAAAACTGCAGGAAAAAAGCACCGAGAAACAGAATTTGAAATCTCGGTTTTCAGAGAAACTGCGTAAAATTTGTGGTTAGTTTCTGTGGGACCAAACTGCCGAGGTCATCGGTGCCTAGGCTTACACACCACTTAATCTAACTTAAACTAGCTTACTCTAAGGACAACACACACACCCATGGCCGAGGGAGGACTCGAACTACCGATGGGAGGAGTCGCGAGAACCGAGACAAGGCGCCCTAGACCACGCTGCTATCGCGCACGGCGAGACCTCTTAAAGATAACACACACACACACACACACACACACACACATACAGACACACAGACATGCACGCGCAAGTGTGTGTGTGTGTGTGTGTGTGTGTGTGTGTGTGTGTGTGTGTGTGTGTGACCTTTACGGAGTTTCACTGAAAATCAGGGTTTTTGGCTCACTTGGACATTGCTTACTCGCTGCAGCTTTGTCTTTAAAGTGGCAGGGTGGTCACCTGTCAAAGTATCGGTGGTTGTCGAGTGCGTGAGCCGCCTATATCCTCGTAAGATACCTGATCGTTGTATACATCGGGAGAACCTTAGGTCTCACCACTCGTAGCTGATGACATTCATCACGTAGCCTTAACAGCAGCTGCACACAATATTAGCTTTCGTTGGTTATTTGAACTTCTGAACACGGAGAGAAAGTACAATGGTGACGTTATAGCTAAGTGTGATTTAGTTTAAGCAAAGTTAATGGAAACCAGAATTATAGGAGTAGTTTCTCCTTCTACGAACAGTCACATTGTAGTCAACAGGTAACAGTGATAGAAACTATGATAATCTCAGTATTCTATCACAATGCTGTAAAAGTGGAGAAAATTACTTCTGTTTAGCATATACCCTTGTAATATCGCTCTCAGTCGTGAATATTGAACTTCGCTGGTAACATCTACATCTACATCTACATTTATACTCCGCAAGCCACCCAACGGTGTGTGGCGGAGGGCACTTTACGTGCCACTGTCATTATCTCCCTTTCCTGTTCCAGTCGCGTATGGTTCGCGGGAAGAACGACTGTCTGAAAGCCTCTGTGCACGCTCTAATCTCTCTAATTTTACATTCGTGATCTCCTCGGGAGGTATAAGTAGGGGGAAGCAATATATTCGATACCTCATCCAGAAACGCACCCTCTCGAAACCTGGCGAGCAAGCTACACCGCGATGCAGAGCGCCTCTCTTGCAGAGTCTGCCACTTGAGTTTGTTAAACATCTCCGTAACGCTATCACGGTTACCAAATAATCCTGTGACGAAACGCGCCGCTCTCCTTTGGATCTTCTCTATCTCCTCCGTCAACCCGATCTGGTACGGATCCCACACTGATGAGCAATACTCAAGTATAGGTCGAACGAGTGTTTTGTAAGCCACCTCCTTTGTTGATGGACTACATTTTCTAAGGACTCTCCCAATGAATCTCAACCTGTGCACCCGCCTCACCAACAATTAATTTTATATGATCATTCCACTTCAAATCGTTCCGCACGCATACTCCCAGATATTTTACAGAAGTAACTGCTACCAGTGTTTGTTCCACTATCATATAATCATACAATAAAGGATCCTTCTTTCTATGTATTCGCAATACATTACATTTGTCTATGTTAAGGGTCAGTTGCCACTCCCTGCACCAAGTGCCTATCCGCTGCAGATCTTCCTGCATTTCGCTACAATTTTCTAATGCAGCAACTCCTCTGTATACTACAGCATCATCCGCGAAAAGCCGCATGGAACTTCCGACACTATCTACTAGGTCATTTATATATATTGTGAAAGGTAAATGGTATAACATTCAAGGTTTTGTGTATACTATCATTGTGTATTATTTTAATTGGTTTCTTTAGTGTTTTTGAAAACTCAGAAGATGTACGTCACTGAAAGGAGTTAATTGTCTTGCCTTTGAAAATTCTGAATGGGGCACCAATGTAAATTTGTTATTTCTTGTCTCTTATGTGGAGCTGCATAAACGTCACTTGTAAACTAGATACACTTGTAAACTAGATGTAAACTGAAACTGTGGCGATAGAAGGGGTTTCATATTAGAGACGACTCTCTGTCATTTCTGGTCTGATCTTAAAATGGAACCTTTCGCAACCGAAAACGACATTTCTTAAATCTTTCGGGTCTTACAGAATGTGATCGGAAAGGCTTTCTTGATAAACCTAGCATTCCTTCCATAACTGCGTATGACACTTTAGGGACGAGTAGCTGGAATGGGAGGGTAGAATGAAGTTTTGTGGATTTCCGAAACAAGCAAATGCATGATCAAAGTGATCCTTGGCTTTCTCCATAGGGTGGAATAAAGCATTGGATATGTCAAGAACGTATGTTAAATCATCACTTTTGTGTTTACCACTCTTCTGAATGGTTTGAAGTGGCTCACCACGACTTCCTTCTGTACACTAACCTTTCAATCTCATGATATCAATTACACTTAACTATTTGTTGAATTTATACCAATCCTGTCTTCCCATACTGTTTGTCACCTCTACTGTTCCTCTTAGCAACACTGAAGTTATTCCCCGATGTCTTAACAGATCTATCATTCCGTCCTTCTTCTATTCAGTATTTCCTCACACTAATTTGCTCGCTGATTCTGATGAGGAGCTCATAATTTCTGATATTATTAGTCTACTTTCTTTTCAGTATCCCTTTATGCAACCAATTCTCTAACGCTTCGATTATAATCTTTTCCATTTCTTCCAAAGTTCATTAATACCGTGCTCCAGTCGTACATCCTCATGAATTTTAACCTCCATTGAAGACGAACATTTGTTAAAAACAGACTTCTTTCAGCGAAGATTGTGCCCTTTCCTTGGGCTACCGACCATCTTGTACCATTCTGACGGCATTTTTCTTTCAGATAGAGGAACACACAAACTTCTCATAATATGTCCTTCACTAACTTCAGCCGGCCGAAGTGGCCGAGCTGTTCTAGGCACTTCAGTCTGGAGCCGCGCAACCGCTACGGTCGCAGGTTCGAATCCTGCCTCGGGCATGGATGTGTGTGATGTCCTTAGGTTAGTTAGGTTTAAGTAGATCTAAGTTCTAGGGGACTGGTGACCTCAGATGTGAAGTCCCATAGTGCTCAGAGCCATTTTGAGCCACTAACTTCATTTTATGTTTATCACGTATCACCTCTTTTTCTCTTACGTATTTCGTCTTTCTTTGGTTTACTCTACATTAATATTCTTTTCTCATCAGACTGTTAGTTCCACTCTGCTTATCTTTTAATTATTCCGCACATTTACCAATAACAGCATTGCCATCAAGGAATCTCATAACCGTCATTGATTCACTCTGAAAATCGTGCTCCTAGATCTTTCTGTTATTTACACTGTGTATGTAAATGTTGAAGAGTAGTGGAGAATGGCTACATCCTGGTTTTCTCAACTTGTTGCTCCGATCACCTCTCACTTCCTCTTCAATTACTGCCATGGCAAAATAAAGTGAAGAACTTCTCTACAAACAACGATTTAAAAGTAAAGAAATTAAAATTTCAGAAAAAAACACACTTTGACATTTACAAAATACATATGAGTTATAGATTATGAAATAGCTAATGGAAAATTACAAGGTCAAAGAAAAGATACAAGACTGCTCAACAACATACCTTAGTATGTCAAGTTGTCACTCATGTTAAATGGAAGCAGAAGAAACCTTTTGCTACTCACTAGCAAGAAAAGGTCTATAATGTACGTTTACTCTAGAATGAAAGCACTAAGAGCCTATAACAAAACAGTTTAAGAAAAAAATTATAAGTATCATCTACATGGATCTGAAAAAGATTGAACTGAAACTGAAAAAAAAAAAATCCAATGGCTGGAAGTGAGGCATTAGGAAGAAAAAAGATATATTACTCAAGGAGAGGATTAGGAATTTGGTTACAAGGAATCGCGCTAGCAATACAAGAGAAACGGTCTGTAGAGGCGTAGGAAAAGTATCCTTCAAAGCTTGAACCGTAAACGAAACGAATCTATAATTAGGAAATCAATTGCACCAGATGGTGCCCACTAACAAGCCTGGGGCTGCTACATTAGTAATATAGAATGTCATAATTATGGACGTCAGAGTGTAGCATATAAATTTTTGGAAACAGGAAAGAAAGAGAAAGGGATATAATCTGTTTGAATACCTTTACGAAAGACTAGCTTAAGAGTATGAAGCTTGATGGCATGATCCTAATATTGAAGAAAAGAAAAGAAATATCCAACAACAAAAGTGAGAGAACTAGATGTAACAGCAGTAAAGGAACACTTAGCAGCTTTGAATAATACAAAAAGAAAAGAAAAAAGTAACGGGTTCGGGTGGAATTAATATATAATTAGTTATGTAGGTGTTATTATAAATACGCCTTAAATTATTATAATTGTTTAACTTGCGCTAGAAGCATAAATGAACCACTAAATTGGAAGAAAGCGAAAGTAACACAAACATACGTACATAAGAAAGGAAAATGAAATATATGTGAGAACTGTTGTGGGACAAACTTACTTCACAAAGGTTGCAGTCATTAGGTAAGTATTTTAAATATCGGACTGAGAACAATAGACAACTGTTTACTAGCGGAAGAATAGACCGGATTTTTAAAAAGGAATATCAATGACTTTTGATACAACATTTATTTTATTAGCAAATTAAGATCTGAATTAAATCCCGATTTTCTGTGTGTCCCAGAGACGGGAGAGAGAGAGAGAGAGAGAGAGAAGGTCACTACTTAAGATGCAACACCCAAAGAAAAAAATGCAGTTGGCGGCTTTTTGAGATTTTAAATAGAAGAATGCATCTGAGCTGGCAACTGACGCCTGTGATACTAAATGGCAAAATGTGGCTGGACGTAACGTCAACATATAAAATGAAGTATCCATTTACAGTAAGAGACTACACGATTTATACGATAAACACACTAATATATAACCAGTACGAACGCTGGTTACGGACCAATGAACACCTACTGAGTATAAGGGACGCAGCACACTGGAAGTATAAACGGCACCCGACCTCTGACTCATCTCACCTACCAGGAACTACACCACCAAATTAATAACTGTACAAGAAAGGCAAAACTCAGGTATGCCTACTCGCTGCGATCTTTCACAGACTCGCCTTTATGTGAAAATTTCTACGAGCTCTAGGAATAGGCAAACCCAAATCTGCAGCTGACACTCTAGTTCTTACTGAGGATGTAAATGAGTATTCGGCCATGCCACTCAATTTTCTCGTCGATCCATTGCTTCCCAGCATAACTGACATTTTAATCATTCACTGAGCTCCAGCGTCTTCGTACCGCCTGGACACAGTAACTCATAAAACCACTACGCAACAGGGAATCCGTCAAACAACCTTCCCACTACAGGACCTCTTGCATCTTACAGGTATATCCAAGCGCAGGACACAGGTTTCAAAATTAACCCATCGAAAATACGGCTAATGTCTTTTATTTTCATCCGTCTTCTGACTTGTTCGATGGGCCCCGCCAGGAATTCCTCTCCTGTGACAACCTCTTCATCTCAAACTAGCACTTGCAGCCTACGTCCTCAATTATAAACTGTACGTATTCCAATCTCTGCCTTCCTCTACAGTTTTTAACCTTTGAAGCTCCCCATAGTACCATGGAAGTCATTCCCTGACTTCTTAATATATGTCCTATGATACCGTTCCTTCTCCTTGTCATTGTTTTCCACATCTTTCATTTCTCTCGAATCCTCAGCAGAACCTCCTCATTTGTAGCACCATGTCTCACATGCTTCGATTCTCTTGTATACACGTTTTCGTACAGTCCAAGTTTCACTACTATGCAATGCTGTACTCCAAACGTACATTCTCAGTAACTTCATCATCAAATTAAGTCCTATATTTGATACTAGTAGACTTCTCTTGGAGAGGAATGCCCTTTTTTTCCAGTGCTAGTCTGCTTTTGATTTCCTTCTTGCTTCGTCCGTTAGTGGCTATTTTGCTGCCGAGATAGGAAAATTCATTAACTTCATCAATCCTGAAGTTACGTTTCTCGCTGTTCTGTTTCTGCTAGTATTGATTACGTTCGTCTTTCTTCGATTTACTCTCAGTGTATATTCTCTACTCATTACACTGCTCATTCCATTCAGCAGACCATGTTCTCCTTCACTTTCACTCACGAAAGCAATGTCACCTACGTATCATTGATATCCATTTAGCTTGAATCTTAATTCCTCAACTGAACCTTTCCTTTATTTCCATCATTGCTTCTTCGATGTACAGATTGAACAATAATGGAAAGCGTCTATGTGCCTGTCTTACACCCTTTTTAATCGGAACACTTCGTTCTTCGTCGTCAACTTTTATTTTTCCCTATTGGCTTTTGTACATATTGTTTAATAGCTGTCCCATCCTATAACTTAACCCTGTTTCTCTCAGAATTTCGAACACCTTGCACCATTTTACATAGTCAAACGCTTTTCCATGTCGACAGATCCTATGAATGCTTCTCGATTTTTCCTTAGTCATCATTCCATTAACAATCAAAGTCAGAATTTACTCTCTGGTGACTTTACCTTTCCTAAAGCAAAACATCGTCATCCAACACTACCGCAATTTTCTTTTCCATTCTTCTGTATATTATTCTTGTCAACAACTTGGATGTATGGGCTGTTAAATTGGTTGTGAGATAATTTTCGCACTTGTCATCACTTGCAGTCTTAGTAATTTTGTGCATGGTAAATTTCCGAAAGTCAGATGACATGTCGCCAGGCTCATACACTCTAAACACCAACGTGAATACTCATATTGTCACCGTAGTCTTCTTCGAATCCGGGATTCCCTATCTCTTTCAAATCGACTCCTGTTTCTTCTTCAACACATCAGACAAATCTCCCTCATTGAGGTCTTGAATGTACTCTCCACATATCCACCCTCTGCTCTGTATTTAACAGAGGAATTTCCTTTGCAGTGTTACTGTTACCATCCCTGCTTTTAATTTCACCGTAAGTTGTTTTGACTTATCTATATGCTGAGTCAGTCCTTTCAAGAATCATTTATTTTTCGATTCTTCACATTTTTGATGCAGCCATTTCGTCTAAGCTTTCCTGCTCTTCCTGTTTATTTGGTTTTTCAAAAAATGGCTCTGATCACTATGGGACTATTTGGTTTTTTAGTGACGTGTACTTATGTATTCGTAAATCTCCCTGAACATCTTTGTATTTCCTTCTTCATCGATCAGTTGAAGTATTTCTTCTGTTACCCATGATTCTTCGCAATTATCTCCTTTGTACTATTTTTTTTCTTCCTAACTTTCGTAATTGCCCTTTTTAGAGTAGTCTATTCCTCTTTAACTGAAGTACCTATTGAGCTTTTCCGCCGACCAGTGTGGCCGTGCGGTTCTATGCGCTTCAGTTTGGAACCGCGTGACCGCTACGGTCGCTGGTTCGAATCCTGCCTGGGGCATGGATGTGTGTAACGTCCTTAGGTTAGTTAGGTTTAAGTAGTTCTAAGTTCTAGGGCACTGATGACCACAGATGTTAAGTCCAATAGTGCTCAGAACCATTTGAGCTTTTCCTTAATGATCTGTCTATAACCTCAGAGAACGTCAAGGTTTTCATTCATTGGTACTTCTGTATACCTCTTCTTTGAGTGTTCATTCTTCCTGACTAATCTCTTAAACTTCAGCCTACTCTTCATCATTACTAAATTGTGGTCTGAGTCTATATCTGCTCCAGGGTACGCCTTCAAATCCAGTATTTCATTTCTAAATCTCCAACTGCCCATGATGCAATCTAAAAGAAATGTTCCCGCATCACGTGCCCTTTTCCAAGCATACCTCCTTCTACTGTGACTCTTGAACAGAGTATTCGATATTACTACCAGAAATTTGTCACAGAACTTTATAAGTCTTTCTCCCCTCTTTTCTTCTGCTTCTTCCCCTACAACTCCACTCCAGTTCCCCATGACTATTAGACTTTCATCTCCTTTGACGTACTGTATTACCCTTTTAATATCCTAATACACTTCCTTCATCTCTACATCTTCAGCTTGCGTCACTACAGAAAAAAAAATGCATTTCTTTAGACCTTAAGGTAAAAAGCTCTTTGAGTTACTAGTACCCTACGTATTTGACTATGGTGAGGATGTTCTTCAAGGATTTCGTACAAAAATTCACATCACCTTGAATTGGAATGAGTGCTTGTGGAAATGCATTTGTGACGTAATCTCTTTCGAACATACCAGTATTGCCTAGTAAAAATTAATATGGCTACTTGCCTATAAGCGTAGAAGCTATCAAGCTCAGTTTGCCCTATCATCATCTCAATCAGTGTACGTACTTGTAGTTATCTTCATATCTTACTCCACTATCTGAACAGCAGAACAGATAGCCTTTCTCAACCGATACCTAACGCTACCATGTGCTCTAAATAATTTTCTGTACCAGGAACCCTACTTTCCAACGATCTTCCTCAGAACATCAGAGAAACGAAATCCCTTTCAAACTGCAAAACACATATTCTGATGTACCTCCTATCACAATAGACACACCTTTCGTAAACTTGTCTGCACATCTCTCTCAACCATCTGCTCTAAGGCCCCCTTGTCAGAAACTTCCCCATTAAATTTTGTTTCTTTCTAAAAACATCTGTCACTGCCATTTCAATCGTCGGCTCTTTCTTCTTACCTTCTGCTTCTGACAAATCTAAACATCACTTCAACTTTGCTAAACTAAAATTTGCCATTAAATTTATGTCTTCTGTGTATGTTGTTCCCCGTCATATTAATAGACGGCCTTGAGGCCTTAACCTGATTCGGCTAAGTAAATAAGAGATAATAAACACTATTTCTTCTCTATATAAATAATATTGGGTGGTTTTAATTTTGAGGTAACTGCTCTCAGAGTATATTTTTTGGTTGTCAGCAAGACAGCGGTGACCTTTAGAGGAATTCCTCGGTCTGAAGAAGGACGCCAATCGGAGCATAGGGATTAATTCCTGGTTGTACTTGGCGTTTAGGACTAGACCGGCAATAGCAACATAAAAGATCGATTGAGTAGCCTCAGAGCTCGCGGTAGAGACGAGCAGCCTTTTGTAGGAATGGTCCTTTAGGGTTGCAATGTAAAATAGTACCTACGCTGACAGTGTGATGCTTTTTGTACTGGGCCCAAGTTTTTAAGCGGGACCCGGGAAGGGTTACTCAGCCTCACTTTAATCGGTCTTCTGGAGCAGAGAGCTCGTACGGTCCGGGTCCACCACTAGCGTCCTTGTCCACCAGAGAACACCTCGTTGACAGCAGACAGCCGCCATCGGACATCGGAACAACAAGGTGAAATGCTACAGCCTGAGTGACAGGTAACACGCCATCATGCTGATACCGTTACTCGTCATGGCAATTCTCCTCTCTCCCTACTCTCAACGAGGTAGGCGTTTTATTGATGGCATGTTCGTCACTTCGATTGTTACTGATGCTCCATAACCTGTGATAATTTTATAGAACATTTATTCTTGATACTGAATACTCTTTACCCTCGATTTCTGTTTTAAGTGTTCATTGTATGTTGCTTTGTAAATTTCGAACACGAAATATTCCTCAGTCATCGAACATTGTCTCTTTCCAATTCTATGATTTTGGTGCTGCCCTTTCTGTTCACATACATTCCCATGATTACTTTCGTGTAATCCAACTGAGTTCTTAATTCATACCTACAGGTGCTTACACGGTAACGCATCGCTTTCGTTGGGTGCCATTTCTTAGCGGAGCGATGGGCAGACGATGTGTAACACCACAATCCGACGCAGTTGTTATCATACGCCTGCTCTTTGAAATGCATAGTGTGAGTTTTTTAAAGAGACCAATATTGCTTTAAAACACTTTAAAGCCTTTCGAAGAGGTGGTTTCTGAAAGGCTATGGAGAATAATTCAGCGCAGAGTTTACGCTTTATAGTGTAGATTAGTGCATCTGAGGTAACAAAAGTACTATTATTTATAGAAGGCATATATATAGAACCGATATAACGAAAAAATGGGTGAGAGAAGGCTGTAGTTTATCCCCTACGCTGTTCAATAACTACAATGACGATGCAAATCGCAGATGGAATTCTGGGATAAATACTGGGGCACAACTAAAAGATACGGTAAATGTAGAATCACTCCTACATGCTGTTGATCTTGCAATGCTTCTTTCACGAAACTTAATTAACCAGATAAAATATGGGCAGAATTTAACATCAGAACATATTTTCTGATAAATCTCAGAAAATGGCATTCAGTGAAAACTAAGACAGCAGTTATTGAAAAATAAGTTGAACAAGGAAAATATTTTAACTGCCTTAGATGTAAAATATCAGATGAATAAGAAGAAGATATGCTGCTGAAGAGGAAAACATTTGGTAGTATATGTGAAACAATTAATACTGGCTTAAAAAACAAAGTAAGGATCAAAGCGGGACTGAAATTTGACAAAACAAAAGCGTTGCCAATTCTATTGCACTGAAGCGTCAAAGAAGCTGATACAGGCATGCGTATTCGTATACGTAAACAGGCAGAATACGGCACTGCAGTCGGCAATGCCTATTAAGGCAACAAGTGACTGGCGCAGTTCTCAGATCGTTTACTGCTGCTACACTGGCAGGTTATCAAAATTTGAGTGAGTCTGAACGTGGTGCTATAATCGGCGCACGTGTGAGGGGACACATAATCTCCGAGGCAGCGATGAAGTGGGAATTTTCCCGTACGACAATTTCACGGGTATACCGTGAATATCAGGAATCCGGTAAAATATCAAATCTCCGATATTCCTGTGGCCGGAAAAAGATCCTGCAAGAACAGGACCAATGATGACTGAAGAAAATCGTTCAACGTGACAGAAGTGCAACCCTTCCGCAAATTGCTGCAGATTTCAAAGCCGGATCATCAACAAGTGTTAGCTTGCAAACCATTAAACGAAACATCATCGATATGGGCTTTTGGAGCCGAAGGCCCTCTCGTTTACCATTGATAACAGCATGACACAAAGCTACACGCTTGGATTGCGCCCGTCAGGACTGTTAATGTTATGTTGCTTGGTCGGACGAGTCTCGTTTCAAATTGCCTCGAGCAGATGGGTGTGTACGGGTATGGAGACAACGACATGAATCCATGGAACCTATAAAAAGCGTGGGACTGTTCAAGCTGGTGGAGGATCTGTAACGGTGTGGGGCGTGTACAGTTAGAGTGACATGGGACGCTTGATACGTCTGTATACGACTGTGATAGCTGACGAGTACGTAAGCATCCTGTCTGCTCACCTGCATCCATTCACGTCCATTGTGCATTCCGACGGACTTGGGCAATTCCAGCAGGACAATGCAACACCCCACACGTTCAGAATCTATAGAGTGGCTCCAGGAACACTCTTCTGAGTTTAAGCACTTCCGCTGACCACCGAACTCCCCAGACATGAATTATTGAGTATATCTGGAATGCCTTGCAACGTGCTGTTCAGAAGAGACCTCCACCTCCTCGTACTCTCACGAATTAATGGACAGCCCTAAGGGTTCATGGTGTCAGTTCCCTCCAGCACTATTTCAGCCATCAGTCGAGATCATTCCACGTCATACTGTGGCACTTCTGCGTGCTCGCATGTTCATTGCACGATATTAGGCAGATGTACCAGTTTCTTTGTCTCTTTATTGTATATGGAAGTGCTTCATTGATATTGAATGACAGAAACAAAAAATTAATACAGGAATTGAAGTGGGATTATTAGAGCTCTAATTTGGTGTAAAAGAATATACGAATTGAGAAACAAATGTATTCGGAAGAAATAAAAAATTTCAAACATGATAGAAAAGATGGATTAAAATGATTCCAGGCAGACTGCGACCACAGATAAAATACTTTAAACCAAAAGGAGAAAAGATCTTGGCCGATCGAGAGAATGATGAAAATTGTAACAGACCACACTTGGCCTTATACACTCCTGGAAATGGAAAAAAGAACACATTGACACCGGTGTGTCAGACCCACCATACTTGCTTCGGACACTGCGAGAGGGCTGTACAAGCAATGATCACACGCACGGCACAGCGGACACACCAGGAACCGCGGTGTTGGCCGTCGATTGGCGCTAGCTGCGCAGCATTTGTGCACCGCCGCCGTCAGTGTCAGCCAGTTTGCCGTGGCGTACGGAGCTCCATCGCAGTCTTTAACACTGGTAGCATGCCGCGACAGCGTGGACGTGAACCGTATGTGCAGTTGACGGACTTTGAGCGAGGGCGTATAGCGGGCATGCGGGAGGCCGGGTGGACGTACCGCCGAATTGCTCAACACGTGGGGCGTGAGATCTCCACAGTACATCGATGTTGTCGCCAGTGGTCGGCGGAAGGTGCACGTGCCCGTCGACCTGGGAGCGGACCGCAGCGACGCACGGATGCACGCCAAGACCGTAGGATCCTACGCAGTGCCGTAGGGGACCGCACCGCCACTTCCCAGCAAATTAGGGACACTGTTGCTCCTGGGGTATCGGCGAGGACCATTCGCAACCGTCTCCATGAAGCTGGGCTACGGGCCCGCACACCGTTAGGCCGTCTTCCGCTCACGCCCCAACATCGTGCAGCCCGCCTCCAGTGGTGTCGCGACAGGCGTGAATGGAGGGACGAATGGAGACGTGTCGTCTTCAGGGATGAGAGTCGCTTCTGCCTTGGTGCCAATGATGGTCGTATGCGTGTTTGGCGCCGTGCAGGTGAGCGCCACAATCAGGACTGCATACGACCGAGGCACACAGGGCCAACACCCGGCATCATGGTGTGGGGAGCGATCTCCTACACTGGCCGTACACCACTGGTGATCGTCGAGGGGACACTGAATAGTGCACGGTACATCCAAACCGTCATCGAACCCATCGTTCTACTATTCCTAGACCGGCAAGGGAACTTGCTGTTCCAACAGGACAATGCACGTCCGCATGTATCCCGTGCCACCCAACGTGCTCTAGAAGGTGTAAGTCAACTACCCTGGCCAGCAAGATCTCCGGATCTGTCCCCCATCGAGCATGTTTGGGACTGGATGAAGCGTCGTCTCACGCGGTCTGCACGTCCAGCACGAACGCTGGTCCAACTGAGGCGCCAGGTGGAAATGGCATGGCAAGCCGTTCCACAGGACTACATCCAGCATCTCTACGATCGTCTCCATGGGAGAATAGCAGCCTGCATTGCTGCGAAAGGTGGATATACACTGTACTAGTGCCGACATTGTGCATGCTCTGTTGCCTGTGTCTATGTGCCTGTGGTTCTGTCAGTGTGATCATGTGATGTATCTGACCCCAGGAATGTGTCAATAAAGTTTCCCCTTCCTGGGACAATGAATTCACGGTGTTCTTATTTCAATTTCCAGGAGTGTACATAATGTACAGAAGATGGTTATGAGAAATACTAATAATTGGACTTTTAACTATAGCACAAATAACGGCTAACAATTCTTTCTCAATATTTCACGTTTCGTTTACAATGGGTCGGTATGGATTTCAAAACTAATTAATTCCTGTCAAAGTCATAATTGGTGCTCATTCCACAGTTGCAATTTTTAGTTTTCCACTCACAAACGCTCCTTTGAATTGTATGCAGTTTTCATTAGCGTCTCGATCATTTGCTTAATTAAAATGCAAAGTTTCTGATATGCGTATGATGATTATATTACTGTTTATGCCGGACGCGGTGGCCGAGCGGTTCTAGGCGCTTCAGTCCGGAACCGCGCGACTGCTACGGTCGCAGGTTCGAATCCTGCCTCGGGCATGGATGTGTGTGATGTCCTTAGGTTCAGTTAGGTTTAAGTAGTTCTAAGGTCGAGGGGACTGATGACCTCAGAAGTTAAATCCCATAGTGCTCAGAGCCATTTTAACCATTAGTGTTTATCTTACACAGTATAGGTAGGAGACTGACTGATCAAAAGATATTCAGCAGTAAATTTTACTTCAACAAGAAAACAAGCTTGGTTGCAAATGATTATTTAATAGTGCAATTCACCCTGTTGGGGCATCCTCAGAGTGTGCACTATTCCGCCAAGAAGCTTTCGTCAAGGAAGGTGAGTGGTGTGCATAAGTAAGAAATGTGTCTGGCACGTTTTTTTACGGATGCTTATTTGCAGAATACTACATCATCTGATGGTTCCCCAAAAGGGTGGAACACGTTAGTTAAATAATATATAGGTATTTTTTTCATCCAAGACTGTTCTCTTTTTGAAATAAATTTTATTGGTTCCTGTATGAACCAGCCAGAAAGGAGAGAAAACGATATTTAAAGTTTGCTTGTTAATCTTCTATTGGTTTTACTATAATTTTAGCCATTTATACTGAACCACCATGACGTCCCCATATCCTGTACCATTTTACACATCTCGCCAGACGCTACTTCCAGAGTGACATTATTTTAACTACATGATGGCAGAAAAGTTGCAACACCAAGAAGGAACTGTGGAAATAAACGAAAGTTGGCACGGGCCTTTCTACATCAGAAAGAAGATGTCAATATAAATTTCGTACACTAGTAGCGCCACTAAGAGATTGCAGATCAAGTTTGTATGCCTTTAAGGCCACCAACCGGCATTATTAGCACTTCAGTGCCTTTGAATGTAGTCGTTTAATAGCTTTACAAGAAGTTGGATATTCCTTCTGCTGTATTGCCGAAGTAGTGTAATTGTACGCTGGAGGATATGTCATCCTACGTATAAGCTGTACACTGAGGTGACAAAAGTCATGGAATACCTTCTGATACAGTGTCGGACCTTCTTTTGCCCTGCTTAGTGCAGCAACTTGACGTGGCATGGGCTCTACAGGTCGTTGGAAGCCCCTTGCAGAAATATTCAGCCAGGCTGCCCTTAGACCCCACAGCTCTTCATAGTTGCGAATGTGGCGATGCTGCAGGATTCTGCGAACGAAATGATCTCTCGATTACGTTCCCAAAATGATCACCGAGATTCATTTCGGCTGATGTGGGTGGCCAAAGTATTCGCTCGAATTGTCAACAACTTTCGTCGAACAATTCGCGAACCATTATGACACGGTGACATAGAGCATTGTCATCTGTAAAAACTCCATCGTCATTTAAGAATATGAAGTTAATGAATGTCTACAAATGGTCTACAATTTCCAGAACATAACAATGTCTAGTCAATGATCACTTCAGCTAGCGACCTGATCCAATCCATGAAAACACGGTCCACACCATTATTGAACCAGCACCATCCTGCACAGTGTCTTGAAGAAACCTTTGGTCCATGCCTTTGGGGGGTCCTCGCCACACTCGAATCCTACCGTCATCGGTTAAAGCGTTGACCGTGGGAAGTAACACCTGAGATTGGGTATTCTCGGTATACTGTTGACACTGTGGATCTGGGACTTTGAACTCCCAAACGATCTTAGAAATGGAACGTCCCACACATCTAGGTCCAACTATCACATCGCGTTGTGTCTGCTATTTCCCGGCGTGCGGCCATAATCACATCAGAAACCATTTCACATGAATCACCTGAGTGCAAATGATAGCTCCACCATTGTACTGCCCTTTTATATCCTGTATACGTGATACTACCATAGTCTATGTACGTGCATATCGCTTGCCGATGACTTGTCACGTGTTTGTATGTTACGTTTGCGTAAGTTAAATATGAACTGCTATTCCCTGCACCATTCACCAGCCGTCTGGAGGTCTTCCAGAGTTGTGGCGCTGCTGCCCTCTTATAGACAATCGTATTATTGACAAACAGCCTCACGGTGCCGCGATGTAACCCGCTAAATCATTTATATATATATAGTGTAAACATTAACGGTCCTGACACACATTTTAACTCAATGAGACTAATAAGTGCCTTCTATTTAAAAAGTTGAAATTGTGGATGACAAAGTTGATATGTACCAGGAATTAAAATGTACGAATAATGATGTCTAAATTCTGCAGATTTCGCGTTTATGCAGTTGTATGAGCGTTCCCTTGCAATAGTCGCTGAAATCGTCATGGAACAAGTAGCCGCCAGTTTCCGCAGCTGCTTCCTAAACGGCAGCTATACGCAACCGCCCTGCAGTATCGTTTTCAGTTAAATGCCGGCAGTGCACGTGCTTTGGCGTTCTGGAATACCGCAGACCGCAGCAGCAGTTCACCCAGACTGTGTGAGCCAGCCTTGCATCCTGTGTGTTGCATTCCGTCTCTGTGACCACTGAACTGTACACCACGAAACTGCCGCTTTAATAAATTACTTGTACGCATTATGCGCAAGATGACTCCCGTTTGAGATACGTAGATATACTTTGTCCACGAAGAGTACGGATCTAAGAGTAAACAGTGTTTAATTTAAATTTATTTCGTTTTGCATACTCGGTGTAATCTTTATTCTTGTTATACCGGTGAATATTTAGCGGTAACGTGGTTGAAAAAATTACTTTTTTATTAGAAAACCTTATATCCACGACGTGGCCGAAATTATGCGTGTTATAAACATCGAAAAATTCTATTACAGTTTTCTATTTATTATAAATTTCTTTAATAAAGGCGTTAGTTTGAATAGCGTTAACCCTTGCCATGTAAGTGTATTAAGCGGTTTTAGTTCGTAATTCTGAACACGTTTAGAGTCAGTTTCTAGATCGATGTACATGACCTAGGCCTAAAGTGTTCGACTTAAAAACGTTTAAACACAGTTAATTGCGATCATTTTTAGCGCATTACCCAGACTGTTACTGATGTCGAATGAAATACCGTACTGTGCGGCTGGTCCCGGCGGAGATGCGAGTCCTCCCTCGGGCATGAGTGTGTGTGTTTGTCCTTAGGATAATTTACGGTAAGTAGTGTGTAAGTTTAGGGACTGATGACCTTAGCAGTTAAGTCCCATAATCTTTCACACACATTTGAATAATTTTTCGAAATACCGTATTTCCTGTTACCGGTCAATGATTATGTGTTACCGCAATACATTTAGAAACTATAAACCTCTGTCTCCAGTTGAATTTATTTCTATTAATATGGACAAATATAAGGATTTAGAAGCATATATCACTAGGCGAAAGACATGTACCGCCTGTCGAAGATTCCTTTAATAAAAAGGCTAGCATCTTTATGAATATTAACTGCTCAGATGGAAAACCAGTCCTAAGCAAAAAATTGAGAGCTCAAAGGTGGGAGGAGTATATAGATAGTGTGTACAAGGGAGATGAACTTGTAGGAAGACGACGTAGATGAACCTGAGAGGAAAGGCGGGATATTGGGAAAAGAATCTGATAGAAGACCGAAAGATCTAAGCCGAAAGTAAGGTCCCGGGAGTAGAGGACATTCCGTCAGAACTATTGACAGTCTTGCGACATCCAGTCATTGCAATACTTTCCATATGGTGTGCTAGGCAAAATATCCTCAGAGCTCAAAAAGAATTTAACAACACCAATTCTTAAAGAAGCAGGTGCTGACAAGTGTGAATATTTCCGAAACATCAGTTTAATAAGTCATGACATGAATTCCTTACAGAAGGATGGAACACTGGTAGAAACCAATCAGGGGAAAGTTCAGTTTTGACTCCAGAGAAACGCTACGAAAAACGGAGGAAATTCTGATCTTATGACTTATCTCAGAATATAGGCTTACGAGAGCCATACCTACAGTTAAACCATTCATATACTTATAGAAAGCTGTTTACTATGTGAATTTGAGTACTCTCTTTGAAATCCAGGAGGTAGCAGGGATAAAATGACTGAGCGAAAAGGTACTTACAACTTGTACGGAAGCCAGATGACAGTTAAAATGGTCGAGGGGCAGGAAGGAGAAGGAGCAGTTCAGAAGAGAGTGAGGCAGGGTTGTAGACCATCCTCAAAGTTGTTGAATCTGTATATCGAGCAAGCAGTTAAACGAACCAAATAAAAAAATGGGAATAGGTAGTAAAGCTCACGAAGAAGGAATAAGAACGTTGAGGTTTGCAATGACAGTGTAATTCTGACAGAGTCAGCAAAGGGCTTGAGGGAGCAGTTGGACGAAGTGGACAGTGTCTTTAAAGGGGGATAGAACATGATCAACCACGAAAACAAAACAATGGTAATTGAATGTAGCCGAATGTAATCATATGATGCTGAGGGAAACTCAATTAGCAAACGAGGAACTTAAAGTAGTTGACGAGTTTCGATCTTTGGGGCAAAATAACTGATGGTGGCCGGAGTAGAGAGACTATAACATGTAGATTGTCAATGGCAAGGAAACCGTTTCAGAATAAGAGAAATCTGTTAACGTCGAATATAGGTATAAGTGTTAGGCACTCCTTTTCTGAAAGTATTTGTGCGAAGTGTAGCCGTCTATGGATGTGAAAAATGGAAGACGAACGGTTACATAAGAAGAGAATATACGCTTTCGAATTGTGATGCTACAGCAGAATGCTTAAGATTACATAGCCGGATAAAATAAATAATGAAGAGAATCTAAATAAAATTGGGGAAAAGGAAATTTGTGGCCCAACCAGACTAGAAGAAGAGATAAGTTGGCAGAAACTTCCTGCGACGTTGAGATATCGGCAGTTTAGTATTGGAGGGAGGTATGGGGGTAAAGATTGTAGAGAAAGACGAAGGGATGAGTACAGTAATCTGGGCTCTCGTAGCTCAGTTGGCAGAGCACTTGCCCGCGAAAGGCAAATGTCCCGAGTTCGAGCGTCGGTCCAGCACACAGCTTTTATCTACCAGGGAGTTTCATCTCAACACACACAGAGTGGAAAATTCATTCTAGGAACCTCGCCCCAGGCTGTGGCTAAGCTCTATATGGGCAATATTCTCTCTTCCCACAGTGCTGGTTCTGAAAGTTTCGCAGGAGAGTTTCTGTGAAGATTGGAAAGTAGGAGATGAAGTACTGGCGGAACTACGGCCGTGAGGACGGGTAGTGAGCCTTCCTTGGATAGCCCAGTTAGTAATGAGCTTGTCCGCGAAATGCGGAGTTCCCGGGATCGAATCACAAACCTGAAAAAAGTACTAATCTGCCATAAAGTGTCATATCTGCACACACTCCTCTGTAGAGTGAAAAATTGATTCTGGATACGGTAAGAACATTCAGGATCATCCAGGGTTCGATTGTTACCGGATTGTGGATGTTCCCTACCTGGGGACTGAGTGTTTGTGTTGTCCTCGAGCCGCTCGCTGTGCCCGAGTGGTTCTAGGTGCTTCAATCCGGAACCGCGCTGCTGCTACGGTCGCAGATTCGAATCCTGCCTCGGGCATGGATGTATGTGACGTCCTTATGTTAGTTAAGTTTAAGTAGTTCTAAGTCTAGGGGACCGATGACCTCAGATGTTAAGTCCCGTTGTGCTTAGAGCCATTTGTACGATTTTTTTGTCCTTATTACCTCATCATCACCATCCTCATTCGTGACACCGACTAGTTTGGACTGTGTAAAAAAATAGTTGTGTGTAAAAAATGACACTTTCTACGGGCGCTGATGACCGCACAATTGAGCACCCCACAATCCTAACATCATCATCATTCAGGAGGATGATAGTTGCAGTAATTGCTCGGTGATGATGAGGCTTGCACAGGATAGAGTAGCACGGAGAGCTGCATCATACCAGTGTTTTGACTGAAGACCACGACAACAACAGCATGACATGTGAGAAATGTGTTATGGCTTTGGAGTAACCATAGAGAAAAACAGAATACTATTTCAGAACTGGATCACTGTTTTGTGGAGTTCTTTGAACACCCTCCGTGTGGTGGTGTACGCTGCGAATCACGGCAAGGAAAGGAGCAGGAGACCGGGGGAGGTACTTTATTTTATTTATTTACCTTTAACTGATTATACCTCCGTTCCTCTTTCAGGCTAAGACTACTACAAAACTATGAGCAGCACTCTGATAATGTATTGCAGATCACTCCTAAATCACAACATAAACTTACATGCTATATCACTCGACGTAAATGCAAATGATGACGGGGACTTTAACCGTCTAAACGCTTTGTCGCAATAAACAAATAGTCACTCGCAGCAGTAAACTCGTTTCTTCATTCATTTAGAACCCTAACGGCGCATTCGCGGTAACAAGAACTCCCTCAAAACTAAGTAATTGCTGATTAATTCTTCTGCCGTTATGTCTCCAGCTCAGTACGTAATCGAATAATTTCGTTTCCTTCGTTTTTTGTTGTTTTTTCTTTTTTTTTTTTTTGTTTACATAGAGCCTAACTCGCGTCCGTGACAAATGTACAGGTTCTTCAAGTTAAATTTATTTCGTCTTTCGAAACTCACCATGAATGTGACTGTTAAGAGTAAGATGATCAGTGCCCTTTACACACAACTGGAATTCGGTGTGACTGCCACGCTAAGGAGCTCGCTGACGCTGCGTGCTGGCATCCAGCTTCGGCCTAATGCAGCACTATACGTGTCAATGTAGTGACAACATACTTCAGAATAATGGTGTTCTGTGCCTGGGCAGAAACGTGATATCCTTGATTCCTCCATTGATGTCTCAATTTGTGCTAATTGCTTTCCGAATTATGAGCTGTATTTCTTTTTTTTCCTCAGTAATGCCTAATTCATCTGTTGCGCAATACCCACATCAGACTGACTGTGGTAGGAGTGGCAGGGACAAAGTGAAACTGAACATAATTCGAGTCGTGAAGTTTCTCGTTATTTTAACACAAAACATTAAATCAGATTTTTTTAAACGTCTCCTGAGATATTGAATACTGAGGAACAGAAAACTTGCTACAATAGAACTGTGTCAGATTTATTGATATCAAACAGATTAAATACAATAATGAAAACAGTAGAACTACAATAAGAGATCTAAAAATCTTGCCCACTGCCGCACCCTCCTTCCCCCCCCCCCCCCGACCGCGACTCCAAAATCGAGGGGTGGGGGTAGGGAGGGTGGAAGAGATAGCGAAGACCTAACCCACACTGCTCTGCTTAACCTGACTCAGGCAGACACGGATTTCTATCTCATTTACCTCGTTGATTAGCCTGATATTGACCAGAATGAGAACCTCTATCACCCTACACCGACCTACTAAACGGGATGCCAGTTAACTGGAAGCTTTATCTGAGAGACTCCTACCCCACCCCCCCCTCCCTACCCCAGGTTCCTAGCGAAGACTATATCTCCAGCCTGCACATTCCCTAGAAGCTGGCCCCGGTTACACTGTGCCTTTTGGACGCTTTGGATATTTGTCTTGGACGTAATCCATTTATCGTTGATTACCTGAAGACAACTTTGGGTAGGAGGTCCTTAGTGGTCCAAATGTTCGCCACTGGGGAACTGTGGGGATAAGTCAACATTAGAGAGGTAAGAGTGGTTCGGTGTTTCCAGTGCTCGTGGTGCTAAATGCCAGGTCCAACCAAGTTAAGGTAAGGTGCCACTAAGTTTGAGTGTCAGACTGGAAGGCGATTAAGGAAGACCTTAACTTGCGACTGATGCTCTCCAAAAATGAAGGCTGGAGGTAACACAGGACGGTGGTGAGAAAGAATGGAAGTAGAAGTACTGAAATTCTGTAGAAATGAAGCAGGGCGCGTTGTCACTGACAGCTACTTTAGAAGAGCTGTACCCTATCTAGACTCTTAATACTTTGCGTCGCCGTAATGCCACTACTGGACAAAGCCGGCTGAGCTCGGTAAAACCACTGACATTGACTAATAAATAATGATGTCCTACTTGGCTGTGGGTAAGGGAAACGACATAACCCATAGAAAGCTGCTCTATAGTGGACTCCGCCCAGGAGGATAGGAGCAACACCCTTCACCCATTCGAATTCGGCTTGGCCATCTGATATTTTCGGCACTGGTTTATCTTCATCCTGGCATCCCGAGGCAAGGTAAGGGACTCCCGAATTTAGTAGATGGTCTTGTAGACTCCCAAATAACCTGTCACCACCAAGCTGTGGAAACATTTAAATACAGATGGAACAAGAAACGATGGGTATGCAAATTGTAAAATCGTCATGCCACGGACACCTGTCTCACATTGTTTCCTCCTGCAACTCACAAAAGGAGGACGGGTTGCCCAGACCGCAACTGATCCCTAATGAGGCCTCGTTTGGGATTAACCTGCTGTTCAAGGTCGTCACACAATAAGAGAATGTCACTAGGTAGGGCTTTCGCGGAATCCTCTCCTGGGTCGTTCTCACTTAAGGGAGGACCCCTTCTCTGATCATGGATCATATGTCTCAGGTTATCGACCACAATAGCACACCCCAGATATGAGGCACGTTGAACCGAAAAGCGGGAATACGCACAGCTCATTGTGCAATACAAGCTGTTCTACAGAGACAGGCTGGATCCCTAATAAATGCATGATTGTCCGTTTTCAAGGTGACCTTCCGGTGTTCCAAGTATAACTTGAGTTTCTACAACTCAAAGAGAACCGCTAGCGCTTCCAGCTCGTAAGTGGATATTACTTTTGCTTGGGAACACGTACCTGGAGACATACGCTAAGGGACTCCGCACCTCATCTGGTTCCTGAAGGAGCACGGCGCCAACCCCACATTTGGGATATCGGTCTGCACTATAAAAGGATGGTTAAAGTCGGGAACCGATAACCGCAGTGTTACTCAATGCAATTTCCAGGGAATCAAAGGTGACTTATAGGAACCAACCTTGTTTCGCAAGAAGTTCAAGGAACAGCCAGTTCAGCAAATTTGGGGAGGAGTTCCAGAAAATATATTGGTCATCCCGATAAAATGCACCATGGCTGTCTTAGTTTTGGGAGGGTGGAAACTATTAATGGCTTTGGTCGATTACTGTGCGATCCTAGCCTCTTATGCCGAAACTAAATGTCCAAGAAAGAATGTCTCACACATAGCTAACGTAGCCTTGGATGGACTGTCAATAAGATTCGCTTGTCCCAAACGGCTCAGAACATTACGTAGATGCTACAAATGATAAGAGTGTGAAAGGTGGTACTATAAATGACGATGTCATCCAGGTAGTTATATTTACGAAGCTCGGCATCAGGCAACCTGGAAAGAACCGCTGCCCTACTAGGTAGGTCTAATAAAGCACACTTAAATTCATATAAGTTCCAATTGGCACAGGAAGATTTTGACCGCCTTGGACATTACAGCCAAGGAATTTCGTACGATGCCTGATTCAAATCAAAATCCGAAAAATAACGGGCACCCGGAAACTAAGAAAAACAGGCGTGTAAATCTGTTAGGGGAACCCAAGATGAGCTTTTGATTTAAGAACACAATAGTGTACAACTGCTCTGAACCCCCCTTTATTATTCTTCATGACCAAAAGTGCTGGCGTGGCATACCCCTCCACGAGCACTTCGTTGACCAACTCACGCAGCACCTTCATTTTGCATGGGATAATCGATACAGGGAATGTCTGACCGAATCTGATCAGACAACGAAATGCGATATTCAATACAGTTTTTAACATATAATTTGTCAGTCAACACATCGGGAAAACTACGGAATATATCTAGCAAGACCTGAGTTTGTGAGGCAGGTGTGCCACATTAATATGAATATGGTTATTGCGTGGGCACATCCCCTTAGAATGTTGGCAAAAGCGGAACTTTACTTCAGGGCGAAATCCAAAATAAAATCAGCGGCCCAGATAATCTAACATGTGCCCAGTTCGACTAAAGAACTCACATCTCAGTAAAAGTAGGAATCTGAGAGTCCCCGCCACTAAAACTTTATTTCGATTAGAAAACTCGGCAGTCCGACAAGAAATGCGTACACGGCCAGTGAAGAAAAGAGTTTGAACACTGACGGTTCTGTAAGATACGCCTACGGGTTTTAAATTTGGGAGCTTGCAAACGTGCCGGTATCTGGAATACCACTGACGATTCATTAGCGAAACACTACTACCCAAGTCGAACAAAGCATGCAGCAACTCATTATTAACACAAGAGCATTAGAGAGAAAGAGAATTGTTGGTCATCGCTTTACGTTTAATACACTGACGCGGCAACACTGAACCTGTACCGTGCTGGACCCTCACATAGCGCCAGCTGTTAGGACGTTCTTGCTGTTGGACTCGCAATGGTGACAAAATGTCCCTTCCGAGCACAACGATACCAAAGACGTTCAACTTCCAGTGCATTATTGGGGGAACCAGCTCCTGGAGTGGGGCTGGAAAAAGCTTAAGACGACGCCCTCTCGCAGACCTTTGCTCAGCGTGCCCAACCCTCTCCGTAAGAGTAACCAGACTATACAAGTCGCGGTAGGTCACGGTCTCTCAGCAAACAGGACCCAGAAATGAACCTCTGGCTTAATACCTTGCAAGATACTGTTAGAACCAACAAATCTAACAAAAGATAATATATGAAGAGAAAATATGGGAAAAGTCTAACCTCGCTCTCTGACAGATCTAGCAGAGAAGTTACCGCTCCCGTACGTACTTCACGACTATAATGAACTAGGTCCTCATCCGCCTTCAGAATCCGGAACAAATAATAGCCGACTAGGACGCTCTTTAACCTAAGAAACAGTCCCTCAGAATCTTCTTTCCTTTTTAGGACCTCCATCTGTCTAACCATTTAGGCCAAGGGCCCCCGACACAAAGGAACGATCAGCTGGAAAACGGATTCCCACGATATCTTCAAACCCTCCTCTAGTTTAACGGAAAACTACAAAAATTTTACTAACTCCGAATACCCGTCACTACCGAGTCTTTTTATGCCACGCAACACACTCAAGAAATAAACGGGTAATTTAGCAAGTCTGAAGAGATGTTCCTCTACATCAGGGCCGCACAAGGTGCATGCACCGGTGCATCGCGCAGTGCAGAGTGCAGAAGACGGCTGCGCTATGTTGACGACTGTGCAGACCCCCCCCCCCCCCTCCACGGCTTTAAGTAACAGCGCTGCCTCTCACTTCATTTCCTTGGCTTGTGTCGCTAGCGCCACCTGTCTCGACGTGTTTCAAAGCTTTTTCCCTCTTCTCTTCGTCATTGCCAAATACTAATGTACACTAGGTGGAGAGCTTAGTTTGGTGTACCCGTAAAAACGAGATCTATATAATAACTGTAATGGTAACAATTTTAAATTTGGATTCAACACATATCTATCTTCATATGTGCTCTTTATTTTATTTGCAATTATGTGCCGTCCGGTGTGGCCGTGCTGTTAAAGGCGCTTCAGTCTGGAACCGCGTGACCGCTACGGTCGCAGGTTCGAATCCTGCCTCGGGCATGGATGTGTGTGATATCCTTAGGTTAGTTAGGTTTAATTAGTTCTAAGTTCTAGGCGACTGATGACCTCAGAAGTTAAGTCGCATAGTGCTCAGAGCCATTTGAACCATTTTGCAATTATGCTATTAAGATCTGGAACAAGAGATTGGCTGACAGCCATTCTGAGAGAATTTTTTAAATTACAATTAGAAATACTCGCAAGCAATCTAGGTTTTGTACAAGACAAAACAGAAAAAAACCTTTCACATACACAAGTGGAACCAAACATAGAAATAATCTTCGCTGCTTTTCTGTGTAACTTGCAAAATTCTTCCTTCGGCAAATTCTGGTAGAATTGGACCAAACCTTTTGTATTGTAAAACACATCATTTCGGTGAACATCGCTTTGCAAATCAATTAGTCCGAAACGTAAATCTGAAGCCGCACTTTCAATATCCATCGAAAAAGGTTTCACAAAAACATCGAGAATTGCCTGCAGTTAGGCAATTTCCTGAAACAATAACAAAGCCAATGTTAATAAATGAAAGCCGGCCGGTGTGGCTGTGCGTTTCTAGGCGCTTCAGTCTGGAACCGCGTGACCTCTACGGTCGCAGCTTCGAATCCTGCCTCGGGCATGGATGTATGTGATGTCCTTAGGTTAGTTAGGTTTAAGTAGTTCTAAGTTCTAGGGGACTGATGACCACAGATGTTAAGTCCCATAGTGCTCAGAGCCATTTAATAAATGAAAGTAATGTAAGCCGTTGTTTCGAAGTACTAAAATGCCATAGATTTAATTAACATGTAATGTGTACTATTGGTGTTAATGTAATGTTACACTTGCGTATGTAACGCAATCTCCTTTATTTAGCTGTATGTCATGTACCGGCACATTACCTGGAATCGGTTATTAAACGCATTTTCAAGGGATTGTAGCACCTCGACGTATTTTTCAAAGCGCGCTCCTGCACAGATGCTGTCAAAAAAAAAAAAAAAAACATAGTACCGTTTTGATTAGAGCGGTTTTAAAATTCAGGCTGTTTTAATAAAGGTACAATTTATATCTCGCTTACCTAGTTCAGGAAAGTGTTGCGTATTTTTCTCTGAAAGGTTGTTTTTGAGGAGCTTCATACTGGAAAGCGTTTATTTTGCTGATCATATCGTTGATGAGACTTTTCTTTTGCGAGTTTCAGACTTAAATCATTTAGAAGAGCCATAATGTGTGCTAAAAATCCTAAATCAGCTACCCATTCAGGGTCATGAAAAAGTGGTTCCGGACGTCCTTTGCTCTCCAAAAACTGAGCCTCAGTGTGGCGTAGTCGAAAAAGTCGGGAAATCTCTTTCCCTTTGCTCAGCCAGCGCACCTCAGCGTGGTAGGGAATATCTGGATACTCCTCTTCAAAGGAAATCAAAAATTCTTTGAATTGACGATGAGTGAGTCCATGAGAACGAATGTAGTTCACAATACGCACCACTACCTTCACCACATCTTGAAGACCGATAACTTTCGCACAAAGAGCCCCTTGGTGTGCAAAACAATGAACGGAAGGTAGATTCGGCATGTTAAGTTTTTCCGCAGTAGGCCAATAAACCCTTTTGCTTTACCGCACATTGCTGGTGCCCCGTCTGTGGTTACGGAAAACAGCTTTTCCAAAAATGGCTCTGAGCACTATGGGACTCAACTGCTGTGGTCATAAGTCCCCGGGAACTTAGAACTACTTAAACCTAACTAACCTAAGGACATCACACACATCCATGCCCGAGGCAGGATTCGAACCTGTGACCGTAGCGGTCGTGCGGTTCCAGACTGTAGCGCCTTTAACCGCTCGGCCACTTCGGCCGGGACAGCTTTTCCTAAGGGAGTCCTATTCCTTCAGCTGTCATTTCATCAGCTGCTAAAATATCCGCCCCTGTAACAGTGTACTTCAACGAAATCATATCCAGGAGCTCTTCCTTTACATGTAGGTCGTCGTCCACGCCACGCAAAAATATTGCTAACTGAGCCGTGTCGTTAATATTCGTGGACTCATCAAGTGCGATGGAGTACGCTAGGAAGTTTTCAATTTTGGCTGCCAGTTGTTCATGCAAATTCTCAGCAATTTCGTTGGTTCTCCGATGTATTGCCATTCTGGAAAGTGGTATTCTGCTGTACGCGGGAGCTAATGTAGGATTCATTGTCTCTACTACGTCCAACATAATGTTTTTTATTAATGGCCCGTCCATAAATGGCCTCCCAGCTCTAGCTGAAGGTAGAGCAGCTTTGTAACTACCTCTGAGAGTCCTTTCGCAACACCCCACATCTCCTTCACCCTAAATTAGAGAAAAGAAGATATGTTAGAATTAATTTATGCGAAAACAAAATATTAGGTATCTAAACAAATGTTTTTCGTTTCGCATGACCTTTAACCAAAATATACATGCTTAAGTACTTGCAACAAACCTCATTTGTAGATACAGAATTCTCTTTTGCAAGAGTTTGCAACTTCCGTAACTCTTCCTCTCTGGCATCCCCTGTTATATCTCTATACTTTTCTGAATGCAATTTGCTGTAGTGCCTTTCAATAGACGATTTTCTGACACACGTAATTAGTGTACCGCAGATTAGACATTTGGCTTTATCGTCACAACGCACAAAAAAGTAGGAGAGTTCCCAATCCGGTTTAAATTGATTTTCGGCAATTTTCCCTTCTTTTAGAGCAGATGGTTCCATTATTCCGGTAGTTGTCTTGCGCTTACGTATTCCAATGTTGACTAACCCGTCTGGCACCGCATTCGGCAGCGCACAGCGTCGGCCTCACCTAGCAAGCCGGGTTGAGGCGAAGTATGCCGAGTTGAACCGATGCACTGTGCAGGCACTCGCTGCACCTCACTTTGCACGCGTGCGTTTTTCCGTGTTTGTGCGGCCCTGCTCTACATCTTCAGTTCTTGGTGACGGGGAGAATTCCCGATGTTCAGCAACTTCGTTATCACTGGACTCACTTACCCCCTGATCGCTAACCCACTTGAGGCGCTCAAATCAATATGCAAATCGACCACCCCGTTATAAAGCCAGTCAGCATCAGGTTTGATCTGAAGATCAGTGACCACCGTCGCTAAACCTTCAACCCACCTTAGCCATTTCACAATTTGTGCCTGCGTTCGACACACCTCGTAGTTTTTAAAAACTGAAGAATTTTCTGAGGCTTGGAGGGGGAAACAACACAGTATTAAAGGTGGACACCCACTTGTCCTATCTTCTCCGTCGTCATCTGGCCTGGATCACCCACATCCGAGTCGCGTCGATAGTTGGTGAACGTCTCTACCTTCTGTTAATCTACGGGTTGGGCACTAATACTTTAATTGTTCCTTTTTTCCAACACCGAACACCGACCACGACGCTAGACTCCAGGTGGAACGCAACGCACATGGAACCAAAATTTCTAAACAACAGCAACTGGGTTTAAGCAGGAGAGAGACAAAACAAAGTATTAAAATATAACTAAATGTAGCTACATGCATGATGCTCGGTTGAATCAGTCCTCCACATCAAAGCCAACCACGCTCTTGCTACCAGAAACATACTGAACACCAGCATGGTGGGAAGGACAAGGCCAAAGGAAGACGGAACATCATTCGTTTTGTGAACTCTCTCATTATTTTAACAGAACACACTGTCACATTATTTATTAAACGTCTGTTGGAAGTGACTGCTAAGACACAGAATAATCTAGAATTAAAAAAAAAACAGATTGATTAATAACAAAGAGACAAAATGACATAATACAAACTACAGCGGTACGATATAAGAGCTAAAAATACTTTCCCTGGGGAAACTTAAAAATTTACAGTTCAAAATGGAACTGCAATCCTCAAATAAGCACGCCGCGCGGGGTAGCCCGCGCGGTCTCGGGGGCCTTGCCACGGTTTGCGCGGCTGCCCACCTATCGGAGATTTGAGTCCTTCCACGGGCATGGGTGTGTGTGTTGTACTTTTTGCGTAAGTTAGTTGAAGTTAGAATAAGTAGTGTGTTAGCACAGGGACTGAAGACCTCAGCGGTTTGGTCCCATAGTGCTCAGAACCATTTGAACCATCCCATAGGAACTTACAACAAATTTATCAAATAAGCACCACACAAGTAAACTACTACACCGCCGGATATTGAAGGCGCGCAAGACGCCCAATATAAATAAATGATGTTAAATATTGTGTCATGGATAGTACAAATAGTAAGTGAGAATCTTCACGAAATTAACAGATCTTAAATCTCCTAGTCTTTGGCTACTTCAAGAAACGAGATGAACACACAAGGATTAAGACTAATAACCATTCAAATGGCTAATCTACACTCGAATAAACATATTTACGTAAGTTAATCTAGTAACTACTCAATTGGCAAATTAGCCAGGTAACACTCCAACAATTTCCATGAGGTAAAAACACTAAAAAATCAAAGGAAGAGCTGCAGTAGGCGCGCAATGATATAGACACATATAAATACATGGACGTGCTATACAACCCTGTCTCAATGCATAGTAGGCTCCCAAAGATTAAGTGGTGTAGGGCCGCCTGTGCCCGGCTAGACGTTCGGTCAGGCGCAGACTTGGATCCGCTTTCGGACGATGCGCCTGATCCATCATCCAGGGAGAATTCATCCACGTCTCAGTGAAATAAATACAAATGCTAGCCTAATTAATGAAGAAATACAGAATTAAGTACAGATATTACGGCAGGCCTCTACTGTATACAGTCATAATTACAGCAACAAGAGAAACAAGTGAATAAATTTTCAGTGAATTAACGGATTCATATCAATGAAACTTCTAATATGACCAAAATCTAAACTCAGTTCCTAATAGAGTTACCTAGCAAGAAGTTCAACCGCCCACCACAAACTCTAAAAATAACTCCACCACGTGGTCGAGGGATAATTTGTAAGTAGGCTGTTTATGTTTTCTTTATGTATGTAGGCTGTTTATGTTTTCTTATTGGCAACGTTACGTAGCGCTCTATATGAAAATCACTGGCTGTGCTGTGTGCAGTCTGTGGCTAGTTTGCATTGTTGTCTGCCATTGTAGTGTTGGGCAGCGGCAGCTGGATGTGAACAGCGCATAGCGTTGCGCAGTTAGAGGTGAGCCGCCAGCAATGGTGGATGTGAGGAGAGAGATGGCGGAGTTTTGAAATTACATATATTATGACTTGTGATGATATTAAGGTAAATACATTGTTTGTTCTCCATTAAAATCTTTCATTTGCTAACTATCCCTATCAGTAGTTAGTGCCTTCCGTAGTTTGAATCTTTTATTTAGCTGGCAGTAGTGGCGCTCGCTGTATTGCAGTAGTTCGAGTAAGGAAGATTTTTGGTGAGGTAAGTGATTTGTGAAACGTATAGGTTAATGTTAGTCAGGGCCATTCTTTTGTAGGGATTTTTGAAAGTCAGATTGCGTTGCGCTAAAAATATTGTGTGTCAGTTTAAGCACAGTCATGTATAATTGTTCTAAGGGGTCGTTACATATGTCGACCCTTAGCCGAGGATACCTCACTGGAATCTTCTGATTTTTTCTTGTAGTTTGTGTAATTAGTGTAGATTTTGTTTATTGTTAGTGCGTAATTGTATTGAGAATCTCCTTTGTAGTTGCAGTCTTTCATTGTTGTACAGTAAAACAGTTGTGGCATGCATGTAGATTTGCACCAAGTATTTCGCAGCTGCGCTTGCAATTAACTAGATATTATTTTCAGTGCTATGTTAATGTATTCCCCTATTTTTGCTCTTCAAATTGTGTTTTTCTGTGTTGTTGTGTGAAATATTGTGACAATAATGGCGTGTGAATAACGTAATACTAGGCTCCAAAGTAAACTGAGAAATGACAGTGAAGACGAAAGTAGTGTGTTAGCGCCACCATGTAATGAATTAACTAATGTTCAACATAGTAATTTGGTTACTGTGCATAGGGAAATGGAGCGGGCGGCAAACAATGGCGTAGGCAGTGAAACAATTAGTGAACAGGGAAGCATTATCGATCGATCGCTCGGCAACAGCTCGCCTCAGGATCCTGAAATGATAGGACACAATTTTCCAAATACTGTAGATTCAGGTTTTGCGTCCTCACCGTTTTCTCAAATGAGTCAAAACACATTTTCTGCTTGTCAAAATGTGAATGTTGCCGGTGAAAATGCACTGCCCAAAAGCATAGAGAAACAGATTCCAGACACTAATACATTATTATTGCAATTAATGCAACAAATGGAACAAATTACTGTGATGAACAATCTGGACTGTCTTTATGGATTGTGAGAAAATTTTAGCTTTTGACCACCATTGTATAAATAAGTGCGTGCATTTGATATCTTTTTTATTGTAATTATGAAAAATTTTTTCAAATCATTATTGGCCACTGCCCAAAATAATTTGTAAAATTTTTTTTGGGGAGCATGGGGGCTATGTAAGTTGGCTGTTTATGTTTTCTTTATGTAAGTAGGCTGTTTATGTTTTCTTTATGTAGGTAGGCTGTTTATGTTTTCTTATTGGCAACGTTACGTAGCGCTCTATATGAAAATCACTGGCTGTGCTGTGTGCAGTCTGTGGCTAGTTTGCATTGTTGTCTGCCATTGTAGTGTTGGGCAGCGGCAGCTGGATGTGAACAGCGCATAGCGTTGCGCAGTTAGAGGTGAGCCGCCAGCAATGGTGGATGTGAGGAGAGAGATGGCGGAGTTTTGAAATTACATATATTATGACTTGTGATGATATTAAGGTAAATACATTGTTTGTTCTCCATTAAAATCTTTCATTTGCTAACTATCCCTATCAGTAGTTAGTGCCTTCCGTAGTTTGAATCTTTTATTTAGCTGGCAGTAGTGACGCTCGCTGTATTGCAGTAGTTCGAGTAAGGAAGATTTTTGGTGAGGTAAGTGATTTGTGAAACGTATAGGTTAATGTTAGTCAGGGCCATTCTTTTGTAGGGATTTTTGAAAGTCAGATTGCGTTGCGCTAAAAACATTGTGTCAGTTTAAGCACAGTCTCGTATACAAATCTCTAAGGGGACGTTACAAATTAAGTAGCAGCCAAGCGGATCGGGGCACTGAACCCCAAGTTAACGCGTTCAGGTGGCTAGAGAACGCCAGACTAAGCGGTTAACATTACAGTCAGGTAGTCGTAAAAATGCATATAAACAATAAAGAAACACGGCCAAACTTGGTAACATAAATACCGAATGAGGGAATAGATAAAACCGTGGTCTCCAGTAACAGTGCATGCATTAGGTGGCGCATGGAATGAACCCACTTAACACATAAATCCGCGACGCCACAAATCCAGTGGTTTACAGCAGCCAACTAGGAAGTTGAGACCGAACTTGGGAGCAACACTGAGACTGGAGCATTAAATAAAGAAAAAAATTCAGTAGTTTTATAGGAGTGTACACACAAGTTTCTTGGCTAGAGACGGAAGCGGGATCAATAACTATAAATCTATACGGAACCGGACGTGAACCTTGAGCAAACAACCAGGCAACTAGTGAACCAAACAGTCACAGTACTGGTACTGGAAATGGCAGTACTGTTATGGTTACTACCGATACTCGGCGCTAAACCAAATCTGAATCCCACCAGACATACCGTACAACGATCTATAGAGGACATCGTAGAGCCGAGACACAACTTCAACCCACCGACGGTCAGCCGTCCTCCTCCAGGTCCGATTGGTCGCTGATGCACACTACAAGCTTCTTCCCTCGGTAAGCGCCCCATAAGTCCAAAGGTTTGCAGCCGACCACAACTTTGGTAATAATGATTCGTAGTCCAGGAACCCGCCAGGGAGTGTCTCCCCGGTATCGCTGCTAGCCACTGCGCCGGTGACTGTTCACTGCCGAACTTGCACTAGCCATCAACTTCCGGCACAGTACTAGCCTCGGCGCCAGGTTGCCAGGTTTCAACTCGACCGCCTCACCTCCAGCGAACTGTTTCACCTTCCTGGTCTAATCGTCACTGCCCTCACTTCAACATGCGGGTGAACCAAGGCTCCCAAAGATGATCAACTAGAGACCGTGGTGCGGCCTGTCGATCGCGAAAGGTTGAGACCTGGTACGTTTCAATAACAAACATATAGTTTTGCTTGAAAAGGCCTTTGTAAAACATTGATTTCCACATGGCGATCTTGGTGATGGCAGTTACGACAACGTGCTGGAAAGCAATGCCTCCGATTTGTTTGATGTGAATACTCTTAAGGCTTCTTATATGGAACATACTCTAATAACGTTCTAAACCTTTATTCTTCATATCTACATATTTATTTCTTAAAATTCTACCAACGAGAGACCAGTCTGTTTCTACCCTTACTGTAGACTGTTTGACGTCGTTGCCGGAGCCACAATCTCACGTTTCCTTACACCTCTTCATCAAAGTGAAGTCCCGGAAGGTGTCCCTTAAGTTTTGGAAACAGGTGAAGGTAGACTGTTTACAAGTCGGGACATTATGGAGGATGACCGATGACAGTTAAACCAAGGCGCCTGCTTTTTGCAGATGTCACAATCATCGTGTGACGTCTGGCATTTTCATGGTGAAGAAGAGGGTGTTCGATGTGTCGACGACCTCTTCTTCAGTTAGAAACTCCATTATATTACGCTGTTTCTTAAGTGCCCTCTTAGTTTCATTACACGCCACTATGTTTGTTTTTTTCATTTCGTTATCACTGATACCCTTTCATCCTGAATTTTATTCCGTTCTTCAACCTTCCTAAAATAAGGAAACAGTTTTTGTTAGTGCTCACCGTTGGATGCAGAGTCTCTCTAATGTCGGCTGTATGGTAGATGGTTTACAACAATGGCGACCTTCACAGTTAATTTTTGCTTCTGTTATAACATAAGGCGAGAGAGGTCGGTTTCCAGGTTTCGCTAAATAGGTCAGAAGTCCACTACATATAAGAAGCGGCTACACGACAGGGGGCGATTTTTTAGGTTAGAGGATCTCGGGAAAGTCCAGAAATGGCCTCAATTTCAGAGGATGCAGGGCGGGAACGGGAAGAGGAACGATCACTATTGTAGCTGTAAACTGTTGTAGCTGTCATGGAGAAGAACCAGAGCTCCAAGAGCTAATATAAAGCACTGAATCTCACGTAGTGAAAGGTACAGAGATCTGGCTAAAACTAGAGGTAAGTTCAGCTGTTCATGGTGGAGTGTCTACTGCTGTCAGTAGTTTACCTTGCACTGAAACAGAAGTATACATTTCCTGATAGTTAGTACGGTAGAGGTTGTTCTTGAGTAGCGAAATAAATTAATAGTGGGTTCCTCTTACCTACACCCCTCCCCCCTCCAGCGAATTAGATGGTTTAGTTGCCGAACATTTCAAAGAAACGTTGAGTGTCATTTCAAATAGGTTCCTCCCTCATACAATTACAGTTAATGTTAACTTCAGTCTACCTTCGATATATTGGCCAAAATACATTTTTAATGTCGGTGATTGGCATAATATATCGTTCACTTGTACTGAATGCCTTCTCAGGAAATTATTTTGAACAGCTAATTCAGAAGCCCACTGGGAGTGTAAATCGTAGATGTTAATGGTTGCAAAAGCACACTTTCCTTCGTAGCAGTAAATAACCCTTACCAAATTCGGAGCATCATGACAGATACAGGGATTAATGACCGCAAGCAAGGCCGAATACTGTAATACCCAAACCTTTCCACAATAAACAGATAAAAATCAGCTTGAAACACGTAGTGTTTCCGTGGTCTCCTGTAGCGTCGCCATCACGGAATGCAGTACCGCTGCGGGTCATAGCTGCAGCTCCATAGGCACACCGCCCGGATTGCCGAACTTCGTGTGGCTTGCAGGAAGCACGGTATTCAGTTAGCGCGCGCAAGGGCAGTGCAGGCCGTCACATGTACAGACTTATGTTGCATCCACCGCTCCATTTTCCTCAAACAGTCCTAGGCCACATCACTAGACCAGCAGCTATCTAGAACTCAACGAGCACGATGGCATAACCGCCCTCGCCCGGCAAGCAGCTGGCAGTTCCGTCTCCGCCGGCAGAATTAAAAGATCGCCACACCAAGCCGCCTACCGGACTCGACGTCGCCCTTGCCATACGGGACCACCGAGCATCGCGACACGCTCCTCCGGCTTGGGACTCTGATGCTGCAACACCTCGTACTGCTCATGAGATGGCTCTGAGCACTATGGGACTTAACATCTTTGGTAATCAGTCCCCTAGAACTACTTAAACCTAACCAACCTAACGACATCACACACATACATGCCCGAGGCAGGATTCGAACCTGCGACCGTAGCAGTCGCGCGGTTCCGGACTGAGCGCCTAGAACCGCTAGACCATGCTCTTGAGTTGGGAATCCAATTTTGTGCCACCATGAAGTAATTTTGGAAAATTTTCTGCCTTTTGTTAATATCGTGTGCAAGAGAACTTTTCAAAAGGTACTGTCACGCAGGGATTTGCTGCGATGTTATCCAAGAAGTCGTTCCTTTGTTTTCTAGAAGGGATTTCCTTGTTTGTTTTCAGCTGCTGACGAATAGCGTAACTTATATTTGTGACAGTAAACTGTGTCAGTAAATTGATTTCTTGGTATGACCAATTGACTTATTGTGAAAAATGCCCCAAGCCAGAACATTTCAGGACTTTCCTAAAAGTCAGTCTCCCCTCCTTCCAATCTGATTATGTAAGCATACACCTGATGCCGTTTAGATACCAAGAATTAGTATCTCAGCCGTGGTAGGAGAACGAGCGGGAAACAAATGGTAGCACCATTTTTTTTCTTTTAACAGTGTGGCTTTATTGGAGTGAACAGTTATACTAATTCTCAATCTTTCAAAATCAGCTTTAGTTCTTTAAGGCAAGCAGCAGCGTTTGATCAAAACAACAAACACTTTTAATACAGTAGCAAAGGGAAAGCTGGGAAGACAATGAAATTTAAATAACAACTCTCCACAAATATGGCTTCACAGGTAGGATTAAATTTACGATTGTTAATTAAAAAAAAACCTTTCATAAATATCCATTAATGCCCTTACTAAATCAATAAGCGATAGGCCTAACGAGAAAGTGCAATCCACCTCTACATTTCCATAGATCATAGACTCAAGTTGCACAATTTAACCCCAAGGATTTGCAAGATAAATTTCCCCAAAACGTAAAAGATAAATCATTACACTAAAATGCTGCATCAGTTATCAACATAAAAATTAACAAGGATCCTAAGGCTAGATTTTAACATTTCTGACATCGCAGCAGTAGGCAAGATAAAATTAGCTCAGTTAACAAATACAATAACACCAAAACTCAAGTACAAGCTAAAATATAACACACGTGGCGACAACCGCCAGCTTACAACAGTTCAAAACATTATTCAATCTCATAGGTGCGCAGATGTCATTACCAAGTGAAGTGTGCGAACCAACTTGAAGCAACCATAACGTGGCATAGAACAAAATTACAGATTCGGCAGTGTATGCGGAGAAGTCGGCAAGAAACGGTAAACATGTCAGGAAACGATCACCGTCGCCCACATACACACTCGTGCACGGGCACAGAGGAGCCAACCTTAAGCCAGGGAGATTGGACAGGAAAAAAAGAAAAAAAAAGTCACGGGGCCCACCGAACCACTGGACGGGAACTAACAAAATTCACTCACCTTAAACTTTACGTACGACGACCGGGCGAGGAAACGCGAAATCGTACGGGCACAGGCCAGCAAAAACCCCAGACAAACACACAGAACCCCATAAATTCCAAAACATAATTTAATCAATTATCCACCAAAACCTCGGAACTTGGCACAATCGAAATTACAGGGCACAGGATCCAAAAGCACCTTGCAGAGGAGTAAGGAGCGAGAAGGTTAAACAAAGTTGTGCAACGGCACAATAGAACGCCAAGAAAAACACACTAAGTAAGTTACATCACTCCACAAAATGCCGAGAAACACGAACACTGCGGTTTGCCCACGTTTTCGACACAATCATAACAACGAAGATAATCTTCTTAGCCATAGCACGCTGAAACACACAAACAGCACCAAACTTCCGAGGACGGAGAGGTACTCCCCTGTAAACAATATCCGGGAGCAGCACAGCCACGAGCTCCTGCCAAGGCGCGGTCCAGGGAAGTCGCCGCGAGAAAGATGATCCAGCACGAGTATCGTCACCCAGACCTCAGCAAGACAGGGCAGGAACGCTGGTAATCAAGCGACGATTCCCACCACCGACCCGGGGAGCAGCAAGTAACACCAGCCCCGGCCAGCGACAGCGTGGAGGGACCCATCGCCGGCCGCAAAAGGCAAGGCTCGCGCCGGTCGTGCCTAAACTTGACTCCCCGCGCACACAACACGACACCGGGCAGAGACGGCGCCACCCGCCGCCAGGAGGCGCCCCGCAACGGGGAAAGAAACAACACTTGTAGGCCCAACGATCATGAATACCGCCGCCACGGCACAGTATCGACTGAACTTGAGAGATATGAACCAAATAAATAAATAATAGACGGTACTAGTCCCGCATGGTACATAAAACAGATCAGAACACTATTGTAGAAACAACTAAAAAAGTAAGCCTAATTTAAAGGAACGTAAAATCCCAAGATTGTCGAAATTTTACACAAGCTCAAGTTTTCCACCAACTTCAAGGCGAGATATTTTCAGTACCTTCCACAACGAAACTCTGTCTCGAAATCTGGCAGAAAATTGAAAGAGATTCAGACCGTATGTAAAATACACCAGTGGCAACACGTAAGTGTACCTTGACTGCGAGATAACAGTGGTGACGTTACTGATGTGTTTCACTACAGCAGTTAAAAAACATGGTTCTTAGGTTAAGTTAGTTTAAGTAGTGTGTAAGTCTAGGGACCGATTAACTAAGCAGTTTGATCCCTTAGAAATTCACACATATTTGAATTCAGTATTCCCGAATTTGAATCGAGAACAACTGTTAAGAGAGTAACTAAGAAGTAGGTATCCTCGGTGTAGCAAAACAGCTAAAAACTCTCAAGGAAGGCAAGGCTTCCGGTCTACGTTGTACATCAGGCAGGTTCATTTCATAGTGTGGTAACACAATAGCTCCATACTTAGAAATCATATGCAACCGCTCGCTCATAGAAAGATCCGCATCCAAAGAAAGGAAAGTTGTCTAAATCACACCAATCCCCAAAAAAGGAATTATACCCATATCAATAAAGTCCATTTGGAGTAGGTTTTAAAAACATACACTGTGCTCTAACATTATGAATCACTTCGGATAAAACGATTTATTGATAAGTAGCCAACACGGATTCAGAAAATGTCATTATTGTGAAACATAATAAGCTCTTTATTCTCATGAATTAATCAGTGCTATCAGTAGGGAATGTCAAATTGATTCGACATTTTTAAATTCCAGAAGGCTTTTGACACTGTTCCTCACAAGCGACTCCTGGTTTGTCTAAGGAGTATCGTCTCAGTTGTGTGATTGGATTCGTGATTTAATGTCAGAAAGGTCACAGTTTGTAATAACTGACGGAAAGTCATCGAGTACAACAGAGGTAATGCCTAGAGTTGGGCAGGGAAGTCTGATATCCCTTTTTCTGTTCATGAGTTACATAACCGATTTAGGGCACAATCTGAACAGCCTCGTTAGAATGGTTGTGGATTATGCTGTCATTACCGCCATGCTCGCGCGCTTTTCGAGAATGCAACGGTATAGACGTAGCTTAAAGGTTGTTCGATGAACCCTCTGCCTGGCACTCAATTGTGAATTGTAATCATGTAGACTTCGATATAGATATGGCTGTTGTATAAATCTATCCACCATTGTTTCATTATCGTTTCATTTCTGCCTGCCATGTCCTGACTATTATATCCTGCACTGTCGTTTCACGAAATAAATACGAGGTAACCCTGTAACGGACTAGGTTTGTGATTTAATAACCGCATCCTTAGCTGAGTGCTCATCCCGTGTAGCTGCCATGCAGCTGGCTCAGGTTAGATTCCAGCAGAGCCGGAGATTTGCTCCGCTCGGGGACTGTGAGTTATGTATTCCTCATCATTACTTTTCATCTATCGATGTGCGAGTCGCCCAATGTGGCGTCAAATAAAAATACTTGGAACTCGGCAGCCTAACTTCCCCGTCTGGGCAGTGCCAGTCATCGACAGCATATGATCATTTCATATCACTTAATGTCATAGTTCTAAAGTTCCTAGAGTATTCCGCTCAATACCTCGTTCTTAACGGAATGGAGCAGACAAATGTAAAAGTTTTGTCAGCAACGAGTACACTGAGGAAGTGTGAGAAGACCTTTATGGTTAATACTGTACGCTGATGAGTCAAATAATAATGACCACTGTCGACCACGAGATTAAATGTCATTTGGTAGTGTTGCGGACATAACATGTGGTAAGAAATTTTATGCGCGGAGCCGAAATGAGTGGAGAAACATTTGAGTTCTGGTCCGTAATGAAAAACGGAGCCGCTTCTAGACGTAAGCAAATGCTGATTGTTATGGCCTGGTACCTTGAAACGAACGTCTTGGAAAAGGCGATACTGGTCTACTATACGAATGCCGTACGCAAGTATGCAAAGTAACTGAAGTACAACAAAAGTAAGTGTAAGTGAGGAGGTATACCAAGACCACGTTTCCTCACTGATCATGGAGATCGGAGTCTTTCCCGCTGCGTAAAGAAGAATATGCAGGAATGTGTTGCTTATCTACCGGCCGCTGTGACCGAGCGGCTCTAGACGCTTCAGCCCGCGCTGCTGCTGCGGTCGCAGGTTCGAATCCTGTCTCGGGCGTGTATGTGTTAGTTAGGTCTGAGTAGTTGTAAGATTACGGGACTGATGACCTCAGATGTTAAGTCCCATACTGCTTAGAGCCATTTTTTGTTGCTTATCTGACAGCAGAATACAATGCTCGTTCCGACATAAGAGTTTTGGAGAACACCTTCAACGCACATTGGTGAACATGGCGCTCGGCAGCAGCCGACCACTCCGTGTTTGCAGGTTGATCCAACGATATCGCCATTTACGGTTTCAGTGGGCACGGGACCATTGCCACAAATAAAAAAGAGTCTTTTTACCGCAAGAATTTCGTTTCATGCTACTTTAGCTCAATGCACGTTCCGGAAACGCCGTAGCCCAGACGAATGACTTATTCCTACCACTTATGCCTTCCAACACTGAAAATGGTCTATGACCGAAACTACTAACAATGTAAAAAAAGGTTTTGACGATTAGTTTCAACGACTTGTCAAAACATGCAACTCATCACGGAAGCAGGCCGCATGGGTTTGGGAACACTTTCCTGTACTTCCATAAGTCGAAGGTACCATGGCAGTTGTGGGGTTCTTGAACTTTGTGGCGACCACCGGAATTCCATTATAAATAATGACTTCCCCGTACGAGACAGCATTTTCCAGCAGTGTAGCTCAACGTGGAACACGGTCATAATCTTGGTACTGTTGTTCGAAGAACTTTCTTATAAACTTGCTGTTGTGTCTTGGCCACCAAATTCGTCCAATGTAACCTGGACAGTTTACATCTGGGATGCTACTGCATGTCAACTCTGCAGACATAAACCACCGATTCGTAATTTACGGGAGCTTCGTGACCTGTGTATAGGCATACGGTGCGATATACCTCCTGAAAGCTATCCAAAGTTTGTCTAATTCATGTCACACAGTGCAGCTGCTGTACTGCTGTTACAGTGGTGGAACAAATCACTTCTAATCAGTTGGTCATAATAGTTTTGGTGGTTAGCGCGTATTAATCCGCTGACTTAGTTATATTTTTCCCCTTAGTCGACCCTATAGCTGCTACTTAAGTTTACAAAAATCAGCTTACTTTGTCTCACAAACTTTTCCCAAAGTGTATTAATTTTGACAGGAATTCTGTATAAATCTATCCTTACAATTAATTGAAGAGATGAGCTGTGAGTATAAAATAGTTTTAGATGTTTTCGTTGGTGTAGTGTACCCGAAAAAATCTCACACTCATACCGTGTATGACTTTTCCTATTCCTTGTTTTGCCCACTTCATTGTTTGTGGAAGATGTTTTCGTAACGGGATTGGCGGAGGGGGGGTTGTTACGTGTAAAACTAACAAAACCTTAAATTGACTGTTTATTCAAAATATCAAAAGGAAACACTTGTATTATACATTACTAAACAGATCGATTCCTCAGTTTTCCAGTGGTATACAAAAGTCATGTGATCTATTAAGAGGGAAGAAGAAACACAGTCATGGACTGTGCGGCCAGTCCCGGCGGAGGTTCCAGTCCTCCCTCGGGCGTGGATGAGTGTGTTTGTCCTTAGGATAATTTAGGTTAAGTAGTGTGTAATCTTAGGGACTGATGACCTTACCAGTTAAGTCCCATAAGATTTCACACACTTTTTTTTTTAACTTAGAAAACACGCAGCACATGATTACATGAAGAGGTTCATTTCTTCTAGACTGTCTTATTGGCGATGACCTAGACGAATCAGAAAGAGACGTTGCATAGGTCAGAGCGTTTGTTCGAGATGATGTAATGTGATGTGGTAACATAACCAATGGTAGGACAATCAGGTCAGGAGCTGAGATTAATTGGAGGAATCTAAGAGAAATGTAATTCAATCAAGAAAGAAGTGGCTTACAGAGAAGTTGTGAGATTTATTCCTGAGTTTCCTGGATTCTGGACGCTGCCATTTCTTAAAATGTACCGATGTCTTGACCACTATTGTAAGAGACGTCTATGATGGAGAAATAATGGAGCAATGAATATTTTATCACATATACACTGTTGCTACTGCTGGCCATTAAGTTATGTAAAAGGAAGGTAACTATAAATCGTCGTACGACTGGATGTGGGAAGTGAAGGAAAGGCAACAGTTCATTTTCATTTTTTGCAGTTTAAAAGTAATTTTATGGAAACTGAAAACGGTCGCGAAAGCTGATTGAATGTTTCTCATCATACGTGGTTGGATTTACACACTTGATAGAAAGGTCCAATGAAGAGTGGCACATTCAGCCACAGTACCATTTAGTAAAAGCGTTGTATGTTGTATGAGAGGCTCCGTCCCCGCCGCAGCTGCAGTGGTCCACAACCCCACGACGACAACCCCATTCCACGTCACCCCTCCGCCGCCTCACAACGAACCCAGGTTTATTGTGTGGTTCGGCCCCCGGTGAAACCCCCACCCCAGGAAACGTCTCACACCAGATGAGTGTAACCCCTATTTACGAGTTCGTCGAGAACTTGTTTGCGCAGCAATCGCCGACATAGTTTGCTGTGGTGGAATAAGGGGAACCAGCCCGCATTCACCGAGGCAGACGGAAAACCGCCTAAAAACCATCCAGAGACATACCGGCTCACCAGACCTCGATGCAAGTCCGCCAGGCCTAGGACCTACTTCCCGCTCCGGAAAGCCGTGCGTTAGACCGCTCGACTAACCGGGCGGGCTGCTAGTAAAAGTTTTACGAAGTCCTCCAAGAAAATCCGGTACATTCCAACAGAACAGTTGTATATCACGAAGAGTAAAACAATTGCCTTTGCTTCATTCGCAGAACGCTAGCAAAATGCAAACGGTGAACACAGTTAACAAAGCACTTATGAATCCCACCATAGATAACGGTTCAAGTGTGTTTCACCAGTACTTAATCGAACTAGAAAGTGATACTGGACATATTCAAAGAAGTGCGGCACTCACACGAGTACGTAACGGTAACTGTGAAAAAGTTAAAATGAGGGATACTGGAAACAAGAGAAAAATTTTCCGGCGAAAACTGATATTAAAAGTTTCACAAATATTTATTAAATTATCTAGAAACACTTTACCCAATTAAATATCATTCCCCTATTGACCACGCTGACACGATTAGACTAATTACTAACAAGAATAGAGGCAGATTAAAACTGCGTGCCCGACAGAGACTCGAACTCGGGACCTTTGCCTTTCGCGGGCAAGTGCTCTACCATCTGAGCTACCGAAGCACGACTCACGCCCGGTTCTGACAGCTTTACTTCTGCCAGTATCTCGTCTCCTACCTTCCAAACGTTACAGAAGCTCTCCCTCGAACCTTGCAGAACTAGCACTCCTGAAAGAAAGAATACTGCGGAGACATGGCTTAGCCACATCCTGGGGGATGTTTCCAGAATGAGATTTTCACTCTGCAGCGGAGTGCGCGCTGATATGAAACTTCCTGGCAGATTTTTAATCTTGCCTTTAACCTTGATAATTGCTTAGAGGGTTACACGAGGCGCGACTGTGTGTCGTCACACAGGAGAGTAAATTCAGTTATCCTGCCACCATACTTTTCTATGCGAGTATACAAATGCTACTACGTGATTCCACTTCTTATGGCAATAAAGAGTAAAGTACCAAAGAGACTGGTATACGCATGTGTATTCAAATACAGACATGTCTAAACAGGCAGAATACGGCGCCGCGGACGGCAACGCCTATATAAGACAACAAGTGTCTGCCGCAGTTGTTAGATCGGTAACTGCGGTACAATGGCAGATTTTCATAAGTGAGTATGGATATGGTGCTACAATCGGCACACGAGCGATGGGCCACAGCATCTCCGATGGGCCACAGCATCATGAAGTGGGTATTTCTCATGCGACCATTTGACGACTGTAGCGTGAGTACAAGAAATTCTGTAAAACATCAAACTTCCGGCATCACTGCAGCCGGAAAAAAATCCGGCAAGAACAGGACCAGCGACGGGCGAAGAGAATTGTTCAACGTGACAGAAGTGCAACCCTTCCGCAAATTTGTGCTTCAGTGTTGGGTCATCGACAAGTGTCAATGTGTATACTATTCAACGAAACATGATCGACATGGGCTTTCGGAGCCGGAGGGCTTATCGTGTGCCCTCGTCTGGGTCTGTCAACACCGCCATTGGACTGTTGATGACTGAAAACGTGTCAAACGTGTTGCCTGGTCGGATGAGTCCCCTTTCAAAATGTATCGAGAGGATGGAAGTGTACGGGTATGGAAACAACCTCACGAATCCATGAACTGTTCATACTGGTGGAGGCTTTGTAGTGGTGTGGGGTGTGTGAGGTTGGAGTGATATGGGACCCCTGAAACTACTCTGACAGGTGAGACCTCCATCCAATAATGTCCATCGTGCATTCCGACGGACTTGGCAATTCCAGCAGGACAATGCACGTCCCACAGACTGGCTCCAGGAACACTCTCCTGGCTGCCATACTCCCTAAACATGAATATTATTGAGCATATCTGGAATGAAATGTAACGTGCTGTGCAGCAGACATCTCCACGCCCTCGTACTCTTAGGGATTTATGGACAGCCCTGCAGGATTCATGGTGTCAGTTCCAGTCCAGCACTACTTCTTGCGTTAGTGGTGTCCATGCTACGTCGTTTCGCCGAAATTCTGCGTTCTCGCGGGGGCTCTACACGATTTTAGGAAGATATACGAATTTCTTTGGCTCTTCGGTGTATTCTTGTCTTTGGCAGTGCTTGATTTATGCAGCGTTGGAACAACGAAACTGGCCCAGTAAGTTTTTACAGTAAGAAAAGGGCAGTGTTGATCCTTGTTAATGAACATCATCGCAGAATCTGGAAATGGTTTCCGCTCCCGTCGATGTAGCGCTGTGCTCGATGTATCAGACCTTGAGACACGCGTAACACCTCTACCTGAGGGATGCCACCAGTGTGTTGTTCCCTGTAGATATTTCAGTGGTGACCGCAATCGGAGTACACTTGGTACTTCAATTTGCCCAAAAGGTAAGCATCACAAGGAGAGAGGTCAGGGGATCGATGTGGCCAGGACGTTTCTCTGCTTCTGGCGTTCTCTGGTGTTGGTGGTGGTGGTGGTGGTTAGTGTTTAACGTCCCCTCGACAACGAGATGATTAGAGACGGAGCGCAAGCTCGGGTTAGGGAAGGATTTGGAAGGAAATCGGCGGTGCCCTTTCAAAGGAACCATCCCGGCATTTGCCTGAAACGATTTAGGGATATCACGGAAAACCTAAATCACGATGGCCGGAGACGGGATTGAACCGTCGTCCTCCCGAATGCGAGTCTAGTGGGCGTTCCCTGCCTCGTGTTGAGTGGATGTTGTGTGCTGTCCTTAGGTTAGTTAGGTTTAAGTAGTTCTAAGTTCTAGGGGACTGATGTTAAGTCCCATAGTGCTCAGAGCTATTTGAACCATTTGCTTCTGGCGATTGTCCTCTCTAGACTGAACACCTCATGGACTCGTACCAAAAGTATCAGTGCAGAGTGTCTTGCTGCTCTGTGTTAAAGAAAATATTATCAGTTGATCTACATACGTATTACAGTTATCCTGGAAAACCGGTTAGCGTTGCAGTTTGCTGAAAGAATCGTGTTACTTTACGGACACGAGAAATTCCACACCAAACACCAACCTTGAAATTACGTAACGACCCTTCAAAGCACTGACTTGGACTTCGCAATCGCGTCACGTGCCTCAGTAATGCCTCTTTTCAAATAATGCAAGGCGTCGAGAACCACGAAGGCCATATAAGCCGTTTAACTCACAGTGTGGAGGGTGTAGTTCAGATCACGCAACGGACTGCGATGAGCATGCGTCACGTGTCATAAGTTGCGCCCATTCATTAAAGATACCGTAAACACGAACAATATGAACACCGTTGTTCATCTTACTATAGAATTTTATTCGCTTGGATCTCACTATAATACACACTGATAACTGGTTTCAACGAAATGAAAACACCATATTCAGATTATTTGCATATTTTATTTTACAGGTCCAGTCCACCTCGTCGACTGTTCACATTAATTGGACACAACGTATAGAGACGAAATTCTGTAGTACTGTCTTCCGTCATAAAAGAAGACAAAATCTGTGAGCACAGTGCACAGAATCATAATTTTATGTCGTTTTTAACTTCTGAGGTTCCCATCAGATGTCAAAATGTGCACATCGTAAAGATATTTCATGCACGTTTCGCCTGTTTTATTTGTAAGTACTGTGCGCTGTTCTCACTGCTATTCTCTTACTGTAGGACGAGAGACAGTACTTTGCATTATCGTCCCTGTAGGTTCTGTTCATTTAACGTGAACAGTCAACGTAATTCATTGGCCCTGAAAAATTTTTTTTCTGTACAAATCACATGAAGACAGCGATTTAATTTTGCTGAAACTGGTAATTATTGTATATTTTTTAATGATATGGGCTTTGTTCATCACGAACAAGAATGTTTATTGCTACACTAGCTGGGTAGTCGGTGTGGCTCCAATCCCTCTCCGTCCATCTCTATCCATCTCTTCCCCCGACCACTGGCTGCGTCTCCCCCCCCCCCTATTTTTCCATATCCTCCCGCCCCTCTCTCTGTCCAGCTCCTTTTGCTCCTCTTTCCCGAGCTCCTCTTTCTGTCCATCTCTTCACCTCTTCTTTTCCCCTCCCTTTGTCCATCTCCTGCTCTTTACCTCTTCTGTCCATATCTTACATACTATGTCCACGTTATCCCCCTCGTCCTAATAGGAGAGTGGTGGTTCTCCACAGTACTTCTTTCCAAATCATAAATAAAACGTGTACCTAATCTGGTTCAAAAAGGTCCAGTGATTCAGGATGAGCTTTCCATCCGTAGCTTTACCAACGCAAATAAATTTCAAGTATAACCAATTTTATTTGTAAATATATTTTATCTGTATCCCTAGCTAATTTCGCCCTGCAGTTTCACCTTCATGTGTCTTGTGAACTATATGTTCTAAAATGATATGGTTTTGCAAGTGCTTGCTGTGATACATTTGGGTACATTCTGTGAGTTCTTTTGTACTAGAGTTAGCAGGAAAGAAATAGCAAATCAAGAAAGTGGTCCCTACTGTAGCAATTTTCCAAGTTTTCAGTGTTTACGATGTCATATCTCCTGAACTATGTGTAGTAAGGTGATATAATTTTCCTCGTACATTCAGTGATATACGTGGATAGTGACTGAAAAATGCGTTACGACTGACGTTACAAGTAAAGAAATAATAAATTAAACCGCTAGGCTTCCTCTTTCAATTTTAATGCATAAACAGCGAGTGGCCGAGCGGTTCTAGGCGCTTGAGACTGGAACCGCGCGACCGCATCGGTCGCAGGTTCGAATCATGCCTCGGTCATGGATATGTGTGATGTCCTTAGTTAGGTTTAAGTAGTTCTAAGTTCTATGGGACTGATGACCTAAGATGTTAAGTCCCGTAGTGCTCAGAGCCATTTGAACCCATGAACAGCGAAAATGTAGTAAGCGAGAAAATAATTTCCTTTCATGATTTTGTGGCGGTTGCAAGGAAGCAAAGTTTCTTTAACGTTTGTTAGTGTGAGAAACGTTCGTTGTAAGCCAGTCTCTTCAGTCTCATATACTGGATGACCAAAGTGAGGATATTCGAGCGTCGTGGGCTTCGCCGCATTTTCAGTCTAATCCACCCTTTATCACGTAGGTGATTCTTAACCCCTTAGAAATTATTTCCAGACAGAAAATTATACGTGTACCAAGTTTGCTTGAAACCGATCCTGTGGTTCAGGAGGAAATGAGGGACATACCACGTGGCCTCGAACGCTGTCCTCCGTTGACGTTAGGTGCTCACGGATACCACAGACGGTGAATGATTTGCCTAGCAGAACAGTAAAGGGGACTTCACACCAACAGAGATCAGACCCTGCTAAACGTAAGCCCAGCTCCTGCAAATAAAGACTTTACAGCTATAAATGCTCCAATGGCTCGTCCCTATAAAACTTTGTTGCTGTAGGAGAGGTGCCATGTTTGATACTTGGACTCAACAATGGTGTCCTGACCAAAACAATACGCACGAGGACCAAAGCATTTCAATTATCTATTTCAACGCATGTTAACATACGACAGATAATTTACTAACAACCCACGACGCTTTACAATTGGCAGTATTACAGAAAAGCTGTCCCATGATTGCACTAAAAAGCAGTGAAAATAATGAATATAAATACATGATGTTCCTCTGAACCTGTGTTATAGACTGACAGATCTTTATTACTACACTGTTCATAAAACAAATTTTCAAATGCATGTCCGCCTTGTTGGTTGCCCCTTGTTGGTTGCGTTGATGTAACCGCCTCCAGATGTTAGCGTGGACACCTCTTAACATTTCTACAGATACTGAAGCGCAATCTTGACGCATTCGTTCTGTTTACACACTTGAATTTTCCGGTTCCGTTTCGTAAACCCTGGCTTTGATTAAACCCCATAACAATAAATTCAAGGGTGCTACATCAGGTGATTTCGCTGGCTAGCGTATGCAATGTAATATACACATTTAAAAAATATTTTGAAAAAAATAATGAATATGAATAGGAAGACAGTAGTTAAAATGTTCTGTGTTTATTGGTATTCTTTTGGGCATCGGACCTCCTTACATTTTTGTTGAAGTATCAGGCGGCAGAGGACTCCGGAGACATGGGCGCTTGTCGTAACCACGAAAATTCTCTTCCTGTAACTTTCCTGTTCACTTACTTCAATAAATAAAATGCTTGATGCAGTTCTTTACCAATATATTATTCACTCACACATATAACACATCGAGATCGCAATACTTCATATCTACAATGGCAGATCCTCCTCGTCCTTCTACATACGACAGAGTTAGACTGTGTCTGTCTAAAACAAATTGAATGAGAAAATGTTTCCGTTTGTCTGCCCCTTACCGCGCATTCATAATTAACGTCTCTGCCGATCCTCTCGTTACTCGGTGTTTCAAGTTTTTTTTCTTTATATAAAGCTTTATCTTACGGTATTCTGGGTGCCTTTCACCATATGCTTTACAACTACCCTCACACTGTACGTTGACATGTTATGAAGACGTACAGTTTTTTTTTTTTTTACTTACCTTTGCCGGTAGAGGTCGGTCCCCTTGTCGTTTTTTTTATGGAATGTACATGTCAGTTTATCCTATGTACGTTAAAGCTCTACAAGAAATTAAAATATTATATACATAATATGGGAGTCCATTACATATTTAAATCTAGCGCTTCAATCTCGCTGTCGGATTTCGCGCTGGCATACTGGCTGATTTGGCGGAAATGGACTGGTTGCCAAGGAACTTTTGCTTCATGGAAATAATGTGTACCGACTAATGGTTCAATGGTTCAAATGGCTCTGAGCACTATGCGACTAAACTTCTGAGGTCATCAGTCGCCTAGAACTTAGAACCAATTAAACCTAACTAACCTAAGGACATCACACACATCCATGCCCGAGGCAGGATTCGAACCTGCGACCGTAGCTGTCGCTCGGTTCCAGATCGCAGCGCGAGAACCGCACGGCCACTCCGGCCGGCGTACCGACTAATCATTGATAAAGTATCATGTTGTTTCTTCATGTGCTAGTGCTGTTTACTTCATTTAACGTGTAGCTTAAATACCTGGAAACGTAATTATTCATGTTTTCATATGACACGATAAAAAAGTTAATTGGTTTTAGTAAAATCTCATGCTTGAATGTTTATGTGCACTCTGCATCGAATAAGTAGTGATAATTGTCACGGAGACATATTGCGACAATGCATATTTCATATTTCATCTGTCTTATGACCTATATTGTAAATATCCTTATAACTAAATTGTTTACGCAAGATGCGGCCCATATCTTCGTTTGGTACCTCCTACTCTCGACGTAATTCTCTTTTTCTGCCCCGTGACGATGAAAGAATATAACATAAAACTAACTTAAAACTAATTGCATTGCGTAGCTCGGTGGCCACTGATACATTTGGTTATTGCATACCTCCGCAGATAAATCCATATTTTGTTTAAATTCATAGACGTTTGTTTATTCTGTTACCCTTGATGATCATTTACTCAGCAAAGAAAATTATCTCACACTTCTTACGGTATTTTGTCGTTCGTCCTCAGCTTACACGTCTCCTACATTTTTTCATAATGCATCCTTTTGATTATAAATGTGTTGTATATAGCCTAGTATTTACTTAATTCTTTGCGTACGTATATCACTACGTTCCTTACTTCTTAGATAGTAGATTATTTGCGTAGTATTTCCGTTTACATTGTATTTAGGTTAAGTACACATTGCATTCCTATTTTGGTTGCGCCTTCAGCAAGTCTGTCGCGCATGCGCACAAGTCAGTGTCTCGTCTCCTGCTACTGACGTCAGCGCGTGTTGTTTCGAGCGCGCAGCAGCTGAGCCATAGTCTGATTTCGCTTATACTTGCGCTTCACCGGAAGCGGTGTTTTATTTCTCATTGCTGTTAATTTTATGCCTTCGTGTACAAATCAAAAGGATTACTTATGCCTATACACATTACATTATCTCAAAATACACTCCAGAAAAAAAGTTACACTTAAAATTATGTACACTGTGTACAATTATCTTGTGATAAAAATAATGTTACCACGCTTCGTCTTTCGTTAAAGGCTTTTATATCTTTGTGAGGGTAGAGACCCTTGTCTTTTCCTGTTTTCTCATACGCTAATCTGTACGTCCCAGGATATGGTATTTTGGAAATTACGTATGGTCCTGTATAGAGTAATTGGCACTTCTTATTCAGTTTGCCAATTTTTGTCGATTTAGGGTGCGTCCGTAAGAGGACTCGTTTCCCTTCAAAACATTCTGTAACAAGTTCCAGTTTATTGTTCTAAATTTTTGTTTCTGTACTCGGCCCTGTTTCTAGTGCAACTATGTCTTGTTTGATTTTGTCTTGTAGGGTCACTTCTGGAGAGGGTACCTTTGGTATGGACGACTTCCACTGATTCGTTTGCTTTGTTTGGAACATCATTCATTAGGTGTGATACCTGTTGAAGAATGCGTAAGGTTATTGACAGTATGCATGAAAGGAGTTGAGTTTCTACCCATCGGGTTTGTAAGTGATGTATGTCCCAATAAACCGGTTAAATTCCTTAAAAACTCGTTCACCTGGGCTTGCTACTGGGTGAAAAATGCTTAGTAATATGTGTTTTATGCACTGTGAGGTCATAAATTATTTCCACTTTTACCCAACGATATATGAAGCATTATCATTGCCTGCTCAACGTTATGAAATTCCTCTTCACACTTATTGTCCCATAATCAGAGCCTATTTTTTCGTAACAAGTTGAGCAATGTATCAGTGTTTATCAGTTGTTGTGGTACGAATATACGAAAAAAAACGAAGCTATTCCTAAAAAGGCTTCTAATTGTTTTTTATTTCTTGGAGCTGGACAATTGCGTATGGAATCAAGTGTTTTCGAGTCAGGTAATATACCTTGTTCTGATACAACATGTCCTAAAAATTTGACTTGCTCCTTACCAAAACTAGACTTTATAAATTGGCTGTTACTCCATAATCTGCAAATCGTGGAATCACCTGTGCAATGAGCCTGATATGTTCTAACCAAGTAGGTTTGGCTATTAGAAAGTCGTCAACATGGGCAGTGACTTTGCTAAGCAGTTCTGGTCCTAAAACCTTGTCCGATGCAGATGCAAACACTCCTGCACTAATGTTCAGTCCAAAAGTAGAACACAGAATTCGTAACTTCTGCGCCCCGTAAACAAATGCTTTATATTTTCGACTTTCTTCGTGGAGTTTTATTTGCCAGTAGGACCATTTGAGATCGAGTACATTGAAATAATTTGCATTGTAAAACTTTAGAAGCTGTTCGTCCAGGCTGTCTGATATTATGTGTGCTGGTCTCATAGTCTCATTGATACCTCTAGCATCGAGAACATCTTACAGAACCATCTGGTTTGCTTACTGGTAATGTTGGACTATAATAGGAGAGGATGAAGTTTATACAATTTCCCACTTAATCATACAATTGATCTCTTCCCTTACGGCCTCTCGTTTTGCCCATGGAATGGGATATGATATTACACAAAATGTCTCATGTGGATGGACTTCATGTTTATATTCATAGTCTTTGATTACTCCTGGCTCCATGCTGAAAAAATAGGCATGCTTTAATAACGAGTTAGAAAGTTCTTGTCGTTGCATCTCATTTAGTAGCTGTGATCGACTCAGTTTCTGCTTTATCATTTCGTAACTAACCTCAGTGTTCGCTTCTTGTTCAGTATCAAATTTATTTGTGAAATACGCAGCTTCAAAGGAATATTGCACTATGACATTTTACTCTGGTTTGTTTTTCTTACTTTCATCAGGTGTTTTCACTAAATCAATACAAAAGATCTGATCCTTCACATACAAGTGGCATTTACCATTACCTATGTCAATCTTTGTTTTGTACGTTTTAAACGTATCCATGCCAATAAGACAATTAACAATAAGTCTGTCAACTACAAGATAGTGGCACTTCACGGTAAAATGTTCAATTTGTACTGGAATAAGTGTCTGATGCTTAACCAATTTAGTCTTACAGCCTATAGCCGTTTGCACCTTGCAATTTTTTTCATGTAATGTTGGGAACTGCCTTCTCTTCTTAGATGCACAAAAAAATGCATTTGACACTAGGTTGGTAGCTGAACGTGTATCTAAAATTAACTGTGTGTCAAAGTTACATATTTTCGGCCTAATGATTCCTTGTACTTGTTCTTCCTTCACTTTATCTTCTGTATCTAATGCATGCTGCTACGAATCATCCTTGATGTCACCTCGTTTGTCAAATATTATGAAACATGTTTGTAGTTCTGCCTTGCCCTCACTCCCTGAGAGGTCACAGCCTGGGGCTCAACTACGACCGGTTGGTGTTTTCCGACGGCGTAGCGTGACTTAATTCGTTATCTGGAGAAATTTCAGTTAATTGTACTTTCTGGGTACTTCGCCAATCTGTGTCGTTAGCTGTTGTGCAGTTGTTTTGCTGCCCAAAGGTCGGCTGCGGTACAGCGTAGGGCATCGCATTGTTGCCGCACGTCGGACACTGCTGCGGCTGACAGTTTCTATACGTATTCGGCATAGGGCCTTCTGATAACGAATTGTAATTCGGTCGTGCGATAAAGTTACCACTGTTGTTTCGGAAATTTCGTTTAAATCATTTGCTTTTTCCTTTCCCGTTACCATACTCATTACCTCAGGGTATGTAATTTTGCTCTTGTGTGTACGAACCTTTCTGTGTGTTTAAATCGCGTTTTAGTGACTGATTTAGATAATTATGTTGTTATTGTGTCTGATTTTCTGTTTCTCTGTGGGGTACAGGTCTTAATCATAAATTAAGTCGATAGAATCGAGCACTGATAGAAAATATTCAGTGTTGTGCTCGGTCGTTGTGACTAATTTTTCTCTAATGCGAGATGGTAAAAGACCTTTCAGGACTTTTAGCACGTCTACCTGTAATATTAGGTTCGTTCAGTAGAGTGTATTGTTCAGTTAATTTTCGCAGAAACCACTTTGATTACCGTATTTGCCACAGAATGGTGCAGGGTTGAAAACCTCGCATCTTTCTTGCACTGCCCCTGACCAGTATTTGTTGAGGAAAGCTCGTTCCAATTGGGTATAAGTGCTGCAACGTTCGGCCACTTCAGTTGCCCATAAGAGCACATCGACTTGCATATATCCCATAGCAAATCTGATTTTATGTGCTTCCGTCAATTTGTGTGGAAATACACGACGAAAAGCACTAGTAAATATACTCATGCTCATAAATCAAGGACAATGCTGATACTTGTTGAAACACCGCTCTGGTGTGTCGTTTGCGGGTTTTAAATCACCTCGGAGTATGGCCATGCGGTGCATTTGACCTGCGGTCGTCGCACGCTGGCGCAGGCAGCAGTCCACATACGCAGAGGTGTGTTGGTGCTTGTGAGAGTACGGTACAGCGTGTAAGTGTGCAGACGTTTTCAGACGTGTTAATGGTGACTGTGTGTTGAAAATGGCTCAAAGAACACGTACTGATGACGTTATGAGGGTTAGATTACTATTGAGACTAGAGGCTGGCCAAACAAAGCAGGTCGTAGCACGGGCCCTCCGTGTGCCGTTAAGGGTGATCTCAAGATTGTGGCCACGATTCCAGCAAATTATGTGTGCAGACGCTACAGAGCGGGACGTCCGCAGTGTACAACACCACAAGAGGACCAATATCTCACCATCAGTGCCCGCAGAAAGCCACGGAGTACTGCAGGTAGCCTTGCTCAGGACCTTACCGCAGCCACTGGAACAGTTGTCTCCAGACACACTGTCTACAGACGACTGAACAGATATGGTTTATTCACCCGGAGACCTGCAAGATGCATTCCACTGACCCCTGGTCACAGCAGAGCCCGTAAAGCCTGGTGTAAAGAACACAGTACATGGTCATTGGAACAGTGGTCCCAGGTTATGTTCACGGACTGAACAGTGATTCTCGCCGGCTTTTCATCTGGCGTGAACCAGGAACCAGATACCAACGCCTTAATGTCCTTGAAAAAGACCTGTATGGAGGTCGTGGTTTGATGGTTGTGGTGGGATTATGATTGGTGCACGTACACCCTTCCATGTCTTTGACAGAGAAACTGTAAGTGGTCGGGTGAATCGGGACGTCATTTTGCACCAGTATGTCCGCCTTTTCAGGGGTGCAGTGGGTCCCACGTTCCTCCTGATGGATGATAACAAACTGCCCCACCGAGCTGCCATCGTGCAGGAGTATCTTGAAACAGAAGACATCAGGCGAATGGAGTGGCCTGCCTGTTCTCCAAACCAAAACCTCATCGAGCACGTCTGGGATGCTCTGAGTCGACGTATCGCTGCAAATCTTCAAACCACTAGGACACTTCAGGAGCTCCGACAGTCACTGGTGCAAGAATGGGAGGCTATACCCCAGCAGCTGCTCGACCACCTTCTCCAGAGTACGCCAACCCGTTGTGCGGACTGTGTATCATATCCCATATTGATGTCGGGGAACATGTGCAGGAAAGAGTTGTGATTTGTCGCACATGTGTTTCGGAACGGTTTTCTCAACTTATATACCGTGGACTTACAGATCTGTGTCTTGTGTATTCCCTATGTGCCTATGCTATTAGCGCCAGTTTTGTGTAGTGCCACGTTGTGTGGCACCACATTCTGCTATTATTCTTAATTTATGAGCATTAGTGTACTACGGAATTAATTCTTTTACCTTCGGTAGTAAATGTAGGAAATTGTCGATGCCTCAGCAACCTTCGACTGCATAAATAGTAGATGGTCTAGTGGCATTTTCAATCGCATTTATGTTCTTATTGTAGTTACCTCTAATTCCGGCTGGTAATTGTTCAAGTATTGGAGTGGTGGGTATGTTTACATTTTGCGGTCTACAATTGTGACTGGTACCTGCTGTGGGACCCGTGACAGTTTGTGAACAGATACCAACAGGTTGTGGTTTCTTCACTGCAGGCTGTGTATTATTTACACGCTAGTATTTAGATCCGGTAATATTTTCTTCTAAAAGACTGCGAATCCTATTTTCCGCAGCTTGTAGGTTAACGTTTACCTTGTTCACGATTTTATTTTCTTTTTTCTGAACAGCCTTTTCTACTACATCTGTGTGTACCTTACAATTGGTTACTATCTTCTCTGCAATGGTGTGACCCTTAGCCAGCTTACCTGTTTCAGCTTGTCTAATGATATCACGCAGATTTTCATTCATCTTCTCTCTCTCCATCTTAGCACATGCTGAATCCATTTCTAATGTCGCTACCTTTCAAGTAAGCTCTTCTACAGCTACAGGTATGCCTTCACAGTCTTCATTTAGTTTGTTAACGACAATAGTTATCTTTTCCACTGTCGAAACCAGCTGGTTTTTTGTGCCATCAATGTTTATCTTTACGTCTGTGAGTTTCTTTCTTTGTTGCTCTACTAGATCATGATGATTATCAAAGGAATCTACCTTCTGTTTTAACTCCTTAATGTTACTGTTAACTTCAGAAAGTACTTCATGCTTTACCTGTATTTTCATTTCATTAAATTTTTCGTCGGTTTTAGTGCGAAAATTTTTGGCTAATTCATCGAATTTCTGTGAGACCGTGTGTTGAAAATCCTTGAATATTTGTTTTTGTTCTTGCTACATTGTACTTAGATCTTGTGTAACAGTGTTTTGCTGCTGTTTTTCTATGTTCATATCCTGTGTAATGGTGTTACGCTGCTGTTTTAATATGTTCATGTCTTGTGTCAAATTACTGCATTTGATGTTTATATTGTGTTTCATAAAATAAATTTGGCATTTATGTTAGGTAGTAGTAGCCATAGCAGTGATCCTGTTGTACTACTGTGCTTGCTGTCCGCTGTACTTCCCAAAAATATTCATATGTGTGTGAGTTTCTAAGGGACCAAACTGCTGGATCATCGGTCGCTAGATTTACACATTACTTAAACTAACTTATGCTAATAACAACACAAACATCCCTGCACGAGGGAGGACTCGAGCCTCCTGCGGTAGGTGTATTTCGCAAGTTAATGTTTGTGCTGTGACCAAGTGGTCTTTGTAACGCGTTGTCAAGATTCATATTGAGATCGCTCTCCGATATTTCATTCATGAGCGGTATGTCGCTCTGGGAGATGCGTGACAATGTCTCGTCAATTGTAAATATTGTGTCGTCAAGTCTATTCTGCTGTGGAGCGTCGCTAGCATTTGTCACTCCTGAGACACTCATCTCTGATCTACTTAAAGTTTCTGCAGTAGGCTTGCATGGCGCCTGAACTTCAATTGTTCGATCTCGCACATCTACGCCATCTTGGCTGAATGCATTTTCACTAACGCTATCAATCATGGGCATATGTTTTTCGGCTACGTTATATTAATTTGCAAAAAATTGAAATTTCACAAAAATGTTAAAAATTTCATACACTATTTATTACACTTGATAAATGTAAATTACATAACGTGAAAGCCTGTTTTACGTCTATTATGATGCTCAAACTATTGTTATCAAAAATCTTTATGTTTTACTGACAATGTGTATCACACCGAAAAATTTCTGTAATTTTTTTGTGATTAAAATCCAAGGAAGGAAATAATGACGGAATGGTGTCTATCTAAATGTAAAGAGGCTCTACCAAGGGCAATCATGCAAGCAACTTGCTTAGCCGTCCTACCTTTGCTGCGCCGAATAACACAGCTTAGAACGCAAAATTTTTTACGTAAGCTGCGTTAAATTCTCATTCCTTTCAAAATTTTTCACCTCAATTTTGACTTTTTGTGTTACTTGCTCCCCTCCGTGATTCATGCAAACAGAAGATACAGGCAATTAGTTTTTATAATTCACAAGAATGTCATAGAAACTTCTTACTATAACAATACTTAAAAAACACTATTCACGGCCGGTGCCCGGAAGACCTTTCACACTGGTCGCCCGTTGTAATATAAGTATTTAAATATTTAGGAAAAGATAATGAATATGAATATAAATATGGTTGTTAAAATGTTCTGTGTCTATTGGTATTCTTTTGGGCATCGGACTTCCTTACATTTTTGTTGAAGCTGCAGGCGGTAGAGGACTCCGGTTACATGGACGCTTGTCGTAATGACGAAAATCCTCTTCCTGTACATTTCCTCTTCACTTACTTCAATAAATAAAATTCTTGATGCCGTTCTTTAACTTTATATTATTCACTCACTCATATAATACATCGAGATCGCAATAGTTCATCTCTAGAATCACACATACTCATCGTCCTTCTACATAAAAGAGAGTTTGTCTGTGCCTGTCTAAAGCAAATTGAATGAGAAAATGTTTTCGTTTGTCTGCGCCTTATCGTGCATTCATAGTTAACGTCTCTGCAAATCCTGTGGTTACTCGGTGTTTCAATTTTTTTATATAAATCTTAATTTGACAGCATCCTGGGGGCCTTTCATCATGTACGTATACAGCAACCATCACGACCTATCCATCTTTCACGGTATATATTGTTCAGATATTTACTAATACCTCTACAGTATTGAGGTGGTGCACCATCGTGCTGAATCTAGTGCCTCACAGCTAACTGAAGTGGGATGTCTTCTAGGAGATGCCCAAGACACAGCTCATTCTGTAGGAACTCCGAATACAACTGTCCAGTTAGTCTGCGGGCCACATAAACTGGTCCAGTGATGTCGTAAGCAGTGAGGATTTGCAGTAGCTCAGCAATGTGTATTCTGTCTATTGACAATGGTTTCATTGGTGAAATAGCATCTATATCCCCGTAAAATCTGATTGATAATATCAGGATTTAGAACTGTTTTATTTACCAAACGTCTGCAGAACAATATTCGATTTTGAAAATAGTTTCCATGTAGCTGCTGGCGTATGTACACCTTAAAGGGACGCCCTATTTGTTCCTCCGGAATCCTTTGCATCGAAGACCTCGATGTGCCCAGGTCCGCTGCAACTCTGCTTTGTCCTAATTAAGATGAGAATTAGGTATTACTGCAGGAGGTCTAAAGACTTTCATAATATTAATAATAATAACGACCGTAATATTATTATTATTATTATAGATCCAAATAATACGATAACCTAAGTGCAATGATAACACTTTAGCTTCTACTACTGTCTACAGGCGCGTTATTTTCGTTTAAGCTATCCTTACGGCGCGTGGGATGTGCCCAAAAAAGTCAGTAACGTTCCGTGCAACATCGGGTGCATTCCATATTGATCTTCGCGCGAAACGTTGTACCTCCAAGCTCCCTCGGTTCTTAAACACATCACTGTACGTCTAAAAACATGCGCAGAAAGTAGACGTCGCGTTGGAAAACGTTGTGAATACAGCCTTGGGGTCACAGCTGCATTGGTGCGTCTTCCCGTAGATCAGTATCATATTCATATAGTCTTCGCTGGAGTAGGTTGCAGTTGTTACCTGTTTCATTGTAAGACCTGACTCGACCTACAGACCAATGGGCACTTCATCTTATCAGAGTGGAACCGGGAGAAAAATGCACGAAGATGGCGTCACAGCTCAGTGTAGGTTCATTTGTAAGTGGAATTGCCTGTTCGACAACAGTGATGAAGCAACCTTTATTGCACTAATGTATGCGGGAGACATGAAACTGCAGACGATGAGCCGGCCGGGGTGGCCGAGCGGTTCTAGGCGCTACAGTCTGGAACCGCGAGACCGCTACGGTCGCATGTTCGAATCCTGCCTGGGGCATGGATGTGTGTGATGTCCTTAGGTTAGTTAGGTTTAAGTAGTTCTAAGTTCTAGGGATGACGCGGCCGTCTGATGGTTCCGGTAGGCCACTCGTGGCCTGACAACGGAGTGCTTTACGTTCTAGGGGACTGATGACCTCAGAAGTCAAGTATCATAGTGCTGAGAGCCATTTGCATTTTGCAGACGATGACGGCTGGGCCAGCAAGTAAATACGCCCATGAATTTTTATAATACCTTTGAGGAAATATTGCCTGTGGTCTACGTTTCCATGATGAGGATTTTGCGGAAACTCTCGTCTTACAATCTGACAATAAATATGTTCAGAAGGCAGCAATCGTAAACTCCTCTTTCGCCGGTCACCCATACACCCTACCGATTCTCAAAGTGACCGCTATTACATCCAGTCAGGAACTGTCATTATCAAGGCTACAAGTGACGTTAAATTATGATAGCGTTAAGCCACCCGGAGGTGACCAGTGCATTGTTCGGCGTCCTCATCAAAATCACATTTGCGGTTGTTCAGAGAAAGTTCCATTACCTTACACACCGTTTTTACCTATTGTTATAAGTGGCACTGGAAACGAAATGAGCCGGAGTTTGTAAATGAAAAACATTCAAGACACTGTAATGCCATTGCCTACTGAAGAGGATGTAGTTCGTATAATACCGCCGGCGGCGCAAACTCTCCGCTAAAGTGACATGGGCGCTCATCCACATGGCAAGAGACCAAACACGTGCACGCTTCGATCGTACGGTGCACTCTGTAGAGCTGAAAACTGAAAAATTGAGGCTTCAAAAGAAGATCAAAAAGGTGTACAGTGCGTCATAACGACTGCAGTGAATAGAATTTCATCGAATAATGTCAGAAGTGTACGAAGAGCGCCATATGTCCGTTGCAGCCGGACGCGGTAGCCGAGCGGTTCTAGGCGCTACAGTCTGGAACCGCGCGACTCCTACGGTCCCAGGTTCGAATCCTGCCTCGGGCATAGATGTGAGTGACGTTCTTAGGTTAGTTAGATTTAAGTAGTTCTACGTTATAGGGGACTAATGACCTCAGAAGTTAAGTCCCATAGTGCTCAGAGCCATTTGAACCATTTTTTGTCCGTTGCAGTTCCGATGTACTATCCGACGTCCGGAGCGATCGCTGCCAACGCAACTCGCCGGACAATGAGGGCATCTATTTGCTAGTCAGTTATATATGTAATTTGATGTGGCGTTCCATATTGTGCGACATCAGCCAACGACGTTCGTACTTCCTTGAGTCTTTTGTGCCACGCCTTGTGCATTGCAAATGATGTGCCATGCTCTTCACACACTTGCTTCAATCTCTAATTAATATCCGTTTCACGCCCACCTTACGCGGTCAAAAAACGCACTAAATCTCTTTGCTCTTCTTTTGACCTAAATTTCACCGTTTTTGAGTGTTGACTCTTTCGCATGTTCGCTGTAGCTGCGAGTATGGTTCTTCAGCAGTGTTATAGGGACCAAGCATTCTTTCGTAGTCAATGGAATTACGTTCCCTACAACAGCTTTTCTCTTTTTACAGCTTTCTGATCCTATCTTTTTGAGCGCCCTTACTAATTACAAGCAACTTGAGCCGTGCACGGCTTGCGTTTATTCCATTTTTGTTTGTCACCTTTTATTACAGTACTGACGCTTCGTTTTCTTATTCCATTTACTGGCGCACTAACTTCCTACCTTACTTGCCCGTGAGAAGCAGCAGCAACGCGTATCGATAAGTGCACGGTCGTACCATCTCTGGAGCGACCGCTAGTATTCCGGGTCGTCGTGTGTCTGGCGGTCAGACCAGCAGTGCAGTCGGAACGCAGCAGCAGTGAAGTCGGCGGACGGAGCATCGGTGAGGCGACGACAGCTAGTGCTCGCAGACCGCTGGCGACTCACATGATCTGTCCGACGGATGGAGATAGGAACGAGACGGCCGTTGTTGGGTCGTTCGGTTGGTCGTCTCATCGGCCGACGTATTGTTGGTCCTTTCCGTTTTCGGGGCCTAGGCAGTAGGTCGGTTGGTAAGGAGCAGCGAGGAATTCTCCGCGAGACGTAGTTTGTCCGGAGTCCCTGGCGGTCTCTACGCGGTTTCGGAGTGTGTGGGGCTGTTCCCATTGCTATGCGGACCGTGGCTCACCGATCCTGGACACGAAAGTTGAGTTTTGATTTAATCTATCAGCAAGTCAAGACTGTTCACATTGTGACATATGGAGTTAGTTGTCGGTTGTTGGGATATTCCCGCGAGCAACAACGTGGTTTTCAATTTGGAAAGTACTAGCGACCCTCCGGTAGAGTTTCACTGTATTTGGTTATTTGAATTGAAGTGCACCAGCGAAATCTTCTGCCTTGTGGCCGTTAACGTTCCGTTTACCTGCCGTGGCCGTTGACGTAAATTTCAAGCAGTGTAGTTTCCTCATCGTGCGGTTGCAGTCCAGTACGGTGTGTAGTTTGACACCTCCATGTATGATTGGTTGTGGGCGTCAATATATTCTACATCGTTCCGTTGAACTCCGTGTTGTGCCTTGGTCGGGTGAAGTGGAAGTTATAATGTCGGTGGTTCCGTTGACTATCTGTCTGTGGGGTTGTCGTCGGATCGTGAATGGTTGGCTCGACTGCCTGCCTCATTTAAGAGAGCATTTGTGTTTAAATTCCAGGCCGACCCTCGAACATCTGAGCGCCCTTGGGTGTACAGCCTTTTTTAAAGTTGTTCTTGTTGTTTGTACTTGCATGGCTTCTAGTAAGTTTTCTTTTTAGATTAAGGTTGTTTTGCCCTTAAGGCGTAAGATTCTTTAGGTCTTCAGCCTAATTTAAAGAACTCTTTCACGTAAGACCTTTGGCATTTTAAAGATTTTAATGTTGTTGAATTTTAAGTGTTTGGCCTTCAGCCGATTTTGAGTTTGAGTTGTTTTGCTCTTAAGGCCTTCAGCCTAGTTCAGAGTGTTGTAACCGCAGGAACAAGCCAAGTCTAAAATGAGTACCTTAAAAATAGTACGTAGGAAGAAGTTAAGATTGTAGCGCTGGGACGCCAGGCGTGGCCGAGGGGCCAGCCGAGGCGGCACTCAAACGGCTGGGCAGCTGGGCGCGTTGATAGGAAAGTAAACAGCCAGCAAATACAAACGAAGGTCTGTGCAGGGGTTCATGATAAGCATTCAATTAAGACTATCAACAGAAAGCATTCCTGGCTAGAGAGAGAGGTCTGGGAGTGGAGAGAGAAAGAAAGAGGGCCCTTGGAGGGGACAGCACTACGTCATGAAGCCAATGAAGGGCTCAGGACGCAGTGTGTGACCATATAGGGAGAGGCGTCTCTGCCCTTCCACTCAGCCTCTGAAGAATAATAGCAACAACAATGTTTTAACGAGACCAAATAAGGGCAAGTTGCCTTCGACGCTACGTCATGCCAAGCGCTGGCGGGGTCGAACGGGAAACGCTAACAAAACCCGAGAGCACGCCGCTCTGAAGTCTTGTCGGGCCTGGTCTTGCGGTTCTGGGAGTTGAGTTAGAGAGTGATAGCGGCAGCCGACTTGGGCTGGGGAACGGGCTGTAGGCAGGCAGCCGGAGATAGTCGCTGGAGTGCGTCAGGGCGTAGCCGCGGGACTCTAACGTAGGGTGTTAGGAAGCGTGGCAGAACTTCTAGTAGGCAGTCGGAACGGTGGAGTCAGTCACCGTCTCTGTATTAGACTTGGCCTTCCTGTGAGTGCAACCACCGTCAGATAGGGCGAGCTGTACTCATATAGAATAAACCGTAATTTGTTAAAGTTATCACGACTTTAATTTCCACCGCCTTCCTAGCCTTGTGACAACCAGGGATTTCTACATCTTAGCCAGATCAAAGTCTCCCTCTCACTACGGTCAACCGGCTAAAATCCCATCCACGAACCTTGTCGCTAAATCCCTCGCAATACCCACGCTTGGGACGCGACATAAATAAAACTTTTCTTCCTAACACCCTACGTTAGAGTCCGCGGCTACGCCCTGACGCACTCCAGCGACTATCTCCGGCTGCCTGCCTACAGCCCGTTCCCCAGCCCAAGTCGGCTGCCGCTATCACTCTCTAACTCAACTCCCAGAACCGCAAGACCAGGCCCGACAAGACTTCAGAGCGGCGTGCTCTCGGGTTTTGTTAGCGTTTTCCGTTCGACCCCGCCAGCGCTTGGCATGACGTAGCGTCGAAGGCAACTTGCCCTTATTTGGTCTCGTTAAAACATTGTTGTTGCTATTATTCTTCAGAGGCTGAGTGGAAGGGCAGAGACGCCTCTCCCTATATGGTCACACACTGCGTCCTGAGCCCTTCATTGGCTTCATGACGTAGTGCTGTCCCCTCCAAGGGCCCTCTTTCTTTCTCTCTCCACTCCCAGACCTCTCTCTCTAGCCAGGAATGCTTTCTGTTGATAGTCTTAATTGAATGCTTATCATGAACCCCTGCACAGACCTTCGTTTGTATTTGCTGGCTGTTTACTTTCCTATCAACGCGCCCAGCTGCCCAGCCGTTTGAGTGCCGCCTCGGCTGGCCCCTCGGCCACGCCTGGCGTCCCAGCGCTACAATCTTAACTTCTTCCTACGTACTATTTTTAAGGTACTCATTTTAGACTTGGCTTGTTCCTGCGGTTACAACAAGAGAACTGTTTCACGTAAGGCCTTTGGCATTTTAAAATTTTTCTTGTTGTTGAATTTTAAGTGTTGGGCCTTCAGCCAATTTGAATTTAACTTGTTTGCTCTTGAAGTGTCTGATTCTTTGGGTCTTCAGCCTAACTAAAGAACTGTTTAAGATAAGGCTTTGCCTTTTAAATTTATGTTTTGGTTGAGTTTTCCCTAATTAAGGACTGTTTTACGTAAGGCCTTCGTTATTTTAAGAAAGGTTTTATATTGTTTTGCCTTTTTTTAATTCAAATTGTTTGCTCTAAAAATCTCAGAGTCTTTGGGCCTTTAGCCTAAATAAAGAACTGTTGTAAGATAAGGATTGCCTTTTAAATTTCTTATTATGCTTGCGTTTTGAGTTATTGGCCTTCAGCCTTCTTAAATGAAAGTGGCTTTCAGCCGGTAATTAAGTCCCAAAGATTAAAGCTGGCTGTTAAAAAAACGTTGTAACGTGTTATCAAATAATAAAGTTGTATGTTCGAGTGTAGCAGACAACACCTTATTTTGGCCCCTTTCCACAATTTAAACTACCTGTCATGTCATGTGTGTAAAGCTGGGCGTTTCACAATTCCATACACGCAAGTTCCACTAACGTTGTGCTTTACTGGCAAACTTTGCTAAGGCGTTCTGCAATCCTTAGGGCAACTCTGGCACGAGTGAACCGTACACAGCCCCTGCACGCCTCTGCTTCGCAAACTCAGCTTACTGCATTAACGGAAGGACACAAGGTGGCGGCAGCATCACTATCATGCGTCCGCCACGCAGCTGACTGGGAAATAGTGACGCGAGTATTCCGCCTGCGGCAGCTGTAAGTGTCGGCGCAAAGGCTGCAGAGGTCAGTTCTTCCGTCATCGAGAGCGTCTCTTAGCCTCGGGGTAGCTGCTGCACACACCATTGTCTTAGGACGCTCTCAAAGTCCATTGTACTCAGTACTGATCGTTTTTCCCTTGGTGTAATCGGAATGTATACAACACTGACTCTGCTGTTCCTGTGCTGGTGTTATTCAGGACAGCTACATCAAGTTTAACATATTTCCCATGCACGTGTGTTGTGTTACTTTGTCAGACCCTGGAGTCACCATACCGTCAAGTCATAATGCCTGTGAGAAACTTCAACTGTGATTTTAGTATTATCGTCGAAGTAGATCTTTTCTTTACATGGTCAATAAACGTCTGCATACTTTGATCACTGCTTTCCCTGTGTCGTTGGGAGTGAGACATCAGTTTTCGGTCATGAAATGTAGTGAAACACTGTTGATCCGTTGCTTATTAATATATTACAAGTTACGTGCCATCCTGAAGTGCATATCGAGGCCGTTTAGTTAACATTTTTAACAGCGATGCCTATAGATCGTGAAGTTGATTCGCTCTTCAAACATATAGTACACTAGTGAAACAGGTTCGTGTTTTCTGCAACTAGATGTCGCCACCAGCAGCGTAGACCCCTCGCAGTCAACACCGCGGCGCCGCTGGAAGGTTTTTCGCTCCCACTAGCGGGCTATTGACACTACGCGAGGATGCCTGGAGCTGAGTCCCCTCTCAATCACTTGCCGCGTCGATCCTCCAGCGGTGGCGATGCGGAAGCCCTTGGCTGCAGCGAGTCTCCTGCATTATTCATCAACAGAGGACTAGCGAGAGAATTCGGCTGGAATTTAGAGTGACAGGGGCGACGGACCGGCGAAGCAGCTCCGTACTGTGCTGTCTTCCGAAAAGCTTGTACTGCAGGTCTTACCTCACTCCTAGTGCAAATCATTCGGATGCGGTATGGAAGGGCATGAGGTAAAGCGCACGGCTCTCCAACCGTTGCCAGATCAGCCAAATAAAGCTTCCGAATTTCGACCGGCGCCTTCCGTTTCGGAAATCGTCCGGTGCCATTATGACATGATATGAAAACTTTCAATGATCCTACCACTTTCCAATGTTGCAAATCATCGTTGGCTACCACATATTTTTCGAGAATGGTACAAGGTGAGTTGACATTTGACGATCCATTCCATAATACAGTGTCGAGAAGACAACCTGAGCATAGACTTCAAACATTGTTCAAACCATCTAGTATGTTCAATTTTTTCCGGTCAGTTATGCACATCTCTTTCCCCTTCTGCTCACTATATTTTGTTATGTCTAATTCATATTTCTTTCACTCTCCCACTCCACTCTTACTTTTTTCGTATCTGGTGTCCACTTTTAATTCTATCTGGTTGTAATCTGTCTTTGTTGTTATCCTTTTCAGATGCTAATTTAGAATGTGATTTTATTCTGATCCAGTTTCTGTTGCTTCCAGCCAACGTTATCTGTAATTTGCGTATGCACACTGAGGATAAAGCATCTTGGAACATGTTTGTTGTAGTAAATGTAATTAAAAATGTAGGCAACGCCTGGATAAATGTAAGAGACCGCTTGATAGGACTAACTTCACTAACAAAATAAGATAAAATAAAACGATAACACAACGCATTCAACGTGTACAAGTTGAAAAATATTGGCACACCACTTTGAAACACTTTTTATTATTCAGAAACAATTGCCTATTTCAGCACTTTTCAGCTGTTATGTCTGTATCATTCTGCAATTGATTTTGATGTTTTATTGGCTTCAGTAGACGGTAAATGAGAACATCAAACAGTCTATAAGGGCTCCTAAGACCGTCTCCAGACTGTGCGTTGGTTACTACGAACTGCGTTCTCTCTGACAGAAAATCATCAGTCCAGTCGCACAAATGAGACTATACACCATAGGCAAGCAATCTGATTATAAGTCGCTTGTGAAGAAACTTATGGAAATCTATAATTACGGAATCAATTTGAGATCCTCTGTCGACAGCACAGATACATGATGAGTATAAACAGCAAACTGTGTTATAAGACAATAACACTTTCTGGATCTCTGTGACGATCCGTCAATAGATTCTTTTCTTCGAAGTAATGCATAATGATCGAGCACAGCATACGTTCCAAAATTCTATTGTAAATCGGTCAGTGATGTAGGTCTGTAATTCGTCAGATTACCTCTTCTTACTTTATTATTATTGGTATGAGCTCTACACCTTTCCAATCCTTAGGTAGTGGCTTTTCATTGAGCTATAGGTTTGAATGTGATTGCTAAATACGGGCCTATTACATGAGCATACTCTGAAAGAAACCTAACTCGTATGCAATCGGGATCGGAAGATTAGCCTTTACAGAGGTTTCTGTCACTGGAACCGCATAGAGAAGCTTGAAGTGAACATTTTATGGTGAAATAAACTGTGCGAAACAATGAATATCATTCTCCATCAAGGAATAACAGATTTAAAACTTGTTTGTTTTAATATGGCGTAACTAGTGACTTCCATGTCACTCTAATGACTGCATAAACCAAAAGCAATATTTTTACTCATAACTTTTAAGGAAATACATCAACATAATTCTTACGCGCATGTGATCACCAAACAATTATTTCAACATCGATTTCTATGGGTAATTAAGGTATTAACATTCAGATCTACTTGAATAAATCTTAGAAAAAAGATACACTTAGCGTTGTTAAGTGTGAAACAAGAGTTGAAAATACCTCTTCGGCATGCATGAAACGTGCCGTTATAACTGAATAACTGCAGCCAAGTACCCAAAACTAACCAAACATTTAGGGGTAGTAGATAAATAGACCATATTCTACGATAAACTAAGTCATTCATTTCGAAAACGTATTTCTCCACGAACGCCTGACATACGACGTATCAACACAGTCATTTAATTTAAAGAAAAATCAAAAAAATGCGTTGCGGTAAAAAGTTAAAGACTCAGTACATGCTGCTTACTAGATGAGAAACACAACTTTAGCAAGTGTACAGCGAAAGCATACGTGTTTCACCACAATGAAATGGAGACAAACCAAAAAACATCACATTGATCACGAATTTCCGCTCGAAAAGCGGTGATCCGAAAACAGAAATCAGTCTGGAGGGAGAAATGGATTACAGATGAGTAGCCCAGATGTAAAGGCCACTAACTGCACGAAAAGCTAAACTGAGATAATCATGAAAAACTCTTCCCATTCAAATAATTAAAGTCAAAGATTTCACTTATTTTTTAACAATATGTAAAAAAAATAATTAACCTGCGATTATGTTTTATAAGTTACAATCGTAAGTGAAATATTGATTTAGTGATTTTTGCATGTGATTTATGCAGCTGGCGCGTCTTGCAGACATGTCGATCCAATTGCGAAACACATTCGCTTTGCAAAACCCGTTGTTCGGTGATATGTTAGTAATGAAAGAAGAATGGAAGTTAATTTATACGAATATATTTTTATTTCAAAGAGAAATCCGAAAATTCTACAAAACAGGTATAGGCAAGTGCGAAAGTGACATTATTTTACCAGGAAGAAAGACCTATTTAATGTAAAAAAGAGAACAAAAGTAAATGTTGTTGCAAAAAAGAAATACCAAACTTCATCTTAGTGAAACATCGACAAAATTTCAGAAAATGAAAAAAATTGACTGATAGTAGCATCTTAATTAAAACAGCGACAAAAAATTTTGGAAGACTTAATTGTCTGTAAATTGCTTTTATGTGACATCGACCACAATATTGTCCATCAACTTAAAATCGCTTCCGGCTTCTTCCTCGTTCCGAAGGTTGGCTGCGGCAGGAACGACTCTAGAAGTAACTTCCTGCTGGTCCAACACCTCTGTGTAGAATTTGAGTTCGTCGTTGGTCGCCCAGCCTTCGCCAAAGTGGATCTCCAAATGCTTTCTCATGTCTCTGAGTTTGAAATCAGCAGGTTATACACTTCCTGTGTTTGGTGCTGGGCCGCTTGCGTTGCGGAAATTTTTGCCCTGCTCAGGATGCTCTTCCGCCCACCAGCTTCAAAATTGTAGAACGGCTCTCCAGAAATTAGACAATTTAGATTTACATCAGCACGAATTTATTTCATTTCCTTATTTTTATTTTTCAACCTGGAAATGCCAGTTACTATTAAATTTCACTGTGCCTTCCGCGTATTCTCTGCAAACTTGAATTGGACGTTCGTTTTGTCATAGACAATCTACCGTTGCAAATTTCTCAATGTGTTGAAAGTATACTCACTGTCTCCAATAACGCTGAATTTGTGTAGTTGTCTTTCGATGTTACCAAAAGACTATATCAGGTGGGATGAATGAGAGGTACACTATTGGGAACCACAATTTGTTTCTTCTACATTGTCGGGAGGTTCAAGACGAAACCAGTGAATAGCATGGTGATTGTTGTCCTTTTATTCCTCCGGGAAACAACCGAAGTTTTTTCGCTCCTTCGAAGCTGAGATGAGTTGTCTGTTGTGAACCATCGACGATACTTGATTTGATTCCTCGGCATATTCATGTTCAAACCAAATATACGGAAACAACGTGTCGGTGTTCTCAAGGGACTCCGACCAGACCTGGCCAACTGTAAAGCGGTTAAGTTACATCTGATGGGAATAACAGGCCTCTTGGTCTGACAATTTTGATAGGACTAGATGCATTTGGCAATCGTAAATGAGAGTCATTTCACCCTCTATTTTCTTTCAGCTTTATGCAGAAAACGTCAGCTCTAATTTTGTGGACTCTGAGGCGGGATAGCAAGCTATCCTTTTCGACGATTCGTCTTTTCGCCTCACTACGATTTTCCAGCAATGAGCTTGTCGAGCAGGTAGCAACACATGTGTCACCAAAGCCATCACTGAAATCTTGGCAAAAAATTGTACTTTAATAATCGTATTTGACAACGGTCTTAGATTTCTCTTCACAACACATGATCCACGTCTTCGTTATGCTCAGTTCTATACTTATAGAGACTCTTTGAGTATAGGTTTCTCGCGAGTAGTGACGTTTTAAGGAAATCAATTTCTTGATGTGGTTTTTCACACGCTTTTCCCCCACTTCGTACAACTGGGTTCTTCAGTCGCCTCCTCTACTCTACACGGTAATTACTTCTTGATTTAAAATTTTAAGGCACAACCCGGTGGTCAAATCTTCTTTATTTCGTGAAACTGAAAAGAAAGACTTTCTGCAAACAGCAACATTTTCGATCTCCTCGCCCCTCTTTTTTGGTATAGACGAATGAGTGATAGTGGTTTGTTTCTTTTTGCCATCACAGGATCTTCTTTTAGGAGATTTTATAGGTATATTGTGTAGCTACTCTATCACTCTTGGAACCTTTCACGGTAAAACTTTTGGTTAATTTTTCTTACGTCTTCCACGGTAAGTTCGTTACAATTTAGTTTTACGAAAGGATGTCTACAATCAGACATTTTTGGGAAGACCATCGGTTGGTATCTGAAATAAAGTCCCATGCTTAAGCACATTGAAGCAGTAAATCGTGACGTGGGGGGTAACTGCATCACGGCTCTAGAAAAGTAGACAAAGGTTTGTACACGCACATAAAATTATGTAAGCACTATAATCTAAGTTAAAAAATCAAGTAACGTATATAAAAAGGTACAATTAAACTACGTGACTGGTAGTGAACTTCATTTTCTTCTGCCAAGGCCCACTTCCACAGCAGGTGCTAAAAATCTTCCCCAATGGACAATTCCTTCAAGACAGTGTCGTTGCAGTGCATAACACAACTACGTGCTATCGCGTGCACTCATTGGTGCTACCTGCGAGATATACTGCATTTGACACAAATTTCCCTTAGTTTTGCCATGCGCCACGTTGTTTCTTCGTTGCCAGATAGCTACCAGTTTCAGTTTAGCAGGAATTGTCCATTAAATTGGTCGGACTACGCCATTGTGTGGAGGAAAGCACAGATCGTAACATGAATTTGTTGATGTTATGTCACACAATTAGTGTTAATACAGTTTTCATTGCATAACATTACTTTAATAATATCTTTGAGGTTCTTACCTTATATTTTGGAAACATTTCTCTTCCACTGATTAGGGCACCTCTTCCTTTTCTGGGAAGAACCGTCACAATCGGTCTCGTTCTGGTCATTTACAACTACTACGATGCGTTCGACTTCTTGCAGAATTCCTACTATTTCAAATACTCTCACTTCGTTTATACCATCTTCTGCGTTTAAACCGCCCGCAAATGACTCATTTTCTTAAAAGTACTCTCGCATATACGTCAAAGAACATCCTGCTTATCAACTGAACTGTGCTACCGGCGTATATTTCGGAACTGTACTGGCAGCAACAGATTCATTGCTCCATGCGCCTTCGCTACAGGCAGCCAACCCAACTCTGGATAAGAAAAATATCTCTTCTAATCGTAACAATAAGGTAACTTTGAACGTATGTATTGGTAACTCTGATTTCAACTGGCGTGCTTTGCATCCACACATTGCACAGCAGCCACCATTACTGTCGAGCCTGGTGGGTTTTGCAAACTTCGGACATTCAGCGGACTCTGGACCTGAACAACGTGCAGGTAACGGCTTTTGCAACCGAACACGATTTTCTACAGTCATTTTCAAATCTTTACAGCGAGTTTTGCACCCTGAAACCTATTCATCGTGTAGGTGCTGAAAAAAATGTGTACAGCAGTGTGCCCAGCTCAAAATTGATAAAAATGCATTTAACGGCTTTCGCATCTAGGCTGCTCAAATTTAACTGAGGAAGGAGAAGCGGTATCCTTCGTAACTCAGTAATGAAGGAGTACGAGTAGGAGATATGGGTGTAAGATGAGAACCAGTCTAGGTGATTACTCAGATTAAGTCAGTACTAAGAGGTGGGATAATGATACGCATACTACACTGTTCAGGCACTAAGTATCCATGCAGTGAAAGCGCTACGGCCGATTTAATGTGTGTGAAGACAACTGTCGAGTACATTGTTTACCATGTTATCATTTTGAAGACAATCAAAACTTTTGTGATGTCTTATTCTTGTAAGGGCTACTCCAAAATTCCAAACCTTAAGATGAAAGTGACTTTGCAAGCTGACGACCTCTTCATTCTTCGAGAATTGCTTTTGTCAATGCGACTGCAGTTGGTAAAGCAATTAATGGGTTCACATAATGTAAGATCGACTTCTACCACGTCTTGCAATTAATCAACATGATTTTCCTGAGCCGAAAACCACAGATCAATTTCTCGTAATGGGCCAAGCTGAAACTGAAAAGTCTCCGCTTAAGCTGACACACCCAAAGACCAAAACACAGAAACCCCAAATAAATAAGTCAATGACTTCAAAGAGAGAAAAATAAAGAATCGGAACCTTCAACAGATGCCGCTCCCATTAAGCCAAAACGGTTGCCAAGTATTCTGAATTTAAAGCTATTGCCAAGATAAAGGTCATTTGCCAAACTTACGAATAGTCACATTACATTAAGTGCTAATGTTTTAATAATTTCGCATATAAAATGGATGTTCCTTGATAATGAAGCACGTAAGGTGGTTTATTATATTTTTATTTTATTTATTTATTTATGAAATTTGTTTAAGAAATTTCTCAGTTTCTTATTAATTTTTGATATTGTTAGTTATGATTTCCAGTGGTTTCATCATTTATAAGCTGAAGAATATAAGTCTTTCGTTTTAAATACCACTGGAGAGCTAGATATATGTCCCGCACCGTCGATCTAGCTGATACTACTCGTCGGAACTGCTCCACCTAAAATCTCTTAAATGTTTATTTCATTGCGAAGTTCGTTCAGCACAACTGTTATATGATGTATGATGCGTCGAATATTTTTATCAAGGAAAAGTTTATTGCTTCTAAGATATTCTCTAGAATAATACTGACCGTGAAAAGATGCAGGCTCGCACCATCATAACACACTGTACCTCCGATCGATCTACGTCACGTGATATCCGAAGAATGTTTGTCTAATGTTTTATAAATTGATAAATGCACACCTTTAATGTGTATTACTTTCTTGAATCGACTAACTAAACATTCACAATCGAGCTAAATAGCATCGCACAACAATAGCAAACTCTCTCCATCATAAAACACGTCCGATCTCTGTAACCGCTTCACACGGAGTCCTCATCTTTGCTTACTTATTCCAGAGCGATGTGTCCGTAGCACTGTACTTCAAATTCTCGCAGGCAATTTATACTACTCTCGGTATTAATAATACCCCGCACTGGAGTCACACTGTATATTGTTTTACAATACATCTCATTGGCTATCTTGGGCGGTGATTTCTTATAGTCACAATAATGGGCTGAAAATGAAATAAAATAGATCGTATTGTTTGCTACGTTGTTGCTGAGTTAAATGTGCTGGTGGCGGATGAAAACTTTTGCCGCTTTTAAGTTTGTGTAGCTTTAATAATCACTCACTGCTTCTCACAAGGATAAATATTTTAACAGTAGCCATTTAAGTGACTCTGTAAACGGCAAAAATGGCCATGGACTTCCGATCAGAAGAGCCTTCCCATTCGGGCATGAGCTACTGAGGGAAACTGTGGAAAACCTGAAACAAGGCTAATTTAACCTTATGTTCCATACAGTAATTTATAAAAATTAATTGTATGTTTAAATAACGGATCTGACATTGTCTTTATATAGGGGGTTTATGCATTGGTGGAGTCGGGTAAATATGAAGATGTCTTGGTAACGACGTCCGATGGAAGTTGCAGGACAGGTGTGTGTAAAGACGAAGAATGACCCTCTTGCTAGTGTGTTTAGGATAGTCAGGAACAGGGTTGATCCTCAGGTAGTTGAACGGCTGGATCATACCCTCAGGGCCATTCACAGGGCAGTGATGTGTGAACATGTAACATACCCCGGAACAAGTATCAATGCTGACCATTACCGATGGGAAAGCGCTGTGAGAGAACGGGTTAATACATATACTCTTCATTCTCACGCTACTGGTCTGAATTTAGAGATTAGGAAGAAGTAACATACACTTTATTACTCAATATTCGGGTAATTTTTCGCCACAAATATCGATTCTTTTCACCTTTACACATTTGTTTATTAATATCAGAGTACTATGTCCGCACTCGTTGTCCTTGGTAAACTAAGGTGATAATGCTCTTTCGTGATCTCACCTTTTTTTTCAATGAAGTACAAAAATCGTTTCGAATATGACGCACATGAGCACTCTTGTGTCTCATCACTAGTTTCTTTTCATGACACTGCACCCAGCACGTGTTCATAATTTTTTTTCTACCTAGAAACACACAACACTTCACGTGAAGTTCGTTGCTGTCCACCAGTGAAGTTCGTTGCTGTCCACGGAAACCATCACTACTCCGCACTTCTATCAGTCTGAGAAATCAGCTTCAAACTTTACAGAATATAATTACGAATTTATCTACTTCCCCGAATCTACACAAATTCAGCCCAGTCGTTTCCCTTCATCATTTATCATACTTCAACTAATTCCAATTTAATACAATATACCCCACAGCGATGACACATATCCCTCTCAATCTGGTCCAGCATTGTCCTTCCAAATACTTTTGTTAGTAATGTATCTCAATAAAATTTCCTGAAACTCCACACACTGAATTAAATTTATTCTTCAAAATAATTAATCAGCTATATTGCAACATGAATATCCCCATGTACCTATTACTAACAATTTCATGAAAACTGTAACAGATATGCAATATAACTTTATTTTTAACTGAAATAAAAAAAACATCATCATTACTATTTCTTAAGAATATACAAAATCACGTTGCTCAAAGAAAACATATGCATTTACATAATCATTATAATTCATCTCTTATGGATCCCTGTCGACCCATCATAATCTTATCTAAAAGTATGAAAAAATTTACTTATATTTCTATTAGAAAATTTATCTTCCATAACTTATGTCTTGGTCCACTGCATAGAGCCTATGGCAGTATGTTCTGTGTAGCTTGACATTCAAATGACGTCTACAACCCTTAATGACACCGGATTGCTCTTCAAACACTCTCATATACTGCTTAATAGGATAGACAATTGTGTCCTATGCTCATACTTTAGGTGCTCTGGCTCGCTCAACTTAAATTTTATCTGCGCGGATATTTCTACTACTTGGATGACTTTATTCATACTTGTTTTGCATTACCAGCGCTCTTTCATTATCAATTGCAACTTTAGCCCTCTGCAGTATCTTCCATGTTTTCCTTCTTTCCTTAGCAAATCAACCTGGGCTAGAGCTCCGTCGATCCTAAAATTTGCTTTTCCGGTAGTAAGTCTAATTTAGCCTCCTTCTCCCGGATAGTTCGAATACAGTCGACTATTAATTTATCGACTACTAGGAACACGCATGTTATCGCTGCATATCTTAGATCTAATTTTAGCATTGTCTGTGCCTTCACAAGCTGTGATCGCGTGCAAACGCTCCTAGTATTTTAAATGTTATGCAGGAAACGTCAGTAACGGGGTCTTCTTCATTACTTTATTAAATAAACCCAATGATATTGCGTTTATTGAAGCGCCCACATCCAAAACTACCGTTACTGGAATACCCTCCATTTCAACTTTCATTGCAGAAATGAGTTCCGATGAGTACTCCTCCATACATTTAGTTGTGTCAGCACAGAGCTCCTCTTCTATTAATCTTCATTCATTGTAACTCATCATTTTATATTCTGCTCATAGCCCCTATACTTTCCTCGACCGCTCCTCCGAGGCACTATTCGGTCGCAATTAGTTTTCCCAGTGCCATTCAATTGCATGAACCACACTCTCTCTCACTTCTGTAATAATCGGCACAGAAGATTGTGTCTGCCTATTATTGTTTTGCCAATTCGCAGAATTCGAGTTGACATTATAAACTGGATTGTACCTTCTGTCGTGTCGATTCTGCCTGTTTCTCACGTATCTGAAATTGTTTCCATTACCGCTATGCGGGTTACGATGATGGTCGTAATTATTGCAGTGTAACGGAGCGCGATTTGCATTTGTCTCCTGAATCAGCTGATTGCTCGCTTGGCTGCCGTAAGCATTATTCAACTGCGAGTGAGCCCTGTGTCTGTCTAGTCCACCCTTAATATCTTCTTGGATCCAGTCAATGGAGTCCAAGATTGACATGAATTCTTCTAAATTCTCCTCCGATTTGTGCATTAACTTTTTTCTAGTCTCAGCCGGAAGTTTCGCCTTCAAAATCCGCAGAATATCATTGTGCATTATAGGTTCATCCCAGTATCTTGCTTTATTAAAATGCTTCTCAAAGTATCGCCGCAGACTTCCAGTTCTTACACAGAACGGCACCGAGTTAATGACCTCTTTTCTTAATCGTTCTTGCACACCCCGTGACCAATACTTAGCAAAAAACGCCTTCTCAAATTCCTCGTACGTTTCGCATGTATCCATCATATCCGTGGCCTATAACGCACCATAACCTCGAATATATCCTGAAACGTAACTCACCTTTTGCGCTTGGTATTATACCATGATATCCTCACATTAATACCACTGGGTTTTTGGATTATCGATCTGAAACTGCCTATGTTTCAACAATTTGTCCTCCACTAGCATGGCAGCGTACACATTTTAGCTTCCGGCGCTGCATGCATTCCGTTATAATTTATATTTTCCTCTGGAGAAGCATATCCATTATCATAACATGATATGTGGCTTGAGCCCTGCGTTCATTCTACTTCACGCAGCTCGTTTCTACAGTATTTTACTGCCCCTCGCATCTGTTCCATATCTCTGGACATAATTTCAACAAAATGGACTATTTCATCCTTCCATTGTTTAAAATTCACCCCTAATTGTTCCTTTACCTATTTAATCTCTGCTTTAATATTTTCTCCAATTGGTAAGCTGTCAATAGGCAATTTGCTTACTGCTTCTTATATACTTGCATCTACCTGGTCTTCCTTAGCGAATGCCCATTCATCTAATTTATTGGAGAGGTCCTGTTTGATGATTAATGAAATTCTTTCGTATCAATTGATCACATCCAGAAGCTATGGTAGTTACAATTTCTGTTAATTCCACTACAGAAGTTTCTACTTCCTCCTGCTTCGATTTCATGTTAGGCATTTCTTCGGTAATCCTTTTGATTGCCAAGGGAAACTGCTTTTGCGCATCTCACAACTCGGTTATCTCATTTGAGATTTGTTGTTACTGGCTAACTGATGCCTGAATTGCCGCTGATATGTCTGTTTGCTGTGGACACATGTCTTCTTGCTATTGTGATGCTGATGGTACCACCAATGACTTATCAATTTGCTTATGTGATATGTCTTCCTGCTTTTGTGATACTGCCTATACCTCACCTGACATATTCGTTACCAATATTGACAAAAATCTTAGTTGTTTTCAGCCGTAGGATTTGTCTCCAATTGAGACGAAGCTGCTATCTGCTCAACACTCGTATTTTCACCAATTTCCTGAACATCTATCAATTTCTCTTTATCCATTTTCAATTGTGACCTAGTTTTGAGCATAAACAAATTAGAAAACACAAAATACCTATATTTTTGTACACACCTAATTACACTATCTCATACAAAAATCCCTCCTAAAAGGATTGCACCAAGTGTCTAAGACTACTTCTGAAGAAAATACGGAAATGAAGTGAAAATATAGAGCTATATTACACTATAAAGACTGAGACTATTCAACTTAAAAGACCAGATTGAGGTGAGATTGCTGATAGTTGTGTGTGCTTGACTTATCCAGCTTGCAAGGATGTGAAGTTCTGCGATGGGGATCGGGATTGCTTAGCTCACACGACCGGACTCTACCAATTATATTGTACATGAAACACACACACAATGTATGGATTAGCACATGCACAAACATATATATATATACAGGGTGTTTAAAAAATGACCGGTATATTTGAAACGGCAATAAAAACTAAACGAGCAGCGATAGAAATACACCGTTTGTTGCAATATGCTTGGGACAACAGTACATTTTCAGGCAGACAAACTTTCGAAATTACAGTAGTTACAATTTTCAACAGATGGCGCTGCGGTCTGGGAAACTCTATAGTACGATATTTTCCACATATCCATCATGCGTAGCAATAATATGGCGTAGTCTCTGAATGAAATTACCCGAAACCTTTGACAACGTGTCTGGCGGAATGGCTTCACATGCAGATGAGATGTACTGCTTCAGCTGTTCAATTGTTTCTGGATTCTGGCGGTACACTTGGTCTTTCAAGTGTCCCCACAGAAAGAAGTCACAGGGGTTCATGTCTGGCGAATAGGGAGGCCAATCCACGCCGCCTCCTGTATGTTTCGGATAGCCCAAAGCAATCACACGATCATCGAAATATTCATTCAGGAAATTAAAGACGTCGGCCGTGCGATGTGGCCGGGCACCATCTTGCATAAACCACGAGGTGTTCGCAATGTCGTCTAAGGCAGTTTGTACCGCCACAAATTCACGAAGAATGTCCAGATAGCGTGATGCAGTAATCGTTTCGGATCTGAAAAATGGGCCAATGATTCCTTTGGAAGAAATGGCGGCCCAGACCAGTACTTTTTGAGGATGCAGGGACGATGGGACTGCAACATGGGGCTTTTCGGTTCCCCATATGCGCCAGTTCTGTTTATTGACGAAGCCGTCCAGGTAAAAATAAGCGTCGTCAATAAACCAAATACTGCCCACATGCATATCGCCGTCATCAATCCTGTGCACTATATCGTTAGCGAATGTCTCTGATGCAACAATGGTAGCGGCGCTGAGGGGTTGCCGCGTTTGAATTTTGTATGGATAGAGGTGTAAACTCTGGTGCATGAGACGATACGTGGACGTTGGCGTCATTTGGACCGCAGCTGCAACACGGCGAACGGAAACCCGAGGCCGCTGTTGGATCACCTGCTGCACTAGCTGCGCGTTGCCCTCTGTGGTTGCCGTATGCGGTCGCCCTACCTTTCCAGCACGTTCATCCGTCACGTTCCCAGTCCGTTGAAATTTTTCAAACAGATCCTTTATTGTATCGCTTTTAGGTCCTTTGGTTACATTAAACCTCCGTTGAAAACTTCCGTCTTGTTGCAACAACACTGTGTTCTAGGAGGTGGAATTCCAACACCAGAAAAATCCTCTGTTCTAAGGAATAAACCATGTTGTCTACAGCACACTTGCACGTTGTGAACAGCACACGCTTACAGCAGAAAGACGACGTACAGAATGGCGCACCCACAGACTGCGTTGTCTTCTGTATCTTTCACATCACTTGCAGCGCCATCTGTTGTTGAAAATTGTAACTACTGTAATTTCGAAAGTTTGTCCGCTTGAAAATGTACTGTTGTCCCAAGCGTATTGCAACAAACGGTGTATTTCTATCGCTGCTCGTTTAGTTTCTATTTTTTTTTCCATACTCCGCAAGCCACCTGACGGTGTGTGGCGGAGGGTACCTTCAGTACCTCTATCGGTTCTCCCTTCTATTCCAGTCTCGTATTGTTCGTGGAAAGAAGGATTGTCGGTATGCCTCTGTGTGGGCTCTAATCTCTCTGATTTTATCCTCATGGTCTCTTCGCGAGATATACGTAGGAGGGAGCAATATACTGCTTGACTCTTCGGTGAAGGTATGTTCTCGAAACTTTGACAAAAGCCCGTACCGAGCTACTGAGCGTCTCTCCTGCAGAGTCTTCCACTGGAGTTTATCCATCATCTCCGTAACGCTTTCGCGATTACTAAATGATCCTGTAACGATGCGCGCTGCTCTCCGTTGGATCTTCTCTATGTCTTGTATCAACCCTATCTGGTACGGATCCCACACTGCTGAGCAGTATTCAAGCAGTGGGCGAACAAGCGTACTGTAACCTACTTCCTTTGTTTTCGGATTGCATTTCCTTCAATGAATCTCAGTCTGGCATCTGCTTTACCGACAATCAACATTATATGATCATTCCATTTTAAATCACTCCTAATGCGTACTCCCAGATAATTTATGGTATTAACTGCTTCCAGTTGCTGACCTGCTATTTTGTAGCTAAATGATAAAGGATCTATCTTTCTGTGTATTCGCAGCACATTACACTTGTCTACATTGAGATTCAGTTGCCATTCCCTGCAGCATGCGTCAATTCGCTGCAGATCCTCCTGCATTTCAGTACAATTTTCCATTGTTACAACCTCTCGATACACCACAGCATCATCTGCAAAAAGCCTCAGTGAACTTCCGATGTCATCCACCAGGTCATTTATGCCGTTTCAAATATACCGGTCATTTTTGAAACACCCTGTATATATATATATATATATATATATATATATATATATATATATATATATGATTTCCAGCGATTTTATTTAGGTTTTAGCTTCAGTCTTTTAAAAACTAAAGAATGTAAGTCTTTGGTTTTAAATACCACTGGAGAGCTAGGTATTTGTCCCGCAGCGTCAACTGACACTCCTCGTCGGAACTGTTCCACTTGAAATCTTTAAAATGTTTATTTCGTTACGAAGATCATTCGGCACAAGTAGGTGCTATGTTGTACGATGCGTATGGACTGATGTGTCCAACTTTTTAATCAACTAAAAATTTATTGCTTCTGAGATATTCTCTCGAAGAATATTGACCGTGAAAAGATGCAGGCTCGCACCATCATTCCCCACTGAACCTCCGATCGATCTACGTCACGTGATATCGGATGAATGTTTGTTGTTGTGGATTGGCAAGAGAGCCAACCCTGTATGAGAGGAAGCCGAAAGGCACGCGTATTAGCTCACGCAGGCTGGCGTGAGGGCTGGAACAGGGCAAGGAAATTAGACTAGCAAAAAAGGACGTAGCTGTGGAATACTTAACTTTAATCCATAAATGGTGAACATCGCTCTTGACGGTACATGTTTTACAGCATCAATAGTAACTGGGAATGGCGCTTTGCTAGGTCGTAGCAAATGACGTAGCTGAAGGCTATGTTAACTATCGTCTCGGCAAATGAGAGCGTATTTTGTCAGTGAACCATCGCTGGCAAAGTCGGCTGTACAACTGGGGCGCGTGCTAGGAAGTCTCTCTAGACCTGCCGTGTAGCGGCGCTCGGTCTGCAATCACTGATAGTGGCGACACGCGGGTCCGGCGTATACTAACGGACCGCGGCCGATTTAAAGGCTACCACCTAGCAAGTGTGGTGTCTGGCGGTGACACCACATTTGTCAAATCTTTTATTAATTGATAAATACACACCTTGGTGCGTATTATTTTCTTGACTCTGTTTATTGTGCCATTGACTAACTAAACGTTCACAATGGAGCTTATTAGCATCGCACAACAATAGCAAAATCTCTCCAACATAAAACACGTCCGATATCTGTAATCGCTTCAAACAGAGTCCTCCAATATGTATATTTGCTTACTTATTACGGAGAGATGTGTCCTTAGCACGGTACGTCCAATTCTCGCAGGCAGTTTATACTACTCTCTGTATTAATAATTTGTCCCAGAATTTTCGCCATTTATAATTAATTACAGCATCACTACTTCATAAAGACAACACAGAAACACAGAATCAAGAAGTGAAGCACTGTGTCTTGCATGTGATGAATATAAATAATTCCTCAACTAGAGTGTCGTATTTTATGTTGGAAATGCTACTTATTGTGCATGAAGGCAGTTCAAATAATGAAATAGGTAAATTTTTTAATGAAAACCACTGACCTACGGTTGTGATAATTTGCAATACAGTTTTTTTTTCATGCCATTCGATACTAAGTTCATAGGAACATTTAATTAGTTGATGTATGATCTTTTATAATCAAATAATAAAAATGAATCCTTTTTGTATCAGTGTTGGCATCTTGACCTGTGAGGAAAATCATCTTGTAAGACAACACTTTTGAATTAACTATTAAAGCTAACGACTTCGTACACGATGGTAAGGAGAGGTGTGCTACAGACTGATACAGCAACTGTAGTTTTAGGAAAGCTCGACGGGAGCAGAAGAAACGTATATTTACTCAATTTGTATTTCTACCGAGGAAGAAGATTCATTACAAATAATTCAGCATGAAACAGAGAAAATCTATCACAATGTCAACCAGGATGTGACTCCCTCAATCATGCATGAACGGAGCTGTCAAGGCGAAGTGGCTCAGAGCACGAGTTGGCTGAGTGACTGCACTGGTGCTGACTGTCCTACATCGCTGAGGCAGCTGTTGCTCGTAGTCCAAAGCCGTGGAGGTACAACTCAGTAAGCGCTCACCATTGGGTCTGCTATATCCTGTGCAACCGCTTTCGACATCAGACGTGAAGTTGCTATTCCGTTGCCTACCTAAGGTCGCCCATGAAGTGGTAGCGATCAATGATATCACACTTACACTATGCGATCCAGAGTCTCCGGACAACCTGGCGGAAAATGACAAGTTAGTGGCGCCCTCCATCGGTAATGCTGGAATTCAATATTGTCCGGTATTCATTATGGTGTTGGCCCACCTTTAGCCTTGATGGCAGCTTCCACTCTCGATGGTATACGTTCAATCAGGTGCTGGAAGGTTTCTTGAGAAATGGCAGTCCATTCTTCACGGAGTGCTGCACTGACGAGCGGTATCGATGTTGGTCGGTGAGGCCTGGCACGAAGTCGGCGTTCCAAAACATCCCAAAGGTGTTCTGTAGGATTGAGGTCAAGACTCTGTGCACACCAGTCTATTACCGAGTTATTATTGTAGTGTAACCACTCCTCCACAGGCCGAGCATTATGAACAGGTGCTCGATCATGTTGAAAAATGCAATCGCCATTTCTGAATTGCACTTCAACAGTGGGAAGGAAGAAGGTACTTAAAACATCAGTGTAGGTGTGCGCTGTGTGTGCCACACAAAACAAGAAAAGGTGCAAGCCCCTTCATTAAAAGCATCACCATACCATAACACCACCGCCTCCGAATTTTAATGTTGGCACTAAATACGCTAGAAGGTGACGTTTACCGGGCATTCGCCATACCCACACCCTGTCATCGGATCGTCACACAACGTTTTCCACTGTTCAGTCGTCCATTGTTTACGCTTCTTACACCAAGCGAGGCGTCGTTTGGTTAGCCGGCCCTTGTGGAAGAGCAGTTTTAGGTGCTTCAGTCTGGAACCGTGCGACCGCTACGGTCGCAGGTTCGAATCCTGCCTCGGGCATGGATGTGTGTGATGTCCTTAAGTTAGTTAGGTTTAAGTAGTTCTAAGTTCAAGGGGACTGATGACCTCTGATGCTAAGTCCTATATTGATCAGAGCCATTTGAGGCATCGTTTGGCATTTACCAGCATGATGTGTGGATTACGAGCAGCCGCTCGACCATGATATTAAAATTTTCTTTCCTTCCGCCTAACTGTCATAGTAGTTTCAGTGGATCATGATGCAGTTGGGAATTCCTGTGCAATTGTCTGGATAGATGTCTGCCTATTACACTTTACGACCCTCTTCAACTTTCGGCGGTCTCTGTCAGTCAACAGACCAGGTCGGTCTGTACGCTTTGTGCTGTATGTGTCCCTTCACATTTCAACTTCACTGTCACATTGGAAACAGTGGACTTAGGGATGTTAAGGAGTCTGGAAATCTCACGTACAGATGTATGACAGAAATGACACCCAATTACCTAACCACGTTCGAAGTCCGCGTGTTCTGCAGAGCATCCCATTCTGCACGTTCTCGATGTCTAATGAATTCTGAGGTCGCTGATATGGAATACCTGGTAGTGGGTGGCAGCACGATGTACTCGATGGACTGGAAGCCGGAAAACATCATCAAGAAAAGGAGTATCTTTCCCCATGGCCTGATAATACAACCCTTCAACAGGACAAGTTGGAGGACCACGTGGACCTGAATTTATCCGTCGAATAAGTATTTTCACAGTCTCCCATTTGTACCTGTGATGGCCCCAGAAGGAATTTCGCTTGCTCTTCTAGTACAGATTAATCGGGAAAGTGATCCGCTTCGCTGTGCTTGCTTTGTCTGAATTACTAAAGACCCGTATAACGTTAGAGTTCAGGGATGATACTATGCCTGAAATACTGTACGTCAATACGGAAGGGTAAGCTCTACTGATTAACTGCAGCTACTGTATGTACCGTTTTTTTTATGTTTTCTGCCCATGAATTAGTGCAACAAGTCACACGTCTAATCAAAGTTGCGCAATTGAGAACTCTGATTCCGGTACCTCTATGTGGAGCGCGTATTTGTTATCACTGCTTTTATGATAAGATATCGTGTACTGAAGAACTATACGTTAAACGTTTCACTTCGATGTATTTTCTTATTTTCATTTATCTCTTATATTCACTGAAAATAACAAATAACAAATGCCATTACAATTACAGGTGTTTTATTTGTTATCGATTTCCCTGAAAACAAATTGTGAGAAAGGCAAAATCATTGTGGTGCGAAAAACATATGTTCTGCAAGAATCATAGCACACATTTCCACTACAATTCACGTTCCCAGGTTTTTACTCACACAAATTGACATGGTGTCTATTAGCTTCTTTTGCCAGTATTTATTAACTCTCCCTCTCTGTCCTAGTCTTTGTCTGCTCTCTTCTACCTATTCCTCCACCCGCCCTATGTCCATCTCTTCCCACCCCCTCGCTTTCCCCAACTCCACTTTCATCCTCAGTCCATCTCCTTCTCCTGCTCCTCCGCTTCCTGTCCATTTCTTCCAATGTCCTCCGTCGATTTCTCTCTCCCTCACTACTTCTCTCCCCACTCACTGTCTACTTTGTACTTCCCGTAAGCCGTAATACTGCGCTAGATTTAGGCTCTGGCGAGTATAAGATAGGTGATAAAATGATTAATTTGTCCATCTAGGAACGATAATAGTACGATATTCCTAAACGTCTAAATTTTACGGAATGTGTCGGAAAAAAATATAGCCGCACTTCAAGGATAGTCTAACGTCCATCTACGCCCTGGTCACTGGCATAAGTAAATAGAATATAACAGCACGAAAAATGTTATTCGTATGGTTATTAGCATTTCTGAACATTCACAGGCACGTAAGACGTATGCGTACATAGTTATACTAACAGCAACTAGCACTCGTATAATCAAAAGAAGTCGTCACTCAAGGTCTAGGTGCTAAGGTTACTTGAGGTCTAGGCTACAGCTATTATGTGGCAGTAAAGCAATGATAACACTTTTATCAAAAACAACACGTAACATTTCACAGGCATGACTGACGTATTAACACATAGTAGTACCAAGAGCAGTTATCACTCATATAACCGAATCAAGTTGTTACTCAAAGCCTAAGTCGTGAGGTTTAACCGTAGTCTAGCTTAAAGAAGCATTGAGTAAGATGGCTACTGAACCCATTCACAGAAATCCATCAAAAATACAAATGAAATGGTTGCGGTTCACCTTCAGTTGATCTTTCGGTAACCGATCACGTGAGTGCGTATTACGACTGTATATTTCTGCCTGTTCTGAAAGGTCAGTTTTGTGCCATTTTGCAAAAATATGTAAATTCTTCATGATTTGGTTGGTGTCCTGAACTGTATGGTACATTGTTCTCAAATGAAGTCAGAACAATGGATTGTGTGGTGACGTTGTTTCGACATTAGTTGCGGTTCATAGTGTGGCATATTAACGATGTTCCCTATACTTTGTTATATTATAAACACATGTAATTTTACTGTTTACAATGTTGAGACTGTGGTTAAGGCCAGTGAACATTAGTTATTTATCACCTTTGTAGAATATTACACTAAACTGGAAAACAAAATTTTAGTAGGCTCATATTTTCACGCCTTCTTATTATCTGAAATGCCGTATTCTTTCAATAACAAGATGAGCTGTATTGATGTTTATAATTGTGTTATATATACTTACCTAAGTTACATAGGCGACTGCTAATGCCGTGTAGTGAACGTCATCTCACGCAGCTCATTGAACTTACTGGTCGTCAGTCCGCTCATCACTGCAGTACTGGTCACACATGTTTACTTCATGTGCTTTTCTGGTGCTGTTTTCCTCGATCATTGTAATAGTCATCAACTGCAATTTTATTCTTATACACCACATTGTAATAACGTACTCATGAAGATCTCTGCTGTGAGATAATAGAAATACTGATCAAATTGCGTCAGTTACTACGTTTCATCGGCAAAACGTCCTAGCTAGCTAAGGCGACACCATTGACACATATAGTCATTAGAGTGGATGTTTTTGACTTACGTAAAAGTTCTCCCACTCTTGTTTATCTTTATGCAGATTTTTTCACTTTTTATGGGTATTGTTACATTGTAAAGAAAGATTTTAACGCGGTGTTGAATGGTCATAGCAATTACACTGACAGGGAATGGTTTTAATGTGTGTATCCTGCAAGTACTTTTTTACATTATTTTGAAATCCGCTGTAATTTCATGCGCAGTTTTGTGTTTTACGATTGTAACGTAATTATTAGAAACTGCTGTACTTTGCTGTATCCCAATGTGCCGTTTTCATGTATAAGATCTAAAGATGGCTCGCATGTAGCTTATTGTCTCACTTCTAGCTGAAACAAGAAAACAAATAAAAAATCTTAGCAATGTTCACTTAGAAAATGTTTAACCCTTATTATAAAAATTACGACAGCACACTTGTCTCCATCGGTAACAGTACAACATATGTGATGGAGAAATTATGTTACCTATGTGAGTGAGCATATCTCTAGTTTTGATTGTTACACTTTGGGATGCAATCCAAAATGACGGCTACAATTTATAAACTACATCTGTTCCGTGCGGTACAAACCACTATTAATGCACGATAATGATGTAGTTAGCGACAACAATAATAAAATTCTTTCGTGGCATTTTCTAGAATTTTATAGCGTCAGTGTGAGTCTGGAGATAACGTATGTATATTACTACGCTCTGAAAAATTGTGTGTGTGGTTTGGTTGTGTGCGTGTGTGTGTGTGCACGCGTGTATTTGTGTGTGTGTGTGTGTGTGTGTGTTCGTGCGTGGAATGGATACTTGTTTTTGTCGCACATTGAGACTCGGTACGAAACTGCTGCAGTAGCTGAATTACATTTTACAGTAAAGACATTGAATTCCCCAATGCCACCATACGTCCATTGTGGGTGGGATAATCGGTGCTCCGGAATCATCACAACAGCTGACCTAGCACTTCAAGTGGTCTCTCAAAGCACCAAATGACGCTTTTGGGCAAGTGTACACATGGCTATGCAATGGGGTTGCTTCTGTCCATGCGATAATTACAGTCTCTTTACTGAAAGAAGTACAGAAACGGCAATTTTCTAGTGTACTTGATGTTAGTGCAATAGGAAGTAAGCAAATAACACTTACCAAAAAAGAAAATACTCATTTCAACTGAATCAAATGCAGGGAGGGGGGCTTTCCTTTATAGTACAAATTCGTACCGGTTTAGAATAAAGTGAAGTTAGTTCAACAGAAAGAACGCAAATAACATTTATTAAAAGAATATTCAATTCAAATACTTCGTGGAAAGGTAAGGTAGCAAATAAATTATTTTGTTATTTTTGTAGCTTGTAATTATTTTCGATAGCCTTCACCACTGCTTCATGTGGAAAAATTAGTTTTCGTTTTATACTAAATATTTGTTCTTGCGATATGTTTACGACCCAACCTCAAACGGAAAATAATTAGAATAGTCGTCTGTATACATAAAGCTTATAAAGGAGTTATACCAGCCTTTCACATGCTTAGTTGTATTACATGATAAATATTGTTATTTAAGAACAGAAATAGCCCTAACTCACAGCATGTACCTTTATTAACTCCCTTCATTAAGTATTTACTGTGAGGCATAACTGTAGTTCATATAGGTTGACTGATGATGGTTTGCTATCGCAAAAAATGTGTGATTGAAAATGGTGCAATGCAAAAATATTTTCCATTTCCTTTGCTCCTCTTCTTTCTGGAACTAAGATCTTCTGCAACTTATCAGTTTCGCTTGATTTCCCAAATTCTAGAGATTTTTGAAGAAAAAGAACTTGGAATTAATCTAATACTCTAGCCCCAACTAAACCTTACATGGTTTGGCTTTTTTATGGATGGTTCTTATTTTATTCGGAAGCTCTTAAAACCTAGCGTAGTCGGTTGCACCCTGAGAACGTAGTACTGTGAGAGGTAACTGCTTACTTGCAACTGTCACAGGCCTTATATCTTCCTGAGCAAATTTATTTAAAGTTTCTTGGACTCGAGAGAATGCCTAGATTATTAAGAGTATCAATGTAGATGATGTGTAGAATACTAGAGACACATAGTACTTTGGAAATATATTACTTGAATAATCTGAAATCAATTAAAGTGAATTGACACATTTGGGTCCACAGCTCGTGGTCGTGCGGTAGCGTTCTCGCTTCCCGCGCCCTGGTTCGATTCCCGGTGGGGTCAGGGATTTTCTCTGCCTCCTGATGACTGGGTGTTGTGTGATGTCCTTAGGTTAGTTAGGTTTAAGTAGTTCTATGTTCCACTATGTTCTAGGGGACTGATGACCATAGATGTTAAGTTCCATAGTGCTCAGAACCATTTGAACCATTTTTTTGACACATGCGGCACATGCTAGCAGACATGAGGATTTTTGGCTTCGTACGTTGGCGCCGCATCTGTGCAGAGTGCAGGGTAATGGTCTGCCTCCGGCCACGTTTCCTGCAACTCGTTGCTTGGTTGCATTTTTACTGGAATCCGGATTAGAGCCCAGCACAATATGAATTGTAATAATCTACTCTATCTGAACTTCCAGAATCGAAATGTCTTCTGTGAGTGGATAAAGGGAATTGCAAGGAATATGATACACAACGAAACGACTCTATTGTTACCTAAAATGCCTCGCTTAATCTACATGATTTTCGAGTGTATACCATTGAGATGGTTGTGAATTTCACACTGACTATTTTGAGCTCTTGTTTATAAACACGTTCCGCATAGATAATCTTGTCATAAGCTATATTTCCCTGGTGTGTGATGTATCAAACTGATTTAATCTTCCATATCACACTAGTGCCCAAGCAATGTGATGTAAGGGTCTTGTGTACTACGTTTTAAGAAGTATCTTGTAGTAGTTAGTTCAGTCTTATAAGTTATTTCATAACTTCTGGGTTGTCTTAGTGTTTTAGAATGTAAGTGGAAGTAATCCTGATAATAACCTACAGCCATATTATTTCAAGTTGTGTGATTCATATGCTGGTTCAGTATCGATCCTTAATCTGAATTAGTTCTAATGCTTTATGTCCTCAGCTTAATAATGATGTTCAGAGTTCATTTTGTGGATTTGATGATGTATACAGAAGAGCTTAACGCCAAGTGGGATTAGGTTTCAATATCTATATTTGGGGTGCGAGTAGAAGAATGTTAATAGCAACAGGTGCTAATAAATTCGATAAGAACTGTAACCTTCCTTCCTCTGCAATGTTAAGGCTGTTAATTTTTCAGATGACCAAAGTCATATTTTTATGTAACTTGTAGATGACTTATCAGTATAGAGCTTAGGTATTGAGCACTTGTATCCAGTATAAGCACCCTCCGTTTAAATAACTACCTGTGCTAGTCAGTTTGTTACTGCATTTGTGAAAATTGCTTCACTCTATTCCTTAACAAGTAAGCTATATTTCTAAAAAAAAAGCTATATTTCTCAAAAAAAAAAGCAAAACATTACGAACAGATTGTATATGTTTAACTAATTAATGTTTTGAGATGTCATTCTGCGCTACTATAGCCTCTCTCCACTAATGCCCTGAGGTAGAAATTAGCCATTTGGCTGTATTCTGACATAATATCAGGAAGACGAAAATCAGATGAGCCTGCTTACAATCACTTACATCACGGAGCAAAAGAACTGCAGGTATAGATTGAAATGAACACAACAAGAGCGAATGAAAGTGCTAGAGCTTCCCACACTAGGCTGGGAAATTGTATAGGGATATATGCAACAGTATATTTCTATAGATAATTTGTCTGAAGCTGAAGAAAGCGAATCTGTTCCACTACACATAACAAACAAAGTTTTATATACAACCAGTAAAGCACCTGCTTTCATACCTGAGATACAAAAGTTTTTGTATGAAGCAAGAATCTTAAACATAAAATGCTGGGAATTCGTCTATTTAGGAGAAACCGGATTCTTAGTATCATATAACTGCTATCATGCTAAGTGTATACTTTCGAAACAGATAATATTTGCCGTGTTAGCAGTAGCCATATACACACACAGCCATCAATGTACGGATGTCAACCAGTATATTAAACAATGCGTTATGGATCCACCAGAATAAATAGAGACATGTTGGCACAATTAAATTAGAACTGAGGGGAATGTGGGAAATGGAATCTATGATTGTTAATGAAAAAAGTTATCCCGCTATTTTATGAGAATTTTGTAAAAACAGGCAGTAACTATTCATCGTAAGAGTCCAGCGAACATAACACTAAAAGAGAATGAGGCATATATAGAATAAATTGCTTAACATTTAAAGCTGAAGCAAGATTTTACCGAAGATTTGATTCAGTCTTAGATGAATAATGACCAGAGGCTCCTGAAATAAAGGCCAAAGCTTTTTCGTTCCTTGGTTAATCACTTGGATGACGGTCGACTGCACGAGTAGTGCGTCACATTTGCCTTAGAATATCACGTTCATATGAAACTAATTTAGCGACCTGCCCTTCTTGTAGGTCTCGGACGAAAGTACGGTGTGAAACTACAGTAAATAATGGTATGCTGGCGCTACCGTTGCCGCCTTTTGAATGGCATGTCAACCAGAAGCTTACGTCGTTTCACAAAAGAGCCAAGTTGATGCCGGTATCTCACTTATTAACTTTGTTTCATGAACTCTCCCCCACAAGCGACCTAGATGAAAGGAGACTGCTCGTATCCGCATGGTGTCAAATGTAATTTTAGGAGAATTAGTTAAAAGCTAACTGTAGTCCTCATTGGAAGTTAAATATGTGAATAGCCATTTTACCGACAAATTCTAGTAAGACCACATTTGGCTATAGTTTACATGCCGTCAACAGTTAATATTCACAAGGTATGATTAGTTCGCACATCAAGGCAAATAATTATGACTGCAAAGCTTATGAAATTCTTAGCTTAATGGGGATCTTCTTACAGACGGTCTTTCGTGCAAAGCACATGTTTATGAAGTTTGTGTAATTATAAATAACTCTATAAATTACTCCGATGCAAAATATCGGACATCTGAACACACAAACATTTTCTCAGGGAATATAGTGAGAGTATATCGTTATTTACTATCAGCCTACTGTATGAGTACTTACACAAAAGTGCTGAAGACTCACGTAACGTGTAGTATTGCATCTAACGCTGTGGAATGTTTTGTATATTTGTGAGTGGTGATGTTCGGAATCATTGGTGGCCTGTGGCAGACAGAGTGCTTCTACAAGCAATTTGTTGCCATAAATAGGTTCGCCTGCAGGGATGGAGCCGATTACAGGTACAATGCGTTGCTTAGGCCAGTAGCAAGAAACGATCTCACTAAAAGATTTGCATCAAAATGATGTGAAAAAGCTACCTGAGAGCGCCTAACCGAATAGAACCAAGTCATGAACACGAACCGAGCTCCACAGTAACTTGTGTCACACCACATCAAGTTCAAAGCGAAATCTCGCAGTAAGCCGTCTGATTAGCCACCGCAAACCAAAGATACTCTCATGAGACGTGACACGTGTCCAGCTGGATAGAGATACAAGATCGGTACCAACGTGTCTGCACGCGTGACTCCCAGCGTAAGATATCACAACGTCATGTTCACGTCTCAGTGAAACGAGTCAAGGTGAAGAGCAGACTCATTTCTAAATTAAGCTTCGCACAGCGTCTACGTGTATAAATATAATCACTGGGGTAGTGTTTCGTCTTGCGAATACCACTGCCTTCACTGCATTAACTTGTATTAGTGTTCACGCCATACTTCCTGCATGTGGTCGCCGAAGCTTGTAAATATTTGGAAAAGAAATCGTATTTCATGCACCTTGAGCTACAGATAAATAAAGCCACTTTAGGACATCAGACGATCATTAGGTTTCATAATGTAATTTATAGCAACTTACATGACTGTATTAAAACTGCAGCGTCAAAACATATGTATTCGGCCAGCACCACTGGTGTCAAATGGCAAAATGCGTAGCTATGCTGAAGACGAACCCAGCTCCACAGTAACTGGTCTCACACAACGCCCTGTTCAAAGCGAATTCTCGCAGTAAGCTAAAATATTTTTTGTTAAATCACTCAAACCTTTTTAAATAAAAGAAACTTGACATCCTACAACTACATTCTCCGTGTCCACATATCTATTTCTAAATGTAGTCACCACGGCGCCGAAGTCAACTCTCCCAGCTTGAGACTATTTTGTTGATAACGTCACTTTGTTGATGAGGCGACAAGCTCTTCTTTGCTTGCACCGCTTCATCACTACCCAAGTGTCGTCGTCGAAGATGTTCCTGAAGATCTGGAACGGAATGAAAATCGGATGGTACCATTTCTGAACGATCGATCACGATGAACCCAAGGCGTAGATTTCAGGAGTCGCAGCGGTCGTATCTGATTTGGTATTGTGATACTGAACTACAGGGTGTTCCAAGTGTAGACCCTTCCGTTTCTCTGAGGGTCTCTCACGCACCTACAATAGTTACGTTACACATTACCAGCTTACACGCTAAAGTTCGGAGCCCTCTGGCGGATGAGGGTTGCAACTTGCGTCAGCACTGCGAGAAAATCTACCAGAAACTTGTATGAGCTACCGTACCTCACCCGATACTGAGTAGAGAATAAAACATTCGGAGGCATTACTTTCCAGCTGGCCCCTATACATTACACAATCAACAGCATAAAAGGCACTAACACTGTTAATAGTATTCTACATACATCAGGGCTATAGCATGTGCGTAATTGGGAATTGTTGAGTTAGTGATTCATTTATCACCGCTGAGCAGATGGCGCTGAGGAAGTCCGCACATGTACCGTGAGGTCTGACTATTGAGACACTAGCTGTGCTATGAAATGAACACCGTTTGGAGCATTCATTGTAGGGTATAGCCTTTCTTCATAGGTGAGTACGTGCTTTGGACAAATAGCTTCAGCCATTTGAATGGGATCGCATAGTGCGCCCACCGGGAAGCAGAATGTGTTCCTGCATAACGACAAGCGCCGGCTCGAAGATCAAGAACGATGCACAGTTAGAGCTGTGAGACGACGTCAGCCCAAAGCACACGGACTACGGTATCACTACGGCAGGAGCGGAATCTACACGAAGAGAATAAAGCGACGCGTAGCCTAGCCTAGGCCGCACTAGAAGAGAGGACTAGAAGCGTTAGAAGAGCCGCAGTGAAATTGACGGTACTGGTGACTCATGAACTTGTGTGATTAGCTCGCATGGATATTGTATCTATCAAAGGACAATGATTATTTGCACGTCGCCAATTGCTTGTGACCTATTATGTAAAGCAAAGTTAAGTATTGTTAATTCAATTACTGTAATAAACTCCATTAATATGATTACCTTGTATGTTGTCTAGCTGTCCGAGAGAACAGCTTCCTAGGCACCCTATAAGAGACGACTGGGCAGGATCCCACAGAATGGACGTGTCAACGAATTGCTGCGAACCTTCGGCACGATATATCAGCGATGTTCTTTCAACAGTGGTCTATGGAAGATTCCTGCAACTGTAGATCAGATTTTGGAAGTCCACATAGTGTCAAAGGACGCTAAGATCAACGCATTTTGAGAGTAGCGGTTGCCCACCGAGCATCATCCATCGCTGATATTCGTTGCATCCAGTTTGTTACCGTGATCTTTCGGAACCGTCTCCTTGCAGCAGGATTAAAACATGTGTGCCTCTGGCCAGCTACCATTCACATCACGTCATCGTCAGGCACGGCTAATCTGGAGTCATGGAAGAGTCGACTGCAAGGTGGAGCGGAGTTCTGTTGTCTTCAGCGATGAACAGTAGCTCGCGTCTATATGCTAGTGTTTAGTGCATACTTCGTGAACTGTCCTTTCCAGAGTGCATTCGCCCACGGCAGAAAGGTTCCATCAAAGCTTCATAGCTTGGGGGCCATTAGTTACACAGTTTGGCCATATCTGACGTCTCTGCTGGGTAAAGTAATCAGTGCACGCTACATTGCAGAAGCTGTTGTCCCCGTCCTGCTATCATTTCTTCGACAGGAAGGTGATGTCCTTTTTTAGCAAAACAGTGTATTTCCACAAACGAATGCTGCCGCACAACGTACTGTTTGCTGTTCGTTTTGAACAGCTGCCCAGGCCAGCAAGATCACCAGATGTCTTGCCAACTGGACACCCATGAGAAAGTAAAACGGGAACTTACTCGTTCTCCAGTGCCTACAAGAATCAGTACCGAATTCCATCAAAAGGCACAAGATGCTTGGGATTGTCATTCGAAGGATGCCATTCGGCACCTACAGGGTGCGTCCGTAAAAGCGTGTAAAATTTTAACTGTACATGGAGGATGCTCTACAGAACAATTTCAGGTGGGGAACGTGGAGTCGGAGAAGCCAGCTTAAGAGATAATAGGATTAAAATCACATTACTGTGTACACGAATGACTTCAGATACCCTAATGGGAAATAATCAATGGGAGACAGGTCACTCGACCTCGCAGGCCATGGAATAGGACCTCCCCTTCCAATCAAGCAACTAGGAAATACAGAATTGAGATGGATGCGGACATCCACACTGGAGTGAGGTGCTGCACCTCATGTTCCATCCATATCCTCTCACCAACAGCCAGGTGTAAGTTTTCCTACAACTCGGGTAAAACTCTTTGCACGCGTCTCAAGTACAAGGTGTCATTCAGACGTTCAGGTAGAAGATATGGCTCGTCCTCCCTGTTTCCTCTCGGTAAAGAAAGAATGTACGGGTAAATAAACAACACAGTACGTGTAAACTTCTACGAATGGTAGGTGTAAATAAGCTTGAAAACAGTGATACTAGACAACGCGGTAGACAAGTTTTCTTCCATATCTTCTTAGGCTGAGCTCACGAAACCCACGTTCACTACCTCAAATTGTTCGATTGAACATCTTCTATGTCCTCTTAAAATTTTCCACTCTCTTACGGAAACACTGTGTATATGATCGTTTCCATGCGTGAATACACGCCTGCGTTGCCACCAGAGAAGGGTACACAGTGTATTGATGCCACTGAACAGCCCAGTTTCACTGCGTCATGCGTATTGCATTTGGTCTGAATTCGTCGTCATATACTCCTACAAAAATGAGCTACCTACCACCTCACTTGTCAGTAAAATGACCTTTTTCTTGAGCCTGTTACATTTTTTTTCGGTAGTAAATTACAGTCGGGTTCCACGTAGTCACTCAGACCAAAAGTAAATAATGTAACTGTCAAATAGAGAAGGGCATATTTTCCTTCAGAAGAGACACCTACAGGAGATTATAATGTTGCTTCAACATGTACGGCGAGGATTCAACGCAAGTACTGGAAATGAATTTTACAGAGCGAATGTAGAAGAACCGATACTATCACTGACATTGGTAAACGACTTAGTGTAACACCATAGCTCATCTGCTGTATGGATCTATTTTGCTTTTGTTTTATTTAATGTTATAACATTGAGTATTTGTAAATGTGTGATTGAATCGATAACATAAAATTGTATACTCCTTTCTTTGTAAAAACTTTTGTGTCTTGATTTGATTCTATGCAAAGTAGTGTATCTGTAATTTAAAATCTTTGTCCCATTTGGAGGGAACAAAACTTACTGTATATAATTGTAATTTTGTGTGAATAATTTTTTGTAGAAGTGTCAATATGTGAAAATGTTCTGTTTTATTTAATGTGTTTGTTTGCTGTTATGTAAACTGTTGACCTTCACTTAGGGCTCTTAGTTATTCTGTATGTAAAAGGTGTAGTGGTTCCCCTCGGGAACGGAACTGTGTAGCGCGCGCAAATTATGATTGGCCTATGTAGAAAAGGTGGAACTGATAGTCATTCGGGGACAGGCTACAAGTCGGGGGACAAGCTACGAGTCCGTGCACTGCCATGTAAAAGATGCATATTGTGCTGATTCCGAGAGAGGCTTTTCCTGCTTCTTTCCAAGGCCTCGGATGGATGGATAAATAGCTGGAACTATTCTGGAGTTTGTATCTATCATCGCCACCAAGAAATGACAGAGTCCAGCAATTGTGCCTACAATTCCACCTACCAACATGCAGTTGCCACCACATTGCGCAATCATTGCAACGTAATACTATAATGATGTACAGTGAAGGATCAGCTTAATGGACGTGCTAATGTGCTGAAATATAAGGTAATTTGTATCTGAATTTATGCACCTACCTTGATTTTTCTCCTCATCATAACACCTCTCAGGTTCCTCTCCGTTTGAGCTAAAGTGATATCCGAGTGTCCTTACTAAAAGAAATTAAAGCCTAGAGTTTTGCTAATTAATACCTCTTGAACTTAGTAAAAAGAAAGTTAAAGTTAATGTGGCAATAGAGTGAGTTAAAGTAAATGTTGTTTGCTGAAAATATTCCTATTAAAACTGCTTATTAAAGTGCTGTTGCCAACTTCAAAATTTAAAAGTTCTTAAGACTGAGGCTTATAAAGTAAATGATCACATTGTTTCCTGTGGTAAATTCTAAAAGGTGAGTCAGTTTCTTGCAATTTTGTCAACATTGTGTTTCCCTGTAGTAAAAGTGGGAAACTGCAATAGTAGAAAACTATATGTTCATGATTGCTAAGTGTTTGTCTCTCTTGTGTATTAGAAGTGCATATTAAGAGTAATGTTATAAAGACCATTCACTTTTTGTAAGCCCTGAAAGTAATAGCGTGTTTCGGTATATGTTATAATTTTGGAAATAGTTTGTGCTGCTCTAAATGTTAGCTTCAATCTTAAAACGTATGTGTGTGTCAGAGTTCATTGCACTCGCGTGTGGTTAAGTCTAGGTTGTGTTTGTCCATTATAGTTACTTATACCTACTTTCTTAAACGAGAATGTTAATCTTTCTCTTGCCTAATTAGGCTGGCGACCGTTTCCCTTATTCTATAAACAGTATAGCTAGGCAAAATTTTGTTTGTTACTATTCAAATATTTACGTAATTCTCACTTTCACTTCCGATAAGCCATCTCCGTTAGGTACAACACGGTCAACCTAGCAAAATTCATCTCAGAGGGTAACACTGTTCTGTTGCTTTGTGCCATAGTTGCTGTTACAAAATAGTTTTATGTCACAACCTGTTTCTAGCATTGAGGTTATGGTACAGTAGTAGCAGACAGGAGTGTTATATTAGCTCTTCCCCCGTTTAAGAGACGCCACATACTTACAATGGACTGAACGGATAACTTCTTCTTACCAAAGGCGTCTTCAAATGAAAAAGCTAAGACGAAATTAATAAATAGTAGACGAGAGCCGAATAGTTACTAACAGAACAATATTGATAAAGAAGAAGTGAATGAATTCTGTAATATAGTAAGGTTGATGACGTAGTTAACTCGAAAATCCGGCTTCTGAGATGGCACCAGCAGTGTAGCTAAGTGTTGTGTTTTGCCCAACGCCAAACCCGGTTGTGCTGTGACGGCCATTTCTGTATCATAGAGAGGTGCGCGTGCACACTATGTATCTGTTTTTTAATGGTATTAACAAATCTGTACTATGAAGGTTAAAATTACATTTCGTGAATTTCTTAGGACATGGTACGGTTCAAAACCTGCGACCAACCGTATTCCTAGACGGTATTATTTAAGATGAGGAAGAGAATTCTTCCTCTTACTTTTTTTGAACGACACATATTCTCACTGTACGATTTGTGGGCCCATTGGATTTGTAATGAAGATCTTAGGGTCGCGACGATGCCGCCTCCTGCAAGTCCTTGTAGAGGTTGTTTGGGATATTTGGGGGAAATAACCAAACTGCATAGTCATCGGTCTCATCGGATTAGGGAAGGACGTCGAAGGAAGTCGGCCGTGACCATTCAAAGGAACCATCCCGGCATTTGCCTGGAGCGATTTAGGGAAATCACAGAAAACCTAAATCAGGATGGCCGGACGTGGGATTGAACCGTCGTCCTCCTCTTGTAGAAGAGCGTCAGGAGCGTGATGAGATGGCAGTATGTGGTGGGCTGTGGAGCAACACGTTCTGGCAGACAGTTGAAGCTTGGTTAGCCGAGGCTGCTACAGGAAGTGTATTGTAGTTGTGCTCGGCCCTGCGTTAGGTACAAAAAAGGCTCTGAGCACTATGGGACTTAACATCTGAGGTCATCAGTCCCCTAGAACTTAGAACTACTTAAACCTGACTAACTTGAAGACATCACACACACCCATGCCCGAGGCAGTATTCGAACCTGCGACCGTAGCTGTCGCGCGATTCCAGACTGAAGCACCTCCCCTCGGACACAACCGGCCGGCCCTGCGTTAGGTACTGGGACTTGATGGTTGAACGGTATTGGGGTCAGAATAAGCTTTTACGTCCAGTATTAATTCGAGAGTAATTAACTGCGATACCGTGATGGATGACATCGCCAAGGCTGAATTTCCAGAAGGGATGCTCATTCGTATGGAACTTTATTAATTGGCGTCTCCTCTATGAGTTGTCACGCCCATTTTATCTGGTGTTTCAGCTAATCTTAACAATTTCGCTTTTGCATTTTGTAGGTGCAGTCAGCACATATATTCTTGAGAAACCAGTTCCAGCAGAAAGCGTCGGTTTGTTTCCCATTATAAACTAAATGATCTTTAAATCGGAATTTTACGTGGCACTTGGTTAGAGCGCTCCAAAATTAATCTCGAGCGATATTCGTTTTATCGATATCTATTGACAGAGACAGTAAAACGCAAAGTATAAACAGCATTTACGCAACGACTGACTAGCGGTGCATGCTTTGCTGTAAGAGTCAGCGCGCGCCAGGGCAGTGCTATAGCTGCTGGAATATTGGTTTTTCTTCAAGTTTTACTGTCACTGTCAACATATATCGATAAAACAAATATCGCGATAGACTAATCTGGAATCTCTATCGAATAAGCACCTAAAATTCTGCTTTTTGTTGTGGAAACAAACGGAAAACTGACGCTTTCCGTCGATAATGGGCGTCACATGAAAGACAGATAAGTATTATTTGTTTGGGTTGAGTCCATCTGCACAGTGGAAAAACGAGGTTGCAAATATCTGCTGAAACGCCGGAAACGGTGCCCCTAACCACATTTAGGAGAGGCACCCTGTACATCCGTGCTTGACTTAAATAAATTGTAGTTGTGTGCTGACTTCCGTTGGGTAGCTTCAGTATGAGCATTTCAAGTTTCTTCACGATTTATACTTTTGGTTAAACAAGTTGTTGGTTGAGTGCTTATTGGCGTCACCTCCGTTTAGCTGTTGGTAGTTATTCTTGTGATCAGTTAGACGTTGGGACTTGTATTTATGAACGTTTCGTCAATAAGTGTAGTTGGCATTAATGTAGTAGTTGTCAAGACTAATAAGACATTAATCGACATGAGTTTCATTTTGACGTTTAGAGCATCCAGCGAGGATTCTATTTTTTAAAAAAGCGTTTGTAATTTTATGCCTTGAATATGATGATTCCTTTTATCGGGCGCCGAGACCTTCTAGGAGTTCAATACAATTCACTTCGACAGGAACGTCAGGGGTGTAGTTTTAGTACGTTTGTTTTCCCGTTATGAAAAATTCTAATGTGCCCTATGTCACATGGTACACATCATATGGGAAATAATAATACTGAAGAATTTATTTGAAATTCCCTGTTGGAATTTGGAAAATTATTTTGAGTCCATTGGTTTATTATAACCCGAGTCTGATGTGATAATAATCACAGGTTCAGAGTGGCGCGCTAGTGTGTGTAATGGCTTTACTGATGAAAGCTGAAACTGATAATTTTCAGACGATCATAGTTATTGTCTTACGTAATCCGTTATGATGGCCATGCGGAGATTCCGATTTGAATCCGCTGTCCTGGAGACGCACTCCATGAAAGTAGTTTTATGTCTTCCTTTGCACTTTGTGTGGTTGCTTATTGGATACAGGAGCGGGGAACAGTTACTGTTCATCAACCGATAATTCAGATATTAATTTATTCTGCATCTAATATCAAATAGCAAACATAATACGTAACTTTGTTTTGCCAAAGTTGCAGCGTCAGTTGCTAACAATAAGTCTGAACGTAGAAATACAGTGTGACCACTGAAGGAGTGGGTGACTTTTGTCGAAATTGAGATTTTCACGCTATTACATTATTAACGATTCTCTTCTCGTCTTTTGTTGAAGAAGTTCCGTCTTTCTCCAAAAGATGGCAGGTGATGACATAGTGTAGTTCTATACTCTGCCACCTGCTGTATTTGTTAGAAGTTACATAGTCAAAAGCCACATCAAAGTGATGAATGCTCACGTAGATTTGTGCTTCGCACATTATAGGTGTATATGGCAGTGACAGCAGTGTAAATGAGGATTCTGATCCTTTTGACAGTGAATGTGATGAGTCTTGACGTCCATCAAGCAACAGTACTAGCCCAGAATTTCTTTCGGCAAGTATACAAAAATATTTTTTACTGGTTAACATTATTCAGTGGCTTGCGGCTTCGTTTCTCGTAACATTGCCCTCACAGTTGATCGTCGTCTTTTGAGTTAATGAGAAATCTTTAGAGCCTCATTTTAATGACCAATGATTGCAGTAATAATATAGTTTTCATGGCTACAAACTTGTAAGAATATTTTTATTATCAATGCCATTTCAGCGGCATGTAATGATTTGTGTGGCTTGTGACTATATCTCACGGAAGTGCTGTGTCTTTGGTCCTAATGCGAACCCTTCAGACGTTATGATGATTTCATTTCATTGGTTCAGTAATTCTCACCTTTTACATACAGATACAAAATATTTATAGATCTATCACTCTTCAGTACAATGTCTATTCAGAACATGCCGATCCATGCAACTATCAAAGTCTGTAAATGTTATTCAATCGGCAAACACGCAGAAATATTCTCATTACATGGGGCTCCGAGGAGGAGATGCTTGCATCTCTTTGGCAGCAACGTAATCGTTTGTGGCAGAGCCCTCGTGCTGCGGTGGCGGCTGTAGAAAACGTGACATTGTAACTGGCGGCCCGCAGTTGAAAGTGAGGCCGACCGGATAGCGGTCGATACTGCAAGCCGTTCCTGACGCCATTTACTGTTTTATGATATTTTACAATTGTCTATACTGCTTTTGGCAACGGCCTTGCCGCAGTGGATACACCGGTTCCCGTCAGATCACCGAAGTTAAGTGCTGTCCGGCGTGGCCGGCACGTGGATGGGCGACCATCCGGGCCGCCATGAGCCGTTGCCGTTTTTCGGGTGTACTCAGCCTCGTGATGCCAATTGAAGAGCTACTTGACCGAATAGTAGCGGCTCCGAAAACCGTCATAACGACCAGGAGAGCAGTGTGCTGACCATACGCCCCTCCTATCCGCATCCTCAACTGAGGATGACACGGCGGTCGGATGGTTCCGATGGGCGACTTGTAGCCTGAAGACGGAGTGCTATACTGCTTTTGTTGGGCCACTGAAACCTATCGTTAAAGATTACTTTATTAACTAATTTCATTTTCTTAATTTTTTTCAAATTGTGGAAGATACTTAAAATCGTTTTATCACTTTAAAAAACAGTTTCTTATTCCACTCTTAATATTTTTATCAACTAATTGTAATGTTTCGTAATAGTAAAACTTTTGGACTAATCCATGACAAGATAAAATTCATTTTTAAATTTTTATCTAACGTATGTTTTTATTTCATTAGTATTTGAGACTATCATTCTGCACGTTATTCAACCATCGCTCGCTCCACATTCCTCATGGTACGTCACAAGTAGAATCTCTTTGGCAGACGATTTACTAACGCTTCAAAAGTGCCTTCTACGCTTATAATTTTCTTTCTGTGACATACTTTCATATGTGGGATGGATGAGTTGGATGGACGACCGTAATCACTGCTTTAAGGTAGTAATAGCAGACCAAAATTAATGACCTGTTCTGTAAGATCATCACCTGTAACTAGAATAAACATATAAATGATTCCCTAGTATTCGCAGTGGATACTCCTGCTACGATCAGCGAGCTCTTGATTTTGTTCCTTCATCCTAATGTTCTCTAAAATGTCACAAATAAGTCAGATGAAGGTCGCGCGATGTAAAAATGTAATAAATATTTGAAATCTTTGTAAACAAGGTACTCTGTATCACGTTGTGGATTTTAAGAAAAAGAAAGAGTGTTCCTGCTCATCATGAAACATCCTGAGTTGAGAGGGTGTGTGGTCTTATTTCAGAGATTATAATATCGAGACGAATTTGCGAAATCTAGCCTGGATGCATACACTAATTCAGTTGGGCGTTATGTATACTCGTAAGGTAAACTGGCCGACATCTGTCGTAACTGATCATTGACATCCGGAAAAACGTAGAAGGTTGTTGGGAGTCCATTACTTACGGCAGGCACATATGTGCGAGTGTTACCATGTGCTTCGTGCATACTACAGCGATCGCCCCTTTAGATGGTCAGCCGTAGTCGATAGGAACATTAACGAGAGGCATTTTTGCCCTCACTGTGCCATGCAGTACTTCAGACCACTGTCACATCTCAATGTCTCATAAACATCGATATTGCACCATTCCACCACCAGGACAACTAGAAACACACAATAAGACCCTTCAAAAATATTTGGAGGGCTGATAATGCTGTCTCACACCTGTCTGCCACATCTTCGTGTGTTCCCAGTGATCACTCAACGTCGCACGCCCCTTATACACCATACGAGGCCTGGTAACAAAACTGTACACGAAGAGACCACTGGTGCAATTTTACCTGCCACAGAGATTTTCAGTTCTAATTATACCTATGGCCTGTAGGCGTACGAAGTTACATGTCTTCTTGTGCTTCACCTACGTTGCCAGGCAGTATACAATAGGAAAGAGCAAAAATTGACTAGGACGTTTATTTAACAACGTGAAGTGTCAGTGCTCATTGCCTTGCGACAACGTCCACCACTTCATATAAAAGGTGAGGGCTTTTTCAGTGAGGGGGCAACAGTTTTACTTCTATTATTTCCGAGAAATACTCATCAAGGAAAGCTAAGCTTTATTTTAATGTATGTTATTATGAGATTTCAGCAAGTCGAAAGAAAAGGTACTATGGAAATTATTCTTGAAGCCGTACATTCCGCCCAACTGCCTTAAGAAGGACGCTGAAGCAGTGTTCGCCTTGCGGCTGGGAAGCCTTCACCTTATCTGCCGCAGCTCTTTTTTTTCTCTTCTTTAGCCCACTTCCTTTGTCTTGTTCTTTCCCGAGCAGTAAGGTGGATGGCTGCTGCCACCGTTGCTAGTAGCAAGAAAACGCCCAAGGGCGTGCGTCGGTTGGAGCCGTGCGGTGATGGCCGCGGCGCCAGGATTAACTGCCCGGCACAGAGGAACGGGCTGGGCGGACCAAAGGTCAGACAGGCCTCGCGGGTGACTCAAGGCTAGGCTGCGGCCGCCACATGGCTTGATTGAAGGGCACAGCGTCCCAGACAGGGCAGCGGCGAGTTTCGGGGCATCTCACCGCAGCGGGAAAATTACTACGGTACAGTCAACGCGATATACTCTCTTTCAAATTGTAAAGGTGGCAGGGGTAAAATACAGGGACCGAAAGGCTATTTACAATTTGTTCAGAAAACAGATAGCAGTTATAAGAATCGAGGGGCACGAAAGGGAAGCAGTGGTTGGGAAGGGAGTGAGACAGGGCTGTAGCCTCTCCCCGATGTTATTCAATCTGTATATTGAGCAAGCAGTAAAGGAAACAAAAGAAAAATTCGGAGTAGGTATTAAAATCCACGTAGAACAAATAAAAACTCTGAGATATGCCGATGACATTGTAATTCTGTCAGAGACAGCAAAGGGCTTGGAAGAGCAGTTCAACGGAATGGACAGTGTCTTGAAAGGCGGATATAAGATGAACATCAACAAAAACAAAACGAGGATAATGGAATGTAGTCGGTTTAAGTCGAAACAAAACGAGGATAATGGAATGTAGTCGGTTTACGTCGGGTGATGCTGAGGGAGTTAGATTTGGAAATGAGACACTTAAACTAGTAAAGAAGTTTTGCTATTTGGGGAGCAAAATAACTGATGATGGTCGAAGTAGAGAGGATATAAAATGTAGACTGGCAACGGCAAGGAGAGCATTTCTGAAGAAGAGAAATTTGTTAACATCGAGTATAGATTTAAATGTCAGCAAGGCGTTTCTGAAAGTATTTGCAAGGAGTGTAGCCATGTATGGAAGTGAAACATGGACGATAAATAGTTTGGACAAGAAGAGAATAGAAGCTTTCGAAATGTGGTGCTACAGAAGAATGCTGAAGATTAGATGGGTAGATCACATAACTAATGAGGAGGTATTGAATAGAATTGGAGAGAAGAGCTATTTGTGGCACAACTTGACAAGAAGAAGGGACCGGTTGGTAGGACATGTTCTGAGGCATCAGGGGAACACAAATTTAGCATTGGAGGGCAGTGGAGGGTAAAAATCGTAGCGGAAGGCCAAGAGATGAATACACTAAGCAGATTCAGAAGAATGTAGGTTGCAGTAAGTACTGGGAGATGAAGAAGCTTGCACAGGATAGAGTAGCATGGAGAGCTGCATCAAACCAGCCTCAGGACTGAAGACCACAACAACTACATTGCTTTCCATTTGTTACACTGTGTCTCGATGTAATAGTACTAATTAACATCAGTGCGAATCTTGTACGTGATGAATGCGCCGAACGACTGTACCACGATACCAGTACGGAGATTATAATGCACCAGATGTCGTAAAAGTGTGTTTAAACACAACCAAAACACGAAACGTAAATATAGGAACAACGCTGGTCAGAGAAGGAGAAACCAGATAAAAACGTTCTCACGTGGCAACATCATGTATTGACCATACGTCAGGAAAACTCAATAAATTATTTCAAAGGAAGAATGTTAAATGGTTTACCGTACCAGTAACACTTAACGAACTAAAATTTGTTCAAGGAAAACAAAAATCCCAGTTATCTTCAACGCAGTAATTTATAAAGTCTCTTGCGGAAAGGTTCTCTCTTCCTGCGCACGGGGTCTCAGGTTCGATTGCAGTGGTGTCAGGAATTTTTCCTGCCTGTAGATTGTAACCTCCCAGTGAAAATTACTTAAGGTCAATAATCTAGAAAGTGTAACCTCCCTGCAAAAATGAAAGAAAATAATTAATTAAATGTAAATTGACATCGTGCTAAGTGTAACCTCCCCGTGAAATATAATAATGACAATGATAATGAAAACGAGTGCCAAATATTGACTTCCAACAAAATTAACGCTAAAATGAACCTGATAAATTTTATAAGGGCAGCTGCGCTGTCCCTTGGCCCTGTGCGATTATAAAGTGTGAACAAAAAAACCAAAATTCTTACATCAGTAAACTCCCTCAATATCTGCTCTTGTTTTGCGGCACAGCTCCGTGCAATGCTGGCGTATATTTAATTCTGATTCTTGGAGAAAATGCATAGGAAAAATTCTTTAAATGGGAATGATTGCCTTTCTTTACAAGATTTACTTTATAAAAAAATTTATTATTGGGGCAATTCTTCAACAAGATAATTACAATTACAATACATTATTAGCTGAGCGCAATGCTGCTTCATTACCTTGTTTAACAATATACCTCGTCCTGAATCGTGACCAGAGGCCCATGTCGACGCCCGCCGACTCCGACCGAGTACATCTCGCAACTGCTAACTCGCAACTGAACTACATGCTCTCGCGACTCGCTACGATACAACCACTCCCTTGCAACTGCGTCCAACTCGGAACTGCCCACTCGCGCGGTTAAGCGGAGACTAGCAACGATAAATAACTCTCTGGTCAGAGATTCTGTCATGGCATTACAAAGAGTATGCAGATGTAGAACATGAAGTAAATATGGTACACATGCACCAAGTACAAAATATATCAGACAAAGACAAATGTATACACAATGAGTACAAAACATATTCACAAATGGCAAAGGGGCACACGCACAGTAGTACAGAATATATCAGCAAATGACGAAATGTTTATACAATGAGTAACAAATGACATAAGTGCATACACACTGAAGTATTGAACATATCAGGAAATCTCAAATGTATAGGCAACGAGTACAAATCATATTAAAAAATGAGAAAAGTGCACAGGCACTGAAGTTCAGTAGAAAACATATTAACACATGACATAAGTGCACATGCACTGAAAACTTCTTCAAAGTTTTCACAACAAATAGACATAATGAGTACAAATCTCATTGACAAATGACATAAGTGCATATGTACTGTAGTTCAGAACATATCAGCAAATCAAAATGCACATACAATGAGTAGAAATCATGTTAGAAAAATCAGCAAATCACAAATGTATATACAATAAGTAGAAATCATGTTAGAAAAATGATAAAAGTGCACACGCACTGAAATTCAGAATATATCGGCAAATTAACAAAAAATGTATAGGCCATGAATATACATCATGTTAGCAAAAATGATTTTCATTATGTTACAAGAATTAGGATAGGAAATGGAAGGATTGCATCATGGTTGTAGTACTTTAGGTTGCATGCAGCTGCACTGAAAGTCCATATCTTTCCACAGAAGTACAACACCAAGTGAGACAATCTGAAGTTATTTTCCCAGAAGTGTTTATCAGCGTAGCCATGACACTGAAATGTCGTAATAATATTCCATGTTATAATTTTGGCAGTACATCAGGTACACCAAACAGTGGGACCATAATAACGTCTCCTTCGCTCATGGTGGTGGACAGCATGTCGCGTCAACACCACGCTCTTACAAGGCACACCAACGTAGAATTAGTGAAAAAACCAAATATAGTGCTCCATGATCAAGAGGATATACAGGACAAATGGATATTACAGTAATTCAGGGTAGTTAGGTCAGAAAGTGAAGGACATTAAGTCACATACTAGACTTCAATGGGAATTACATTAGTAGTTTGCGGTATTCATAGCCCAGTTATTGAACATTTCTGTACCATGTATGAAATGTTACAGAATAATGTTCATAAATCATCTGATTACAGCGAACAGTGGCAATCAATGGCCAGTTACAAACCAACAGAAGTCATTATTCAAAACAAGAGGTAATGAATGTAGCATCAAGCTACTAGTATTCATATATATAGCATAAAAGTGACACAATACAAATTTAAAATATAAGAAACAGTGGCATTCGTTGGCCAGTTACAAAGCATCATTTTTTTGTATTATTAAGAAGTCATTATTGAAAATCAGTTAATTACAGTCATAGCATTAATAATCATGGGCATTATAAGTAGTCTCATTACAATAATCAGTGGCATTTATTGGCCAGTTACAAAGCGTTAATTCTTTTGTATCATTAAGAAGTCAATACTGAAGTGACATACTATTCAGAGCTGATCAGTATTATTCAGAATTCTCTTAAACTAGTAGCATTATTTAGGACTGGTAATTACTTTCTTTGCTTTTCAGTTATTGCTGCAAATGAAAATGTGTAACGTCATTCGTCATTAGTCAGCTGTAGCAAGGTTATGAAACAAGGCAGTATATGTGATCACATTTATAAATGATAGACACAAATGGGTAAAAAAAATGCAAGTGCTAGTACAGGTTTAATAAGTAACAGGTTTAGTAAGTATCATGAAAAGCTTCTCCTGGAAAATTACAAAATGGATTATTGAGCTGAAAGAAGAAACGCATACTATGCTAAAAAGTAGAGAACTTCGAATTAACAGGTAGTGAAATGTGTATAAAAATGTGTTCCATAGCTGTCCCTTCCAAAACCTTCATTCATCCTACTATGCAATATAATACGTACTGTCAAAACGAACTGCAACAAATACTTAAATAACTACATAGCATAAATACACATTTTCAACAATATCCTCATCTGTAAAGAAAAAAACTTCATTATTCATCACTTCATTATCGTAACTCCATTATTATCATCACCTGTAAAGAAAAAGTTCATTATCCATATCCTCATCTGCAAAGAAAAACTTCATTATCCATATTATCATATTCTTCATCATTATTCATCATCATTCATTATCCTCTGCAAAAAAAATCACTTCATTAGTCATCATACAATTATTCCTTATTTCTATCATATTTCAACACTAAAACTAATTTGTGTAGTTCTGTCTGACAGCCTGCATCAATCGCCTCGTATTCTGAAAGAAAAAATTAGTTAAGACTCCTATTCTATGATGTGTATAGTATATTCTTGTAAATGCTTGTTCATCCTGATCCATATACTCTTCCCCATAAGGTTTTTGCATCTTCTTTCGTCTATTCCGTAGGTGAAATTCCCATTTCTGTTTAATTTATTTCCTTTACACGTTATTTCTTTCTGAAAATGATGAACAAAGATTAATGTCTTGCATTTAAATCATATACCCATTAGATAAAAACTGGTTTATAGTAACATAACTAAGCATACAGCATAACATGACAAAAAAACGTAATATGTCAGAAACATATACAGTGTTCAACAGCAAAATGTACACAGAATATCATAATGCAGCAGCAAAAAAAAAAAAAAAAGTAAAGTAGTCACAATGTTGAGATATTATAAGGCAAAAATGTCAGTCAACTGGTGTTTGCTATATCTTAACTAATTCATAGTGCATACAAACAAAACAGGAAAACAATCATACAAACATAAAAAAATGGAAAATGGGCACGGTCTGATGTATAACGACAAGAAGAGCGACCTGCTAACCTTACCTTGCCGGGCACTAGCCAAGAAAAAATACGACAGTCCTTAGTAGGTAATCACATAAATATAATTGCATAAGTGGTCATAAAATGTGTAAGTTCGTCTGGAAAAACATGCACGGTCTAATGTGTGACGACAAGAAAAGCGACCTGCTAGCCTTACCTCGCCAGGCACTTGCCAAGAAAAAATACAACAATCATCAGTAAGTAGTCACATAAATATAATTGCATAAGTGGTCATAAAAATGTGTCAATTCATGTGAGTATAATTGCATAAGCGATCATAAAAGTTAGTAAATGGCATCATAGCATGTTAAATCATAAAGTGTCTTCATTCAATAAAGGGTTTAATATTGGAGACATGGTTGTTGCCTTTACTTTTTTTGGTTCTCATAGTTTCGACGTGTACAACATTGGGGTGAGGAATGCTGCGAATCCGATATGGACCTGCGTATAGAAGTTCAAATTTACTGCACCTACCTTTAATTTTGTTGGATAAATAGTGTGTACATACTAATATCTTCTGTCCAACGTGAAAGTCACGGCGTATACAAACCTGTGTTTGTTGTCTTCTCCGGCGCTCTGCGGCACGTTTGATGTTCTTCAGCGCAATGTCAATTATTTCTCGGTGTCGTAGTCGACGAGACGTAGGAATGTTTACTAATTCTTTAATTTTGTTAGGTGTTTCGACATTTTTCAGTATTACAGACGGAGATAGCGTAGTGGATTCATTTCGTGTGGAGTTAATTACATCCTGGAATGAGAGTATGTGTGTATCTGTTGTCGAAAAACTGGAGCTTGCTGTAAAAAGAATTTTGTGTAGTTGCGGGCGTTCGTCGTCTGCACTTGCACTGCTTTGCTTAACTTTATCTGAAACCGTCTGTATTACGTCATAGTTGGCTTCGTCTGGAGTATTATAATTGTGTACGTACGTATCTGTGAACAATTTTGAGTTACAGTCTATGCAACGTGATACGGAAATGACCTCTGTGCGATTGATTGTTTGTTCTTCCGCAGATAATGAGTGCTGAAATTCTAAACCCAATTGTACATTTTCATCCTTCAACATTAAATAGGAATTTTGAAAATCAATAATTGTGTCGTGTTGTACCAGAAAGTTCGTGCCTAAAATAGCGTCTGTTGTCAATAAAGGAACAATACAAAAATTTGAGTGAAATGTGTGACCTGCAATACAAAATGATAAATGTGTCTTTAATTTAACGTCTACTCCTTTACTTGATACTGCTCCTTTTACTTTCGTTTTGCCTAGTGGTAATGTAGGATAGGTATTGTCTTTATGACACTCGTTGAAAGTTTCTTCATTTATCACTGACGTAGGTGATCCGGAATTTATTACTGCTGAAAATTTCGATGAACCAATTTTAATTTCGATGACAGGATGTGAAATGGTTTTTTGAACAACTGGTCATTCCTGTAAAAGAGTGTCTCGGATGTCGTCGAAAGTAATAACATTTTCGTAAGTAACATTCTGTGTATCTGAAGTATTGCTTACGTTGCTGGAAGATGCAACCTGTACTGTATGTAGTCAATTTCTATCTGGCGTGTTGTTATTTTCTGGAGGATGTCGTGCCATTTCGACTATTTGAACCGTTCTGTTATTTCTTCCAGACGTATTACGTTCTGGATGATACCTACTGTCAGGTTCATTCATGAGAATATGTTCTTGCGGATGATTTTGCTGTTGGTAAGACCGACTGTTATTATATGTACGCTGAAAATTTTGCTCATTATTTTTACGTCTGTCGTGATAGTCATTTCAGTAAGGTGCATTGCGATAGGAATTGAAATATTGTGTTTTCTGTACGTAGTTGTTCCTTTGCTGCGATGCGTTACTATTTGTTGTACCAGGGACTATACGTGCACGCGGCGAAACATTAAAGCCTGGTTGACCTTGTGCATTCCATTGTTGGTTAGGTATTCTAACTGGCTGGTTTTGTTGCAGTTGTTGTGAAATACCTCTATTGTTACTAAAATGTGGTTCCTGTTCCTGCTGAGAATTTTGTCGATTCTGATAATCAAAATTTTGTCTACTATTACAGTTCTGGTGGTTGTTGTTCTTAAAGCGTCTATTAGCTTTACTATTGAAATTGCGTGGTTGATCGTAATTACTGTAAGTTTATTGACTTTGGTTGTTATATGAAAAATTTTTGTTCACGAACGAATAATCTGATTGCTGCACTTCTAAAATCTGCAACAGATCCCTGAATGCCGAAATATTTTCTTATTGCTGCCCCGTTAAAAGTGACACTCTTAATGACCGTGGCAATTTAGAAATACATAATTGAATGAGTGCAGATTCACTATATAGTTCACTTAAGTACTGGTTTTGTTGGACCATATGCTCAAAAAATTGCGTGACACTGGGAAAATTTGTGTTCTCATAATTTGGTAAACTGATTAGTTGATCTTTAATTCCGCGCTGTGTCGTCTTCGACCAATACGCTGATAGAAAAGCATTCTGAAACACTTCTACCGAATAGCATTGTCTTGCGATCGGTCTCATACGAGTTGCCGGTTCGCCTTCTAAAAAACTGCAAATAAATTCAAGTTTATGCGTTACGGGCCAAGTCGGTGGAAAAGCAAAGCTAAATTGTTGTATCCAATCCAGTGGGTGAATCTGTGTTCTGTCATTTCTAAACAGTTTAAATTTTCTCACCGACAGAAAATGTTTGTAATCAAAATTATCGTCTCGATATGATGGAACAGGTTCAAGATTGTAAGAGAATCTGTTTGACAGTGACTGTTCTGAATCTAACTCACGTACTCCTTGTAGATTACCTAAATTATACGCGCTGCGTGAGTCTGACAAATGTTCGCAAAGTGGCGTCTGCTGTGATGTGTAATTAACTGAAATATTATCTCTGTTACCTCTTGCTGTAAACTTGACAATTTTCTAAGTAATGTATAATTAGTTGAATCGATCTCATTAATTGTCTGCTGTAAATTTTGGAATTCAGGTGTTTGGTTAAACGAAATCGGTGCAGTATCGTCTGATTTATTGTCATTATTACTTTCGATAACATCAATACGACAGGCCAATTCATCATATTTTTCAGTCAGTATTTTTGCCTGATTATCATTTTTACTGTCAGAAGCATTAATCTGTTTTTACAATTTACGCGTGGTTTCGTTCAATTTTTTAACGTCACCTTTGACGACATCGGAATCCTGTGTTAGTTCTAATTGTTCGAGTCTGTCGGTCACTGTTTAAAAATCTGTTGTGTATGTGTCTGTTTTCGATTTAAGATCGGAAATTTCGTCACGTAATTCTGTGTTCGACTGTTTGATGGTATTAATTTCATCGGACACTGCAGCAATATTGCTGTCCACGTACGTTTTTGCCTTCGCGAACAATTTACGTTTGTCTTCTTGTCTCTGTGCTGTGATTGTTTCCATTACTTGTCGTTTTACTTTATTCTGATCCTGTATAAATTTACGGAAACGCGTATTACTGTTTTCTAGGGCCCGCATCTCGTGGTCGCGCGGTAGCGTTCTCGCTTCCCACGCCCGGGTTCCCGGGTTCGATTCCCGGCGGGGTCAGGGATTTTCTCTGCCTCGTGATGGCTGGGTGTTGTGTGCTGTCCTTAGGTTAGTTAGGTTTAAGTAGATCTAAGTTCTAGGGGACTGATGACCATCGATGTTAAGTCCCATAGTGCTCAGAGCCATTTGAATTTGTTTTCTAGGTGGTGATTAAAACGCTCGTCAATTTGACTGTTCTGTTGTTCGAATTTCGCGTCTATCTTTGCATCCATTCTGCGCGAAAGTTCAGCTGTCATTACTCTAAACTCGTCGCGTAATTGTGTTGCTTTTTCAGAGCATTGTTTACCGACTGCATTAATTTCTTCTTTAAGTGATTCTGTTGCAGTTGTTTGCATATCTCTTAATTCTTGCGCAACAGATCTAATTTCTTCGCTACTTTTTCTTGAACAAGCCTGAATTTCGTCGCGTAACTGTTCCTTAGTATCATGACACTGCGCGGCAACGTCTCTAATTTGTTCACTAAGCTGTCTGGAATAGTTGTTTAATTTTTCATTTAACTGTCTGGAATTGTTGTCTAATTTTTCATTTAACTGTTGTTTGAGATTTTCGTTATTTTCATTATTCTGTTTGAAATTTTCTTTAAATTGTTTGTTATCTTCACTCTGTTGCTTGGAATTGTTGTCTATCTTTTCGCTAAGTTGTTTATTCATTTGTAGCAACAATGCCACAATTTGATCCGACACAAAATTAGCAACACTATTCTCTGTGTTGTTTGATAGTGTACCTGCAATTGTCACGTTTTGTGTATCCGTTTGGATATTCTGTGATTCTAGAAAATGTTTCCCAATTGGATGTGTACTGTTAGACACTACCTCGGAATTAAATATATCTGTCGTGTTTAAGTATCCTGTTCTCTTTCATTAGAAAAATTTATCAGTTCGTCACGTAAATCCAGCAAACCGGGTGTGTTAATCTGGGCAGCGCTCATTACAACAGAACGCCCCGCGTCATCAATTGTCGTCAGATTAACAGAGGACAGAATTGAATTCGTCTGTTCATCATTAAGATCTACATCATTATTGGTGGTTGGAACGCACTGATTGCCAGTGAACGCAGGATTGTCATCATTACTCTGCGTGTCACAATTACTGTCGGTCAAGCTGTTTAATTCGGTTATTTCAGTCACTATACCCCGCGATGCACTATTAATAGTCTTTCGCGGTATTTTTACACTAGTCACAAATAAAATAAGCACAATGCAAAAAGCAACAACAAAAATACAACAGAGAGCAACGAATTGCCGATGATCTGTGGAAGAAAATCACAAAATTAATAAAAGCGTTGCGCCAAATGTTAATTATATTAAGTAAATGAGAGTAGATATCTGACTACTTTTCAGAAGATTCTCAAAGAAATACGATCCTGGACCGGATGTCGCCAAGTGTAGCCTCCCAGTGAAAATTACTTAAGGTCAATAATATAGAAAGTGTAACCTCCCCGCAAAAAATGAAAGAAAATAATTAATTAAATGTAAATGGACATCGTGCTAAGTGTAACCTCCCCGTGAAATATAATAATGACAATGATAATGAAAACGAGTGCCAAATATTGACTTCCAACAAAATTAATGCAAAAATGAACCTGATAAATTTTATAAGGGCAGCTGCGCTGTCCCTCGGCCCTGTGCGATTATAAAATGTGAACAAAAAAACCAAAATTCTTACATCAGTAAACTCCCTCAATATCTGCTCTTGTTTTGCGGCACAGCTCCGTGCAATGCTGGCGTATATATAGTTCTGTTTCTTGGAGAAAATGCATAGGAAAAATTCTTTAAATGGGAATGATTGCCTTTCTTTAGTAGATTTACTTTATAAAAAAAATTATTATTGGGGCAATTCTCCAACAAGTTAATTACAATTACAATACATTATTAGCTGAGCGCAATGCTGCTTCATTACCTTATTTAACAATATACCTCGTCCTGAATCGTGACCAGAGACCCATGTCGACGCCCGCCGACTCCGACCGAGTACATATCGCAACTGCTAACTCGCAACTGAACTACATGCTCTCGCGACTCGCTACGATACAACCACTCTCTTGCAACTGCGTCCAACTCGGAACTGCCCACTCGCGCGGTTAAGTGGAGACTAGCAACGATAAATAACTCTCTGGTCAGAGATTCTGTCATGGCTCGCCATCGCTGGTACTGAATACATACGTGTTTCAAGATGACTGGGTGTTGTTGTGTCCTTTTCATCATCATCATCATTCATCCGTTTTACGGTCGGAGAAAGACAATGGCAAACCACCTCCACTAGTATCTAGCCTAGTACGGCGGTGCGGGTCTCCCGCATCGTCCCCTACGCGTCTCAGCGTACTGGACCTCATCATCAGCATCATGCGATGATTCTGATCAGTTTTGCACTGGACAAACAGGTAAGACTTTCTTAATTACAATTAAAGAACACACGCGAAACTGTGAAGGTAATCAGTCTACTTTTTACATACACTTACATAAACCGCAAAAACTAATCAGAATAAATGGGAAGTGTAAAGACAGGTCAACATCGTGTACCCAGTAATCAGTATTTCTGAATAACTAGAAAACTGCCATGTGCATGGCTTCCATTCTGCAGAGTGGTAAGGGCCACATCTCGTCTTTTTCAGCTGAAAGGAGATGAACTTCCACCAGGAGTCAGCTTCACCATTTAAATATGACTGTACTTTCTTCCAGTTACTTATTTCCTCACCTATCCATCTACCACATTTATTGTTCCAATTCCTTATCCAATTAAATCAGCATAGTCTGATTTAATTCGACTGCAGTCCATTCATTACATTTGTTTGAGCAATCTTCGTGTTCACTGCTTGGTCTAGAGATGCCTTGGCTAGTAATTAGGTCACTATGGGACCTGGGTTCTAACCCAGACACCGCTAAAATATTGAATAAAAAGTGCCAGCAATTGCAGCTGCAGACTTCTGGTATTAGGAAACACTCAAGATCTGCTAAACGGCCTTGTCAAAAAAAGAGTGCAGGAGCAGAGATTTTCTGAGTTATCACATGTCTTTGGCATGGAAAACTGCCCCTAAAACTATGATGGCAGAGAAGACAGGGTAACCGCAGCATTAACGAAACTCTATGCACAGGAACTGCGGTTAGTAATTGAAAGGTGCCGGCAACATTAACGGTGCGAAAGGGTATTCTACTGCTAAACACAAAGGAGATAACGGATAGGTGGAAATTAAACAGTGAACGCCTCAGCGAATGGGTGTTGTCTGAAAACATGAGAGAAAAAAGGAGTGCGATGTGGAAGACAGTGCATGAAATATGAGGCCGTCTTAAAAACAGTCTTGGAAAACTTGTCATAAAATGATTCAGAAAAGGTAGTTGACAATTCTTCGGAATTTCTAGAATTAATGAGAAAAATGGCAACCAAACGACTACAAAATTTTATATGTAGGATCTATGAAACTCGAGATATACCACGAGATATTCACAAAAACTTCATCCACACAGAGCCAAAGGCAGAAAGGGCTTAAAAGAGCAGCAATTATCACACAATTAGCTTATTGTCTTAAACATCCAATCTACTGATAAGAAGAGATAGATGACAGAAGACTGGGAATGAAAATCGGGGAAGTGTTAGATTTGTATCAGTTTTTGTTTCGGACAGGTCAAGCTGGCGGTGAGATTGTTCTGACATAACTTTTGATAATGGAGCAATAATTACGGAAGTTCAGGAAACATTCATTGGATTTGCAGATTTTCAAAAAGGGTTCGATATTGTGAAATGTTGGACGATGTTCGAAACACCAAAAGAAATAGGACTGGGATAAAAGTAAAGACGGGTAATATAAATTATGTACACGAACAAAGATGGAGCTATAAGAATGGAAAACCAAGAACAAAGTGGTCGGATTGAATAGAGGGTAAGACAGGGAAGCAGATTTCGCCCCTACTGTTCTATCTCCCCATACAAAAAATAGTGATGGAAATTAAAGATAGTTTCAAGAGTGTGACTAGAATTAAGTGTGGATGGTGTAATGAAACCAGAAATGGATTAAAAGTAAACTGAAGGACGACAAAAGTGCTGAGGAGTAGCAGAAATGGGATTAGCACTGATCTTAACATCAAAGTTGGTTAAAACGAAGTAGCTAAAGTCAGGCAATTCTGCGACATTTGTTGGAAAATAACACATGACGGACAAGATAAGGAAGACATAAAAAGCAGACTAGAACATACAAAGAGCGCACTCCTGTACAATGAAAGTCTGCTACTACCAATTTGATGATGCAGTTTCTGAGAATGTACGTTCGGAGTATAGAATAATGCAGTGTTGAATCACGCACTTAGAAAAACAATGGGAAAGAAGATAATGAAAGTGGGATGACCGATAAGATGAGGAATGTAGAGGTTCTCCGCAGAATCAGTGAGGACAGGAACGTGATGGCATCACTCAGAAGGTGAATGTATAGGATGACTGGACATGTGTTACGGCTTTAGTGAATGCTTTACCTAATAATAGAGGGAGACCAAGAGAGAGAAAAGAGTAGTTAATACAGAGATTGAAATACATTCGATAAATTAATTCGGACGTCGAGTACAAGCGCTACCCTGAGATGGAGGAATTAGAACACTGATGATCAAAAAACGATTTATTTTCGAGCCTATATACTATTCATTGAGCTGCTCTCTCACAGTATTTTCTATGTGTGACTAAATTACAGTGTCATCGACAAGCCTTAACATGTCAGTTAATACTGAATTAAGTGTATTTCTCGTTACAGATTTCTCCTCGGTTTCCTTCAGAACGTACTCAGTATATAAATGAATAACGTTGGTGAAAGGCGGAAATACTATCTCAAAAAAACTGAGGTAATATTTTCTGTACAAGCAACTTTTTTCAGTTCTCTGTCAGATACTTTTCGTAGTGCCGTATGTGGTCTTCATCTATTGGTTCTCTATCTGTAATATTGCCTTCAGCTACGTTTCCCCAATACTTTCTTTCAGGTTTTCAGCCTTCCCTTCAATGCTTAATACTGGCTTGCCACCTGAGCTCTCATCCTTCACAAAACTGCTTCTCTTTACCGTACACGACACTTTAATTTTTGCTACCGGGTACATCTATCTTCTTTACATTCACGCATGCTTCTACAAATGCGTTTTCCAAAAGGCTTTCCTACTTTGGTATCTTTGAATTTTTAGGCACCTTTCTTATTTTCTAGAGGCCGTGGTGACCTACAGAGCGTAGCGTTTGGCTCCGGCTCTGCAAACCGTGGGTACAACTCTGTATAGAAGTCGGAATTTTTCGTCGTTCCAGTCCCTGCAGAAAGGACCCAGGTCCACTCAGCCCGCTATCTAATTGAGTTCCCATGATCTCTCCTGTTGATAAAAAGCTTGCTAGGGAACGAGCTCACTACAATCTCCCTCCCAGCCCCGCGATGAACAAACTGCAGTACATTACTTGCAGTGAGGCCAGATGTCCGCTAACTTTACTGATGTTTTAATTTTTGTTTCTTCAGTTAAAAGCAGTATCTCGTACGTTATCTAAGGGTTTCCGAGTAGTTTTGTGTTTTTGCAGCATTGATACTGGGCTGCCTTCAGTATGCGAGTAATTTAAAGCTGCCCATTTGTTCTCTGACCTATTTCTTTCATCTCTTTCAATAAGTCACTGCCTAATGCTTAACTTCTGAAACTCTCAACAACGTCTGGTTTTTCCAACTCACCTCGATTCCTTCGCCATCATTTAGTATGCCATAGTTTCATAATTTTCAATTTGTAGCTGATAATCAACAATCTATGGGGCAGTTTAAAATCTCATTTCGAAATCTACCTGTTATGTAACATTTTTAAAAATTTTCCGTGGCTCTCGTGCGAGACTACGTATACAGCCTCGTTTAATGATTCTGAAACTAAGTATATCCTATGAGTAAATTACACTATTTCCTAAATTTTATCAACTGGGTTCTCGTTCACACAATAAATACTGGACTTCGCCGTACCCCTAGTAGTACCATGTGGGTCATTTTTGACGCACAGTAGATGCCATAGTTTTATTCGTATTTGGGTGATGTTTTGTGTGTCTTCATGTTGAAAATACGTCGTCTCTAAAATGAATAGTACACTGTCAAACATAAATTTTCATAATTAAACTTTTTTATTCTAAATTTTACAGAAGAAATTCCACAATCTTTCATCACTCGTCGTTAAAAAAAGTAAGTAAAACAATGTTATAATGTTTTTCTTCATAAGAAGACTAAAACAGAATGGAAATATATTGTTTATGTGAGCATTAAAAATTTTTTATTTTTGTATAAAAAGAAGGTAAGTACCAAATATTGTGAAAGATTCTAAAATGCAGCTGGTGAGCAAAAAGCTCTGCGTTTTTTTCTTGCTTGTTTCAATCTAGGAACTAAAATATAAGAACAAATATCTTCAGCCTATAATTATAAATATTTGGAAATATTTAACAACAAGGAATTGACAAAATTGCCTAAGCTAGGATTCAGAAATTCGACAAGAGTTTTTGCTCGGCAGCTTTAGCATACATACTTGTTGCACTTGAAGCATACGCTTGATGGTTTATTTCTCTTTGTTGTTTGCAGGAAACCTGAATTTGACAAGACCGTCTACTTCCATATTGGCTCGTATCGAATGCCTGAAAGGGGACATTGACTTCTCTTTGCAGTTTGTAAGAGGCAGCAAGCTTGCGATTCTGAGGATAAAGTCCTGAATTTGACAACACCTTTTCCCTATTGGCCAGCGCCGGTACCGAGTGCCTGCAAAGGATGACTGGCTCCTCTCTTCAGTTCGTAGAGGGCAACAAGCACATCAGCTACTCTAAGGATAAAGTCTTGGTGAGAAATATTAGAGTTAAGTTACTGAAAAATTGTGTGAACATTGGTCATGACATGGTCAAGGACGAAACTTCCTGGCAGATTAAAACTGTGTGCCCGACCGAGACTCGAACTCGGGACCTTTGCCTTTCGCGGGCAAGTGCTCTACCATCTTTTTTTTTTTTTTAGTCTCATTTTGTTCGTTTTCGTTCGTTGTATCTGCTCGGTGCGGACGTCGCAAGACACCCGTTTCAATTCGTAGTTGATCCATTACCTCAGTTTTTTTATTACAGAGGGAGACTAACCCTCTGACCGAACACGCTGAGATGCCGTGCCGGCAGTATCTGAGCTACCGAAGCATGACTCACGCCCGGTCCTCACAGCTTTACTTCTGCCAGTATCTCGTCTCCTACCTTCCAAACTTTACAGAAGCTCTTCTACGAACCTCCAAAATTTCTTGAAGGTTCTTCTAAGCATTTTCATTCGTCTGACATGCAGCATGCATGTTGCCCAGAATACGCATATTTTTTTTTTCTTTTTCTCTTGGTATGCTGTGGGAAGATTGTCGCTGACTTGTAAGTGTGTTGCAAGAATGTGTCGTCACCACTTCGCACTGGAGGAGAGCCCTCTTTGAGTTATGTCCGAAGAGCGCCAGTTAAACTTTTTCCTTTATGTTGAAGCTCACCTGCCAGTTTCACGGAGGTTAGGAAGTTGTCAGCAGTGACGTACCGTAAGGGTGACGCGCCTGACATCTGCTTTCGTGTAAAACAACTGTTAGCAGTGCCCCAGACAGCAGTGTAGAAGGGGTAGGGGGATTCCCCACTGTATAATATGCTACTCTGTAGCTTCCCAGTGTCACTCCGTAGGTCTGCATGTCACCAGTCCACAGAAAACGGAAAGCCACGCTGATATAAAGTATCATCCGACCACTGAATACTTCGTATTTCACGATCTTTTGGCCCCGAAGTATCATGATATACTCTAACATCTCGTGAATAACGTCGCGGCACGATCTGAAACTATTTGATGTCTGCAAACCGGCGTTACTGATATCAAATTGCTTTAAAATGCGTGTGGGTCAAAAATGGCTACTGGTATAAAAGGGAAATTATTCGTAGCTCTAGGTGAGCTAGGGGGATAAAATTTTAGAAAATTGTAAAACCCCATAAATGTTGGGAAGTCACGGGAGCGTTGTGTTCTGCGATGGTTATGGAGGAGACTATGGCTCTCTAAAAACCATATTAGGTCTAAAATAACCCACATAGTACTTCTAGTATTAATTCATATCCCATAGTCATTGCTTACCTACATTTTATCCTGCTCTTCCTTTCCTTGTGCTCTAGACCCAATGTGGAATTCATTTAGTTTGCTTTACCTATCTCAATACTTTCCTTTGTGCCATCAGTTGATCTTCTGACCTCTTTACTCTCGTCAGAGCTAGTAATCATGTACAGGTGTACCACAGTGGCTGGTATTCGTTATGATCTGTTATGAGTACAATGATGTTTCACCAAGTTGCTCTTAGTAACTTAACTGCATTCAGGTATTCATTTTGCAGCATTTCCTTTCTCAGAAATTATAGAATATTTTTATTCCGCTTACTGTTGTGTTCCTTTTTTGAATCACACAATTATGGTGCATAGAGAAGCTTCTTGTATTTAATTTTCAATAAAATACAAATGAAGATAGAAAACTGAGCAATTGGGACGTATTTGACGACTGAAACTGAAATATCCTACTAACGATTTATACGACTGGTGTGTATACATGGTGCAATTATAATTTTCACATATTCAAAAGCGTTCAGCGTAGCCACGTATTTTAAGAATTTAGCGCGCATAAACATTTTCTGTGCAACTGGTTTGTCGAATTTTAGTACGGAATTGAGTACTTATTGGTATATCGTTCTTCTGGCACCTACCCTAAAAATTTGAATCATTTCACATTTTACAGCTACGTCATACTAAATTACTTTTATTAAGAAACTAATTACAGTATATCATATGAATGTATGGAATTATTTCTAAACAGTTGGAATTAACTTGGTTATTTCAATATAATGTAATTCATATGCATACGTAGTTTATTTAATGATGCTTGGTTCTGGAATTAATATCATTAATTTGAGCGACGAATTCCTCTCACATTTTAATCACACTGCAGCCAATACTTTCGATATATGGCCACTCGATGGACTTCCCGATGGACCGGGTGTTGGCATGTACTGATTCTTCCGCAATACTTTAGGAACGTTGCAATCTATAGTTTGTACTAGACACGTAATGCAGGTACTATGCATAGAGTTTTTCAGGCAAAAAAAGCTCTTTTTTGTCATAATAAATTCCAAGACACCTGTTTGCATGACAGGTGATTGTTGGGCCTTGGTTATTTTTAGATGCCAGTTTTGAAGAAGTAGTGCGGCAGGTATCTTCGTTCTTGACTGATATTTTCCATTGTCGTACCTTTGGTCAGGTGGAAGGGAATTGCACCATGAATTGCAATTGCACCATGTATACACACCAGTCGTATAAATCGTTAGTCGGATATTTCAGTTTCAGTCGTCAAATACGTCATCATATGACGTCAGTTCCGCGCCAGGTGGCGACGCATTTCGTCATGGACCCAAGAGAACCGAAAGTAAGAATGAAGCTCACTGACACCACATATATGACCACTAGGAGTGTGGTTGGTGTATATGGTTAGCACCAAACCACACTAATTTACGTGAAGCGCTGCTGTAATCATCTGATACTCATTGCGAACCATAGGACAGCACATATTATGGCTGAAGGACCGACCAACAACCTAATCAATTCCCTTCCACCTGACCAAAGGTACGACAATGGAAAATATCAGCCAAGAACGAAGATACCTGCCGCACTACTTCTTCAATTTTGGCATCTAAAAATAACCAAGGCCCAACAATCACTCTTAAGAAAGAAATATGAACAGATAACTAAAGGGCTGTCGAACTTCACACCATGCCAGACACCATCAACATGGCGAGGAAAAACACACTGCCGGAAAACTACACTAACAACCAGGGCAGGTAACTGGGGCGTTAACGGCCACAAGGCAGAAAATACCGCTGGTGCACTTCACTGATACGTAACAACCAATTTAATAGTTAAAGACCATACAGTAAGACAGCAGCAAAATTTCGCCGACTCCAACACATCATACGTTGCTGCTAGCCGGAACGGCCCAGGAAGCAACAACTGGCAATGAACGAAGAGATGTCACAGCAGTCGATGTTTCATAACAGGTTAACAGATCACTCAGCCTCAGTGTCTAGGTCCGGTGGACAACGAACTTTGACGCTCTCGCAGCGCATGCACGCCGCCAGCAGTCCCGGCCTGCTCTGTCCCAACCGACCGACTGTCACCAGCATGCAGACAGTATTAAAATAACTGCTCAGTCAAAACCATACAAGCTACACTTGGTTCCATGACAACACCTCCACAAACAAGTCGAACAATACTAAAACCAGTCACAGCGGAACAACAAGGACAAGTTACAGACACACACAGGGAACCTTAAAGCGGTCGGCGATCAAATACACGTCGTTCAATGGGACGACCGACCGAAACACCAACCAAGGTCGCCCCACTTAGTCATGCGTTCGGCAACGGTCGGAACGGTCGGGAGAGTAATGGCTGTCGGGACCTCACTGCTGCTTCGTGCCCGACTGACCGCCCGATACACGACGACCTGGAAACACTAGTGGTCGCTCCAAAGATAGTAAGACAGTGCTCTTATGGTTAAGTGCTGCTGATGCCATTCACCGGCAGGCATGCCAAAAAGTTAGAGACGCCAAAAAATCGAATATGAAACGGGACGACAATATGTCAAGCAATAAACGGCACTAACACAAGCCATGCACGGTTCACCGATATGGCACTACGTTTAAGTGTAAATTTTTCCCGAACTAAATGCAAGAAATTTAAATGATTATCACCTCAATGGTCAGTGGTGCGAGCTGACAACCTATAAATGTTCGGGATCACGTGAGGTTGCTCTTTTGAAAGTTTACCGTCTAACCTTCTTGTCTAAGGACGCCAGATGAAAGTTGATGTCGTCAAGCCCTGAATGAAAATTGCGGAACGGATAACTGGACTGGGGAGGGGAGCTTGAGAGCGCTACCTAGAGAGCGTGCCCTTTCTGTACGATACTAGGCAAGGGGCTGGAGGACTCACACTCTGATGTGTGGATCACTGCATTCTATAGCTCTTATTTTAAATAAATTCCTTTAACTTGACTTGTTTGTGATTTTTAAGGTATGTTAAAGATTGATGACAGTTGATTACCTATTGATTTTAAACATTGTCACTCGAATTTACAGCGATTGCAGCAGTTGTTTCAGTTAACAGATATTACAATTTTACAACTTATAGCTCGGGTATATTATATACTAATCTGCACGCACATTTCTATGGGTAAGACGGAACTGCGTTGGCCCAATGTATACCACCAAGGTCTCCCAATATTTTACATAGGACATTCACTATGTGAGGAGGATAACGGGCAAACTGGGGACCAGATACTTTAACACAGGGGGTCAATTTTCCGGAATTAAGCGAGCACATTCATTTCCTTACACAATCTGAAGCTGGAAATAAAAGAATTAGTACAAATATTGCAATACCTTTCTTCCATTGAACATTGAGACAGACGCACTGAGGGCACGTCTGCTCGCTTACCCGTCTTCTGTAACATACCTCGAATATGGCGGGCACTCGGAGGTATTCCTGGGCCCCGGTGGAGGGGGTGGTCGAACCACTTGGCCGTGACCAACCTCTCCTCCCCATATCTTGTGACACTGGAAAGTCTTTGACTTTTACCTGCCTGTGCTGTCTCTCTGATCCCCTACCCAGTAGTAAGGTTGGCACTACTATACTACAGAATTACTTCCCAACAAAGATTTGGCCACGCTTTACGGAAAGGTGTGAGGAGGATTTGGAATGTTCATGTGCAGATTCACATTCACGTACAAGAAATGCATAATACACGACACATATAAATACATATTATGAAGCTTCAGACATTTCTTTCCCCTTATCCACATGGGTTCCGTTGCACCCGCGGCCGGCCGCGACGTGTAATAAAATTGGCTGGGGAGCCGCCTCTGGTTCTACTTCCCGGTGCGAGCGAGCAGCGAAACCTGTTGCTTATATAGCGGAAACTACTGTACCGTTTCACTTTGTCGGAATTGCTCAAACTCGTCTAGGGATTGAACCGCATGTGTCGCATTACACGCCCTAAATTGGACACTTGTCTGGCTGATGGGAAGTTTGTGAAACACAGAGTTAATAAAACATATTGTAACAGTAATAATAATATCAGAAACTAAATTAACGACCCATAAATGATGTAGGCCACACAGTTGCGATTTGTTTAGAATAATGTTTATTCAGAAACCAAACTGATAACGAAAGTGGTCGTATTTAGAATTACCATTACATTTCAGGGCATATCCATTTGCTACAGTTCGATCATTCTAATCGCATTGCAAAATACAAGACTAATATTCCAACTTGTAATCTTTAAGAAAAGTTTGAGTCACACCACGAGCGCGGCTGCTCACCGTTCATACACTGACAGTCACGCGATTCCACACAATTCAAAATTTTCTAAGTCGTTTCACTTCAAAGCTGCCTAAAGACAGAATGTCAGCATTCGCGTCTCAATCCGAACTGTACCCTTTGGTGTCTCTAGTCGAAATGGTCGCATTCGCGTCTGCACCAGCACTGTCCCTCTGCCCGATCTCCCGGACGCGTTACCTGCTCGCTGAATATCCTCGCCGGCCGGAGTGGCCGAGCGCTTCTAGGCGCTACAGTCTGGAACTGCGCGACCGCTACGGTCGCAGGTTCGAATCCTGCCTCGGGCATGGATGTGTGTGGTGTCCTTAGGTTAGTTAGGCTTAAGTAGTTCTAAGTTCTAGGGGACTGATGACCTCAGCAGTTAAGTCCCATAGTGTTCAGAGCCATTTGAACCGAATATCCTCCCTCAACTGACTGCGTCAGTGCCCTTTCCTGAAGCCGTCCATCTGATTGGCTACAGCTCATTCTACATTATTTAAAATGTTTACATATAATAATCAAAGCTTTACCACTTTCACATTCTAAATAAAACAATAGTAGTATCAGAAATGCTCGCGAAATCACCCAGGGCTAATGGGTAATTAGGATTGTGGAAAGGGCCAAGGGAGTTGTGGTCGGATTCATTTCACAATTGTAATTTATTATCATTTAGTTCACAAGTACACTTTTGAAAGATTTAATTTGCTTCGCGGCTAAAGGCCTCCTAACAGATGCTTTAGAAACAGAAAAACAGAAACTCAGTAACGCCAATCTACGTGGAAAGATGGAAATACGTTGAAACAGGGTGTAAAATACCAAATGGGGGGACGGCCAGCCATGCACGGCTCAATATCCATTGTTAAATTCTTTTACATAAAAACCAATACAATTTCTTTCATAGCTTTGAATGCCAGGGCCAGTAGCCTTTTCACCAGTGTGCTTTCTTAAAAACAAATAAAGAACAAAAGTAACTGTTATGCACAAGACTTTACAACAAATTTTCTATTACCTAATCATTCAAAAAGATGTCATGCTGTCCTCATTCAATGCGTTTTGTGTGGAGGAAAAGATAATCTGATTCTTAACTGTAAATACCGATAATTTAAATTTACTATGTCTTTTAAAGTACAAAAGTTACAGAGTTGATATTTACAAAGTTTGTCATTTTAATAATTCGCTCCCATATGAAACGTCGATCGTTAAGATCAACCAACGCTTTCACATTTTAGCATTCAGTTCTTTGATACAAAACTTGTTAATTTCACTTTAACAGTAAATCCTAAACTATAATAGGTATGATCAGTATTCAAGTTTTATTCGGATCATCATATTTTATTGAGGACGGCAGATTAAAATTACTGTGGCCTCATTCCCTGCACTACTACAGAATGAAATAGTTCTCATATATGTTTCCCTTTCAATGTGATCTTAGATCAGCCATATTTAACACTGCTTTGTCTCTTTGGCGACAATAGTCTTCTACTGGGTTTCCCTATGAGGTAGGTTCTCGTCTGTCTGAGTCGCACACTACACCGCTTAGGCCCCAATAGAAAATAGATGCCTCTGAGTTTCCCCATCTCGTGGTGGATCTGGGCCCTTTGTGGCATCTGGTCCGGGGCGAAAAGTTTCCTTTCACAAATCCTGAAGGCTAAATCTTTCGGCTATATACTTAAATGAGAGCGAAATGCTCGTTAACTCACACACCTCTACTTCGTAACATGTTGGCCTGACATATATGTTGCGAAGTAGCACCCAAACTTACCAGACACAGTTTATAATACAATAACATAAATATCCTAATCGCCAGATCAATAGTGTAATTATTTGCAGTGGTGTTGATGCAGCATGCTTTAAAATTAAAGAAACATATGTCCAACATACATTACGAACTGCGGCATATTAATTAAATGCCAAATAAAAGAATAAATTTATCAAAATCGACTGTCTATTGCAATGCAGCAGAAATATTAGCACCAGTGCGCTCACTTCTGTTTGTCACAACGAAGTCTCCAGCGGTGCTCCACAGATTCGGAGCCGAGTACTCCGCCGATATTCCGTATGGTTCTGCATTCCATAGTCAAACTTTTTCAGGGAAAAAATCTGTTGAAATTCGAATCGGGTTTAGATAACAGAAAACAAACACTTCCCGAAACCACCCGGGATCTCCACTGAACGCTTTCCCCAGTGAAATCGATTCAAACAAATCTAAAGTACACAAAAAACAATTGATTTACAGCGTTTGCAAGAAGCTGGAAAATTCTTCTACGATTCTCACGTTATTCAAGTCCCACCAGACATGCATCTCGTAACAGATTCCTAGTCGACTTCATCGGCAAATTGATGCTTTCTTTTAATATAAATACCTCCCTTAGACTAAAAACTAACAACAAATACTATCAAATCGACGCTTTATTTAATTCCGTGCAGTGAACCTGTGTACACAAATCGTTACTCCATACAACAATAAATTATCCCCCAAAAAATTCTCAGACAAGTAGATATACGAGGTTTTGTCTTCCTTGGTAAGCATCATTCATTTTTATTTTCCAAATTTCTCCGACCCCATTGCACCCAAATTGGCGTGACTATATCTTATAATTTTGATATTACAACAAACATAAAACCTACCAAAACTTAAGTCTAACACATACATACACTTAAATAGATCCCTTATATACCCTCAAGAACACAACTTACTGTGCTCTGATTTTTGACTTGGTACCGTTCTCTGACCTCCTCGCACCCAAATGTGCGTGTAAACTATCTCTTTATATTTGCACATACCTTATGCACAAAAATATTTCTATGTAACGAAATAACAAAAAATCCACAATAAATCATGAAATAAAACATTGCAAATCACCCCACCAAATAATCTTATAATGTAAACACAGATACGCCTGTTTCTTAAGCTATTTTCCCCTTCCCTTCAATCTCTAGAGTACACATATCCTGTTACATCCACTCCACAATTTCGTACTTGTCCCAAAACAATTGATGAAATGCTTCTTTCACCCCCATTTCATTTTTTTCTCCCTTCTAGACGGCTCGTTACCTTAAACATCTCTCGAGTCCTCAAATGCAGCAATAATGATCAGAATGTTCTACTCTACCATCGCAAATCAGTTACAGTGAAATCACTTTCTTCCTTAAGATACCATTACGTCCAGATATCACTTACTATATTAGAATCAAACTCACTGTATTCTCCATTAAAATTATCGACATTAGTAGTTACAACATCATTATCATGAAATAAAGCATTACCTTTTATATCCACGTCATTACAAATACCTTCAGAAACAGAACTTTCAACAGCCGCTGAAATAAGTAGTTCTCATAATATGCAAAGATCAGCACATTCCTCAAACTGGGGAACTATCAAGAATGGGGTTCCACAAGGGTCAGTCTTGGGTCCTTTGTTGTTCTTAATATATATTAATGACTTGCCATTCTATATTCATGAAGAGGCAAAGATAGTTCTCTTTGCTGATGATACAAGTATAGTAATCACACCTGACAAACAAGAATTAACTGATGAAATTGTCAATACTGTCTTTCAGAAAATTACTAAGTGGTTCCTTGTAAACGGACTCTCACTGAATTTTGATACGACACAGTATATACAGTTCTGTACAGTGAATGGTATGATGCCATTAATAAATATAGACCTTAATCAGAAGCATATAGCTAAGGTAGAATATTCCAAATTTTTAGGTGTGGCCATTGATGAGAGATTAAATTGGAAGAAACACATTGATGATCTGCTGAAACGTTTGAGTTCAGCTTCTTATGCAATAAGGGTCATTGCAAATTTTGGTGATAAACATCTTAGTAAATTAGCTTACTACGCCTATTTTCACTCGTTGCTCTCATATGGCATCATATTTTGGGGTAATTCATCACTGAGGAATAAAGTATTTATTGCACAAAAGCATGTAATCAGAATAATAGCTGGAGTCCACCGAAGATCATCCTGCAGACATTTATTTAAGGATCTAGGGATATTCACAGTAGCTTCTCAGTATATATACTCTCTTATGAAATTTGTTATTAACAACCAAACCCAATTCAAAAATAATAGCAGTGTGCATAACTACAATACTAGGAGAAAGGATGATCTTCACTATTCAAGATTAAATCTAACTTTGGCACAGAAAGGGGTGAATTATACTGGTACTAAAGTCTTTGGTCACTTGCCAAATAGTATCAAAAGTCTGACAGATAACCAACAAGTATTTAAGAAGAAATTAAAAGAATTTCTGAATGACAACTCCTTCTACTCCATAGAGGAATTTTTAGATATAAATTTAAAAAAATAATAAAAAAAATAAAAAATAAAAAAATAAAAATAAAAAAACACAAAAAATGAAAACTTTGTTATATTAACTTAAGCATGTTGTTAAATTAACTTAATTATGTCATGTATTGGAAAATTTGACACGTTCCACATCATTACAAAATATCGTATTCATGATCCATGGAACTTGTATTAATCTAATCTAATCTAATCTAATCTAATCTAATCATCATACAACTCGCCACATAAAACATCATTTACCTCCGTCGACAAATAACCAATAACTGAGATAAGAGCCGTTCATATTTCCACCATCTTCTGCCGTTACATTACATGAATTGTAGCTACAGTGTCATACAATTTCAGAATCAACAGTAACATTAAATACCATTGCTTTTTGATTTAAACCTCAGCATAATACCTTTACCTCTGTTATAGGTTCCTTTGCCATATCAATTTCAGATTGCACATAAAACTCAGATCCATAATCATGCTTCAACAGACATTCAAGATCCCCAGATCCGTCCACTGTTTCGGGTTCACCTTCATTAGTAGAAATATATGTACCGATTCACTCCTGTGAAGTATCAATATCAGCAGCTTCAACTTTCGTAGCTTCAGCACATTAAATATCATGACAACGTTCCTGAAAAAATAATTCACCAATATCCGCCGACGATGCTAATACTACGCTACCCTCATTAACCTCCTTAACAACTTTCGCCGTCACAGTATCTCGTGAAACATCATTATACTCCTTACTATAATCGTTACCACTGGTTAGTATCTCTTTAGAATTTTCTATATCATCAAACTCCACCAAACTCAGCTCCACCTCAGCCTTGTTTTGGCACATGGAATCGTTCATTGTATTAAGATTCACACTCTCATTTGGCTCACGTTCATAAAACAAATCATTTAGCCCTAAATCGTCATCGCATTTATCGTGTCTTTCACTATCTTAGGATTACGCCCTTTACATACGATTTAATTCTCATGTGTTACAAGTTTCATTTCAATATTCTGACGCCTTCCTGCCGATTTATTAACGTCTATCACATTTCCATTTACTCTCGTCCTATGCATCGCCAGTTTATTTTATCATCTCCGAATCTGAGATGCGGCGTAACTTACTTTTCCGATCTCCCATTATGCTGGTCCATTTCGCCAGGTGCCGGTCCTTCAAATCTACGTTCTTTGTGTCGGTCCCAGTCACGAAAGTAACCGTTCCCATTACCACTTTGAAATTTATCATTGGATGTGTTCCCGTTACCGTTTCCCTTATCAAAACTGCTGTTTGCATTCCGTTCATAACTCCCCGAATGTCTTTCTAGTAATCACTCGGACTGTAGTTATGATTTCCACTCTGAAAACTATTTGTCATCCTACTTGGTGTCTTAAATTTCAACGCCGGTTCCAATATTTCTACAAATCCAAAAATTCGTCTACTGAGTCTTTAGGACTGTGCACTTTTCAACGACGTAATTTCAGTAAGCACTACCAATAGGTGTTTCACATGCATTAATCGCGCACCTTCATGTTTACAAAATTCGCGCATCGACCGGTTCCCGTATTTCAATGTTAGCCCGTGCAGAAACTCATATCGAAGTCGCGTTTATTCCGCTTCACTCCAGAACTTGTTCAGGAAACTGCTTTCAAATATTTCATAGATATTGAACGTATCACTGTGTATATATTCCCACGATTGCGTCTAACCTTCCAAATGTCTTTTGACTAATATTATCTTCTCCTCGTCGGACATTCCTCTTATAAAACCATCCCTGCACGCTGCTATAAAATTTACTGGGTCATATTTCCCTTCGTCTACAAAACATTTGACCGTTACCGAGTTCATCCACGGAATACTGATCACTGTAGGGGTTCGATGTGCAGGTAAATAATTCAATTCGCTTTATATTTCATTGATTTTCTTTTTAACCTCACGGGTTTCAGTTTTAATGCCTGAATCTACTTGTGCGTTTATTTTATCTACTTCTTTCTCCCCTTTACCTGTTCGAACGGATAAGTTGCTAATAGTCTGTGTCGTCTCAGCCATTAGAGCATCTTTCCCACCCATACAATTTCTTACGTTGCCTCCCAGATCTACCTGCAACATCTCCACCTTATCACTGAAATTTATCTCCGCTTGAACTACCTTACAGTCAAGTATCCCAACGTTGTCAGAAACTTTGCCCATTTCATCCCGAATGGTTTTTAATTTTCGGTCTATCAATTCCTCAATTCCACTAGCAATTTTATCTACTTCTTCTTCTACTACCGAAGCTATTTCCGATGGAACCGAATCAATTTTAAATTTACGTCACCCATATCGGTTTTAACAGAATTAATTTACGATCCAAATAGTCTTACCATTTGCTTTAATTTCGACATCATGTCTTCCCCAAATTCATCTTTTTTGACAGATTTCGGACTATTTGCTCTACTAAATTCACCGCCGATCACGCTCTCCAGCTCCGACTTAGGGCTAAGCAGCTCGCGAGTGTTTTCGGACCCACACAAACTGGCCGACTGCTTAATAGTAGGACGACTACAGAATCATACATTATTTCGCTATCAGCGCACGTACTTACGCTACTTGCCATTAAAATTGCTACACCACGAAGACGACGTGCTGCAGAAGCGAAATTTAATCGACAGGGAGAAGATGCTGTGATGTGCAAATGATTCTCTTTTCAGAGCATTCACACAAGGTTGGCGCCGAAGGTGACACCTACAACGTGCTAACATGAGGAAAGTTTCCAACCGATTTCTCATACACAAACAGCAATTGGCTGGTGAAACGTTGTGGTGATGCCACGTGTAAGGAGGAGAAATGCGTACCATCACGTTTCCGACTTTGATAAAGGTCGGATTGTAGCCTATCGCGATTGCGGTTTATCGTATCGTGACGTTGTTACAAGCGTTGGTCGAACAGATTATGGAATTGGTGGATTCAAAAGGGTAATACGGAACACCGTGCTGGATCCCAACGGCCTCGTATCATTAGCAGTCGAGATGACAGGCTGTAACGTGTCGTGCAGCCTCGTCTCGATCCCTGAGTCGACAGTTAGGGACGTTTGCAAGACAACAACCGTCTGCACCTACAGCTCGACGACGTTTGCAGCTGCAGGGACTATTAGCTCGGAGACCATAGCTGCAGTTACCCTCGACGCTGCATCACATACAGGAGCGCGTACGATGATGTACTCAACGACGAACCTGGGTGCACGAATGGCAAAATGTCATTTTTTTTCCGATGAATTCTGGTTCTGTTTACAGCATCATGATGATCGCATCCGTGATTGGCGACATCGCGGTGAACGTGTATTCGTCATCGCCATACTGGCGTATCACCCGGTGTGATGGTATGGGGTGTCAATTGTTACACGTCTCGGTCACCTGTTGTTCGCACTGACGGCACTTTGAACAGTGGACGTTACATTCCACATGTGTTACGACCCGTGGCTCTACCCTTCATTCGATCCCTGCGAAACCCTACATTTCAGCAGGATAATGCACGACCGCATGTTGCAGGTCCTATCCGGGCCGTTCTGGATACAGAAAATGTTCGACTGCTGCCCTGGCCAGCACATTCTCCAGATCTCTCACCAACTGAAAGCGTCGGTGAATGGTGGCCGAGCAACTGGCTCGTCGCAATAAGCCAGTCACTACTCCTTATGAACTGTGGTATCGTGTTGAAACTGCATGGGCAGCTGTACCTGTACACGTAATCCAAGCTCTGTTTGACTTAATGCCCAGGCGTATCAAGGCCGTAATTAGGGCCAGAGGTGGTTGGTTCTGGGTACTGATTTCTCAGGACCTATGCACCCAAATTGTATGAAAATGTAATCGTATATCAGTTCTAGTATAATATATTTGTCCAATGAATACTCGTATATCATCTGCATTTCTTCTTGGTGTAGTAATTTTCATGGCCAGTAGTGTAGCTTTGTCGTGTTGCATCCTTTTGGCATGGTATTGTTGCCGGTGTTGCAGTTGAAGCCGACGCTGAAGATCTAGTAGCCTTTGGTGCGGTACTGCAACCGCCACTGAACAATGAATCACCACATTTCTTTTCTATCACACCTATCCCTGGACGTAGGTAACAGAATGTCGTTAACTGTGAGAATTACAACTGTAATTTCACAGCTATTAAAGAAATCTAATATTCAGTCCTGAACCGATCTCACATTTAACTTTGCGAGACGACCTGCCTCTCGAAGTTCAGATAATACATTCGGAAACACTTTGTAGTACACAAATCCATTTCTAAATCTTCCTAAGATCATATTCCGCAACTAACACTTTCCAAAATCCAATCCTGCTCCGTTACTTTGTAGTATTCTTATCCCTCAACGAACACTTTCCAAATTCCTATCCAGAAGGAGCCCCCAATTGCGAGCTAACATTCCATAGAAGTTCAGGCTCATATGCGGTTCCTATTCGTCTAAATGTCTTATCTCAAACTCGTCTAGGGACTGAACAGCACGTGCCGCATTGCACGCCCTAAATTAAACACTTATGACCCTTGATTAAATTGTCTGGCTGATGGAAAGTTTAATACAAACTAATATAACAAATAGTAACAGTAATAATGATATCGGGAACTAAATTAACGACCCATAAATAATGTAGGCCACACAGTTGCGATTTGTTTAGAATAACGTATACTCAGAAAACAAAATAATAGCGAAACTGGTCGTATTTAGAATTACTGTTACATTAGAGGGCATATCCATTTGACAGTTCGATTATTCACAATCTCATCGCAAAATACGAGTCTAATAATCCACCTCGCTAACATCACGAAAAGTTAAAGTTCACACCAGGCGCACGGCTGCTCACCGTTCAGAGAATTAAAGTCGCGAGATACCACACAAAGCGAAGTTTTCTAAATCGTTTCACTTCATAGCTCCCTAAAGACCGACTGTCCGCTTTCGCGTCTCAATCCGAACTTCCCTGAAGCCGTCCATCTGATGGCTACAGCTTGTTCCACATTATTTTGCATTTTAATACATTTAAGTAATCAAAACTTGACCACCTACACGTTCTAAATAAAATAACAATAATATCCATCGTTAAATTCTTTTATATGAAACCAATATAATTTCCTTCTTAGCTTTGAATGCCACGGCCAGTAGCCTCGCACCTATGTGCTTCCTGATAAATAGATAAAGAACAAAAGTATGTATTATTCACGAAACAAAGTGATTATTTAACCTTACTCTTTGCTGCCTTTCTCCCTCACCTTACGTTAGAGCTACCTCCTCAGGCTGACCCCTGGAACACATCTGAGCACAACTGTTCTGTTGCCTTTAGATTGTCATTTTCGTTTTAGTCTGATTTATTGTGCGAAACCTTCAGTAGTGTATTAATTCAGTTGGTTTAAATTTTAAAATAAGGCCTTAAGCCGACTTAGATTAAAATTTGAAAATTGATTTGTTTAAAAAGTAAATTTTGAATGTTTGTTCTATCTGAAATTCTTGTTATCCAGGCCTTGAACGCTCAGTTGTTCAGTGTCCAGTGTGTGGCCTTCAGCCGAGCTTCTACGTGTAATATTTTTAAGATAAGGCCTTCAGCTGACTTAATTAAAAATTTTCAAAATTGTTTTGTTTAAAACCATTTTTTTTTTTTACATTTGCTCTATATGAAATTCCTCTTATCCGGACCGTAAGCCGTGATTTATTCAGTGACTTGTGTCTGGCCTTCAGCCGAGTATTCACGTGAAATACTTTTTTAAGTAAGGCCCTCAGACGTGTGTATTCTTTAAAGTAATTTTAATAACTTGTGTTCAGGGTTTCAGCCGCTCTTGTTTTTGGTGTGGTTTTTGGCCTTCTGCCCGGGTGGTATCGCAAGTTTTCTTAACTGGGCCTTAAGCCGTATAGTTTTAATTTGATCCTTTTAAGGCAAAGTGTAATTCAGTCATTCTTAGGAAAATAAAACTTTCTGTGTTTTGTGCCACTAACAGTAACTGATTATGATCCCCTCAAACCGTAACATGATCCGCTCTATCCCGCGAAACCACATTTCAATCGGAAGATTGTGTTAAAATGTAATTTAGTTACGCTAGAGACCGAAGAAGAGTTCGTAATTCGCCTTAACCGTAATTCGTGTTAACCGATAAAATTTCCCATAAGAACTAAAGCATTCCTGCCGGGACCAATATACTATTCGCGTTAACCGCAACTTCGTCTTATGTGAGTCGACACTAACGAGATTATACAAAAAAAATGCCATATTTGTAAACGTTTCCCATTGTAAACGGCTGACGACATTTTATATTAATGAAACGAAACTTGTGTGGTTATATAGACGTGTATTTTCCATGTTTTCCACTAGCTTCACAGCTTAAAAATCCCTTCAACGCTCCTAGTTATAAAGCCTCTGCCAACACTAAGGGAGCATAAATTAGCAATTCAATTATTGACTAACAGAGACACCGTCAAAACTGCAAATAAATTATCTGCGAAAAGCATGTCACAATTAGAAGAACTTATGCACTGCAAAAAAGAATATTACAAATGTCCGTGGCGTGACAGAGTGCATGAGCCATATAATAATATCATTGTTTTTTGTTCCATAGCTTTCTTCTTCAGTTTCCTATAGCCGATATTTCTACTGGAATCTTCAAATGAACCTCTGTTCCCTCACCTCTTATGAACAAGTTCTCGTCTAGAAAGCCCGAGATTTTGCAGCGTTAATAATGTTCTTCCGTCGTTAATGTGCTGTTTATCGAAGCACTTCGTGACTAGCAACGATTTCATCAGCATCTCACGGACAACAGCAGGCATCATTCATCATACTTTCACGTTGTTATTTGTTCCAAATAGTCCGTGAAGTACACAGCCTGTCGTACTTACGCCACATTCGCTGTTTCCTATCGACAGCATAGAGAAGCGATCCGTTATCGATACAACGAATTTCTATGATGAACTGCGACAGCCTGCCATGGGAAAGGATTCGTTAACGCGGAGCGAGGGGACTGCCAATGCGTTCACCGCAAGTTTTAAAACACAAATCATCACTGCTGCAGTGCAGCGTTGCAGATCAGCATTGCAGATAAATGCGCTCCAGCCTCGGCTCCTACACACGCTGAGGTTATTTCCAGCTGTCACTCAGAATGCAAATTTCCCGGATTACATTTTATGCATGCCGTAACCGGTTATCGATGTTAGCCCACACCGTATCGAAAAATAGTAACATTCAGCGTAAAATATGACCAATGTGAGACCGAAATAGAGATAAATACGTGATACGCTTTCCGTAATGTTTTCTATATAAATTAAAGGCCATGTGATAAATCCTAGACTTTGGTATAAAATTAGCACTAAAATGGTGCAGGAACCTCCATGCTAATGTGTACGTATACTTTCGGAAAATATTTGAACCAAGACGAAATTAATTTTTTTTCTCTCTTGAAGAATACGAGGACCAGACTGTCTAATAACGTCTTCCTTGTACCAAATTCTGGTTTCTGAATGTACGTAATGAAAGGCCAAAATTTCTCAACACAGAACATAATATTTCGAACATTTAAGATAATTCTCAGTTATCGTTCCGTCTCAGTTTCACGTTGTTAATCCGGTCACTCTGGATCATCTTCAGATTTAATTAGTTGCCTCAGCAACCCGTCTTTTCTACTTATAGCAACATATCAGTTTAGTGTCAGTACTCTGAATTTTGGTTCTCAGTATACAAGACGGGTTGCTGACGCACCTACCTACATTAATTGAAGTACATGTTTCGATCACTCTGGTATTTGAGTCAGCAACCCATCATCTCTACTCAGAACAATATATCAGAGTAATATCAGTATTCTGATGTGTGCTTCTGAGTAGACAAAACGAGTTGCTTACGCAACTAATTGGCTCTAAAGATAATCCAGAGTGATCTAAAAATGTGCAACTGAGACGGCATAATAAATGACAATACATTATATATCAATACAGTTGTTCAATTTCCCAAGAGAAGAATATCGCCTCTAGCAGCTTTAAGAAATTATTCTATTTTTAATTCCTAAATTACGTTACTTCGCGTATTGACACATTTTATTATTATACGTTTCTACAGGAATGACGTAAAAGGAGAACTAGGAAAATCAGGAGCAAGGGACTGTGTTATATAATAGGCTGGTTACAGAGCTGAGAAGTGTGCGACTTCGATTAATAATCAAAACTTGCGTGGTTCCAGTTACTACTTATTGTTTAAACAGCAATCGCCACCAATGACTGTGAAAGTCTTCCCGTGTAAGAAGTCAGCCACTTCCTACGCACGAATTTGGCAAAGAGGGCGCACGACCGACCAGTGGTTGGGGGCAGTCTTTGGCCTTTGGGATCGGAAACTGCCACCAAAATGCGGAAGAATCAGCAATGACCAACGGCATGAGGATGCAGGAGGTAATGAAAGCTGCTGGACTGAGAACTAATAATTGTGTCCGATTGAAATGTCTCCAGTAATTAAAAAAGTATCATTCTGATTACTCAAATGGCAAGAAGATTTCGTACTCGTCAGGCATTTGGATCTGCGGGAGGATACAGCCAAGAACTAAGTAAACATGTGACAAAGACTGATAAATCCTAAGGATGACGTTGTAGGAACTGGAACATAGTATGTCAGATTTCAGATTGCAGGTGGAAGAAGGGAGATCTGCAGAGGGGAATAAAAGGACACAATCTGGTCGTGGTAGGATTCACTGAAGTGAAATTTAAAGATATTTCTGCTAAGACAAATAGACAATAATGTCATCACCGGCACAAAATGGTACTGAGGGACAAGTGTGAATACGGAGTATGAAAGTAGAACAAAGGGTGAGTTACCGCGAACAGTTCTGCAGAGGGCTTACTACAGCGAGAATCAGTAGCTATAGGCAGCATATACGGTTCATGTTTACATGTCGAGTTAACGAACAGAAGATGAAGAATGGATCGTTCGTTGCCAAATGAAATTTTCGACATGTTCTTGAAGCTGTAAAACAAAGCCACAACTTCCAACGTAACCGAGGTGCGTGATACTTGTAACTGTGGTTTCTATAACAAAGAACTAATAATAATTATTTCCCTGGCAAATGGCGCAAAACACGTAAATTTTACTCATGGACGAATAATGCACTTGGCTGCAGAGTTCCTTACATCCTAACGTTGCGGCGATTCACTTATCCATATAAATGGAATGTAACGTCATCGATGAATACAAACTAGAGACGATATTGCTGTCTCATCTCCATATTGTGAAGACATAGCCAATTCTGAGTGGTATTGCTCAATCTCTTCTTTTGTATTTGCAGAAGTGAAATACGAGAATATTATGAAAATTATTGTAATATCACGTGTACATTCCATAGTAAAATGTGTAACTACTCATCACTTTTATTACATTATAGGGTATACATATTATTAACACGTTTCATTTTATGTCAATCTCTATTGAAACTTCAGTAAATGACTGATTAAAATGGAACTGTCGTACGAGGTGGAGAGAGCGAGTGATAAATCGATAGTCGGAGAGTCGAACGGAATGTGCGTGTGAGAGTTCGAGTGAGCACAGAGACAGTGGTGGCTCCATGTGATGTGTGAAGGAAAGGTATTTCCAATATAGCCGCATGCTTACGTTTAGGATTCTGTATGGACTTAACTATTGCCATGAACATTGTGTGAATGAAGCAGCATGCTGATTCAAAAAGTGTGAATCTGTTGCAGTGCTGCAGACCATACTGACAGTCGTATATGGGGGGAAGCTCTGATTATTGTTTGGCTCTGTTGTGATGTGTGTGGCAATAACTGATTAGATTTATTTTCTCGTTGGCAAGGTAATACGATGTAGGGTGCATTAAGACAATGAAAGTGGTTTTAAAAATAGTTAAGCAGTTTTCTAATAGTGAATGCTGACAGCCAGAATGAAACGTGCGAGTGTCACACGTCTGCCAAAAACGGACGAGCTACATTTTCATATATCACAAGCAGACGTGATTTATCACTCTTTACAAACTTTGATCCTGACAGTAATAGTTGTATCATATGGCGAAAATGTTATCGTAGTGATAACCAGTCCATACCATGAGTGACTCACTGGAATGTTGTCATTGTCGCCAAACGTAACATTCACTAGCCAGTAGGATGTAACAGCTGTATTACAATAATAACTGACCTGTTTCACATTCTTGACCACAGCATAGCTGCTAAGGCTGCACAGCTTAGCATCATAATACAGTCCTAAGAATGGATATGCTTCAACTTCAGTGAGTTGACTGTCAGTAAGATAAAGTTCTGGTTCCAGATGAATGGTACGGCGCCATCAGACTTCGCGGCTGAAAACTGGAAGCCCTGGGATAGAGTACATGACTCCAACTTTTGAATGGTTCCCTGTAGGCGATGCTCAGCACAGCAGTACTGGAGGAGCTGTAATAAATGCAGAAGTCATCCGCATACAGAGAAGGCGAGTCGGTTGGCCCTACAGCTGCCACTAGACCGCTAATGGCCACTAAAAATAGAGAGACCATCAATACTTAGACCTGCTGGTCTGCATTCTGCTGGACTTGGATATAGTTTTGGGAGGCATCAGTGTGGACCTGGAAAGTGCGAAGCTATAGGAAATTATGGATAAAAGCTGGGAGCGGGCCTTGGAGACCCCACTTGTATAATGTGGCAAGGATATGATGTCGCCAGGTGGTGTCATTGGCTTTTCGTAAATCAAAAAAGAGCCAAACAAGTGTTGGTGGCTGGAAAACGCTGTGAGGATGGTTGACTCGAGGGCGACCTTGGCAGAACCCGCCACGACATGGAGCCAGTAGGCCACTTGACTCCAGGACGCAACCCAGCTGCTGAGACACCATTAGTTCCAGCAGCTTACAAAGAACTTTGGTGAGACTGATGGGCCGATAGGTATCCACATCAAGTGGGTTCTTACCGGGTTTGAGCACTGGAATGATGGTGCTATCCCGCCATTGCGATGGAAAGGAGCGATTGCACATCAGGTAGAAGATGATGAGATGTCACTTGTAGTCAGATGAGAAATGTTTAATCATCTGACTGTGGATCCGATCTGACCCAGGAGCTGTGTTGGGGCCATGTGCCAGGGCACTGAGGAGCTCTCACTCTGTAAATGGGACGTTATAGGATTGACTGGGGCATGTAGTGAAGAAATTACTTTCCATCCTGTCGCCGTTTGAGAGTACGAAAGCCTGGTGTGTGGGGGGGGGGGAATTCTCCAATTAATGCAGAGGCTCGAGCATAGTGCTAAGCGAAGTGCCCCGCAATCGCAATTTCGTCGAAAGATAAGACGCCATTTATGCTCGAGAACGCCTGTTGGGGGTCTGGTACCCGAAAACGCGCTTGATCTTTCCCCAGAGTTGGGAAGGGACATGTGGCACCAACACTGCTGCTTCCGTCGTTTGATAAGATGACAAACGCGGGCACAGAACCGCTTAAAAGCTGTGAGGTGCTACAGGGAAGGTGCCGCTTATGCCGCCTTAGAGCTCGCTGACGCCCCTTAATTGATTTAGCGACTTTCGGCGACCACCAAGGGACTGCCTTCTGCCATGGGCACCCTAATGAGCGTGGGATCGAGTTTTCTGTAGCAGAGACGATAGTTGTAGTCACCTGCTAACCCATCATATCGATGTTACCGTTTGCGGGAGATTCAATGACCACAGCAGAGATGAAAGTTTCCCTGTCCGTCTCGTTTGAAGCCCTTCTGGGCAGGCATCAATGGGCCTGACGTCAGAGCTGTCACAGGAAGATGGGGAAGTGGTCACTACCACACAGGTCGTCATGTGGTCTCCAGTGGATAAGGCCAGGACCACACACTGAGAGGTCAGTGGCCTTATATGTGCCATGTGCTACACTGAAGTGTGTGGGGGCTCCTTTATTTATTAGGTACAGGTCGGGTTGTGACAGCAAATTTTCGACACCTCTGCCTCAGCCAGTAAGCACGGTGCCACCCCACTAGGGGTTATGAGCCTTAAAATCTCACAAAAGTAGAAATGGTTTAGGGAGTTGATCAGTCAGTGCAGCCATAGCGTTCAGGGATACTGCACCATCTGGAGGAAGATATGCTATACAGACAGTTATTTCCTGACAGCCGCAGCTTCAAGGATGGGGAAGCACAGGTTCACTGCATACTGAGATCTGGACATAGATGCAAACTCCACCAGACACTCGATTGCAGTCGCTACGGTTCCTGTAATATTCCTTATAGCTGCAGAGGGCAGGGTTCTGCATTGATGGGGACCAGGTTTCCTGGAGGGCAATGCAGAAAGCAGGTGTAAAGCTTAACAGTTGCCTTAGCTCAGCCAGGCGGTGCAATAAAACGCAGCAACTCCACTGGAGGATAAAATGATCGTGAGGTTGGAAGGGCATGGAACATTAAATGAAGCAGTTTACGCCTCATGATCACCTGCTGCAACCGATTTATTTCCTGAGCAGTCTGCATCCATGGTGTCTGTGGGTTCGGCGAGATCTAGGTCCTCAACAGACGCCAGAATCTCCACCCCATCCTCAGAAGCAAAGCTAGCAGGTAGCGGTGGTGTAGGTGCCACAGGAAGTCCCTTGGTCTTGGGGGTCTTCTTGTGGGATTTCTCTCGCTGCTCCTTGGGTTTCTCTAGCTGAGAGGGCTTGAGTGATTCAGGGACTAAGGATGATCATGAAGCACTACTACCAGCTAATTTTGGGCACTTCAGCCACTGGTGGGATACATCTTTTCCACTAGCAGAAACTTGGGAAGTGAGTGACCCTACAGACCCCTTCCTAACGAGATGTGCCAAAGAAGACTTAAGGTTTTACAGCTTAGAAGTGGAAACTGGTGTCCCCAGTGGTTAGAGGCAGTACTCCTATGGTGGGTTGTATGGGAGCAACAGGGAAGGAAGTGCCCCTCACCAGAAAAGGGGCAGCAGTAGTCTTCAAGCTCAGACACCAGACTGGAATTTGTAGAACAGATGAGTCTACGACTATTCTCCAAGTAGTGGCGTAAGAGGAGGTCATTGCCACAGTATGTAGACGCTCAAATCTCCTCTTAGTCTCAGTGGAGGTCAGTCGGTCCAGGATTATGTATTCCATGATTTTTCCTGCAGTCTGGCGAGCAAGGGGTAAGACGCTCTCTTCAGTTGACACAGCCACAGCTTCAAGGATGGGGAAGCACAGGTTCACTGCATACTGAGTTCTGGATATAGATGCAAACTCCACCAGACACTCGATTGCAGTCGCTACGGTTCCTGTAATATTCCTTATAGCTGCAGAGGGCAGGGTTCTGCATTGATGGGGACCAGGTTTCCTGGAGGGCAATGCAGAAAGCAGGTGTAAAGCTTAACAGTTGCCTTAGCTTAGCCAGGCGGTGCAATAAAACGCAGCAACTCCACTGGAGGATGAAATGATCGTGAGGTTGGGAGGGCATGGAACATTAAATGAAGCAGTTTACGCCTCATGATCACCTGCTGCAACCGATTTATTTCCTGAGCAGTCTGCATCCATGTTGTCTGTGGGTTCGGCGAGATCTAGGTCCTCAACAGACGCCAGAATCTCCACCCCATGCTCAGAAGCAAAGCTAGCAGGTAGCGTTGGTGTAGGTGCCACAGGAAGTCCCTTGGTCTTGGGGGTCTTCTTGTGGGATTTCTCTCGCTGCTCCTTGGGTTTCTCTAGCTGAGAGGGCTTGAGTGATTCAGGGACTAAGGATGATCATGAAGCACTACTACCAGCTAATTTTGGGCACTTCAGCCACTGGTGGGATATATCTTTTCCACTAGCAGAAACTTGGGAAGTGAGTGACCCTACAGACCCCTTCCTAACGAGATGTGCCAAAGAAGACTTAAGGTTTTACAGCTTAGAAGTGGAAACTGGTGTCCCCAGTGGTTGGGGGCAGTACTCCTGAGGTGGGTTGTATGGGAGCAACAGGGAGGGAAGTGCCCCTCACCAGAAAAGGGGCAGCAGTAGTCTTCAAGCTCAGACACCAGACTGGAATTTGTAGAACAGATGAGTCTACGACTATTCTCCAAGTAGTGGCGTAAGAGGAGGTCATTGCCACAGTATGTAGACGCTCAAATCTCCTCTTAGCCTCAGTGGAGGTCAGTCGGTCCAGGATCATGTATTCCATGATTTTTCCTGCAGTCTGCCGAGCAAGGGGTAAGACGCTCTCTTCAGTTGACACAGATGTGTGGCGGGGCACGTGTAGTATTGGCATGTGATGGACATTCACAACCTCGACATGTGATATGGGAAATACAGCAGGTAGACATTTGGCTGCACTTCCAGCACTGCATAGGGGGAGGGATATATCGCTTTACATCTTAGCAGTAGACCATCACCTTGACCTTTCGAAGGCCAAGATGAAGGCACTGGTGGCAACCTGATTATGCCTCAGACCCCGATGGATTCGCCTGACCAAATGGACGTCTCGTCGCCCTAAGTCGGAGGGCAGCTCGTAGTCAGACTGTAAAAGAAGATTCCTGTGGAATATAATAGCCTGGACCTTATTTAAGCTCTTATGGGGCGTGATGGTAACGGAAACAGCCCCCTGTTTGTCACAAGCGAGTAATGCCCGTGACTCGGTAGAGGATGCTGTTTTTATCAAGACTGACCCTGGCCATACTTTGGACAAGTCTTCCACCACTTGTTCTCTCAATGTTCTACAGAATACCTTGGCATCATCGAAACAATTAAGTCCCCATTAGTTCTCGTACGTTCGAGGTACCAGTGCGAGTAAGGTTTGCTGCCATCCATAGCCTGGCTTTCTTTCCATGTCAGGACCAGGGAGGGGAATTATTTAGGGTCGTACTTTCTAGCATTGTGCTGACACTTCGGACACTTAGAGACTGCTGGTGTTTGATCATCAGCAAGAGATGGTGTGGTATGCTTCATCGCGTGTCAGCCTCCCTGATGCCACCCACTCTGAGCAGGGGCCTCCCCACAGCCACAGCGAAGGCCACCTGGGAGGATGGCCATTGCTCGGTGTCCCAATGCCCCAGGGTGACAGGCATCTTCTCTTGTCATACCTGGGAGTTTATGGTGCAGGCATCAGCAGAGTGATCCCTGTGTTGTCAGGAGGCTACAATCAACAGCATGCATAGCAGCCCCGCCACAATTGACTGGCTACTGTGCTGGATACCAGGTGCAAACAAGTCAATGGTCCGGCACAGAGAGCGACACTGCAAAGAGAATAGTGGAAAACGCACCCAGGAATGTGACGTCGCTCAAAAGTTCGAGAATGAGCGGTACTACAATGCGACGACGAAAAAGCGGGCTACTGATCTCAAGGCACGATGTACTCGAGGCACCATGCAAGACGCCCTTCCCCAATTGGCTCGCGCTTCGGAAAAATTTGGAACAATGGAGGTCAAACCCTACAGGGGACCTACACTTAAAGGCCAGACATGTGAGGCTCCTTTTCGTCGCCTCTTACGACAGGCAGCAATACCTAGGGCCTATTCTTACTCCCGGAACCGCAAGGGGGAGGGAGGGGGGGGGAGCCTCAGATGAATCTGCGATGGCATTGCATGAGAATTTCTCGACCTCCGATAGCGGGCACCGAATTGTAGGACACCCCTTAATAGGTCAGGCTAGTAGGATAGCGGAGTACATGTGGTGTGCACATGGGCCTTTCTTAGGTCAGAGAACCCCTACCTTGAGATCAAAGGTGATTTACCTGTTAAATCAGCCACAGCGACCTCGGAGAATCTTGGTCCTGATAGATCAGAGGTAGAAAAGATTAATATGATTTTAGTAAACTGCAGGAGTATCAAAGGAAAGTTCCCAGAATTAGTAACGCTTCCTCAAGTTTGTAATGCATAGATAGTATTAGGAACAGAATGCTGGTAGAAATCAACATCAATGACATCCGATTCCTAAGTTCAGATCAGAATGTTTATCGTTAGGATAGGTTAGTCGCCAATAGTGGTAGCGTGTTTGCTGCAGTAAAAATTCGATAAAAATCTAGCGAGGTCATAACACATTCCAAATGTGAAATAATCTGGATGAAACTACCAAAGAACGGCCAAAAATGGTGATCGGTCGGTTGGTTGGTTTGTTTGGGGTATAAAAGGACAAACTACAGGGTCATCAGCCCCTTTTTCCTTACGCAAGCAAGACTCGAGGTACAAAAATACCCAAAGTACGTTTGAGAAAGCAAAAGGAGAGTAAGGAATGGGGAACCACACCTAAAAAGAAAAAGAATGGAACGAACAAAGAACGGGAAAAACATACACCACAAGCAAAAGTAGAAATTTTTAAAACCACACATCAGACAGTCTGGGCTAGCTCATCACAATAATAAAAGATGACGAGCCAGCCACTCTGTAAATCATTAGAATATCCACCCCAAGAAGACAAGGCGAGATGAACATATGTTGGGAAAAGACGGCCACCAAGACAAGCAAATGCAAACAATGTGCGACAGAGCTAAAATATAGCTAGGGTGTCGGCCTTGGAGAGAAGGCTAAAATCACACCCTTAGATGATATGATAAAAACCCCTCACGAACAAAACGAAAACTAAATTTACTGTTGAGGCCTCGTCGTCCAACACAGAAGGTAGGGTGCTGGGAAGGTTAAAAGCCCGCCGCAGAGGGTCTAAATGTGGGCACTACAGCACGATGAAGACGACAGTCGTACGTGAGCTAGAGTGTCACCGAGGTGGATCCTCGCAATGGAGGAGGTAGCCATTTGTTAGCGACATATGGCCAATGCGGAGCAGGCAGAGAACCACAGAGTCCCTACGAGAGGCTAGCATGGAGGACTTCCACACATTCTAAGTCTCCTTAATGGCACGCAGATTGTTGTGAAAACTCAGATTATGCCATTCCATTTCCTAAAGCTGAAAGGCCTTGCTGGGTAATAATGATCGCAGGTCAGCTACGGAAATGCCAATCTTCAGAAGAGTTTTCTGTGTAGCCTGTTTGGCCAGGTTGTTGCCAAGTTCATTTCCTGGGATTCCGACGTGGACTGGAGTCCACACAAACACCACGGAACGACTGGACTTTCCAGGGTATAGATGTACACAAAAGGATGGTGGGGGTAACGCTGGTCGATAGCTTGTAGGCTGCTCAAGGAGACGGTACAGAGAAGAAACGACTCGCCAGGGCATGAGCGGATGCGCTCAAGAGCACGAGAAATAGCTGCCAGCTCTGCAGTGAAAACACTGTAGCCATCTGGCAAGGAGCGCTGTTCAGTATGTCCTCCATGAAGCCAACGTGACCAGCCGTCGATCAATCAGTGTTAATCACTTCATGGTCCTGGTACATGAGAACAATCGAGAGGAAGAGGCAGCTGCCAGGTTAACTGACTCCTTAGGACCACGTGAAAAGTCGAGGCGAAGCGTCGGCCTAGGTGTACACCATGGAGGTGTACGTGAATGGGCCTCAAGAATAGGTGGTAAAGGCAAGGACTCTTCTCGGGCGCGAGCAGCAACTGTAAGCCCTGATCTGGACCACCGATGCGGGAGATGAACCACTGTGGATGGGAAAAGGAGACTATAATTCGGATGCTCAGGAGAACTACGAATGTGTGCAACGTACCTGATGAGCAGCTGTGGAGCCTAACCTTCAATGGAGGGCCTCCGGCCTCCACCAGGAAGCTGTTCAATAGACTTGAGCTAAAAGTTCCAGTTGCCAGTCTAACGCCATAGAGGAGCACTGGATGGAGTAAACGCAATGCTGAGGGCGCTGCCGAGCCATAACCCAGACTGCCATAGTCAAGGCAGGATTGAACACGTTCTCTGTAGAGCTACAGCAACGTAGAGCGATCTTCACTCCAGTTGGTGTTGCTCAGGCAGTGGAGGGCATTGAGGTGCAGCCACCACTTCAACTTCAGCTGATTAAGGTGAGGAAGCCAAGTCAGTCGGGCGTCGAAAACCAGTCCTAAGAATCGATATGTCTCCACTACAGTGCGTGGATCGTCATTAAGGTAACGTTCTGGTTCTGTATGAACAGTACGACGCCGACAGAAGTACATGACACATGACTTTGCGGACGAAAACTGAGAGCTGTGGGCTAGATCCTATGACTTTGTGGATGGCTCCCTGCAGGCGCCACTCAGCAACACCAGTACTGGAGGAGAAGTATGAAATGCAGAAGTCATCCGCATACAGAGAAGGTGAGACGGACTTTCCGACAGCTGTTGTTACAGCGTTAATGGCCACTAAAAACAGAGAGACACTCAATACAGAGACCTGCGGGACCCCATTCTCCTATGTATGGGGGGAACTATGGGAGGCACCAACTAGGACATGGAAAGTACGGAGCGATAGGATATGATGACGCCAGGTCGTGTCGTAAGCTTTTCATAAATCAAAACCAGCGACAACCAGTAGTTGGCGTCTGGAAAAGGCTGTTCAGGTGGCAGACACAAGGAAAACTAGATCGTCAGTGGTAGAGCGACCCTGGCGGAAACCGCGATGGCATGGAGCCAGTAGGTCATGTGACTCCAGGACCCAACACATCTGCCACCTTACCATACATTCTAACAGCTTGAACGAGAACGTTGGTGAAGCTGATGGGCCGATTGCTATCCACATCAAGCGTGTATTTGCCGGGTTTATGCACTGAAATGATGGTGCTTTCTTGCCATTGCGATGGAAAGACGCCATCGCACCAGATGTGGTTGAAGGTGACGAGGAGTTGTTGCTTGTAGTCGAACGAGAGATCTTTGATCATCTGACTGTGGATCTGATCCGGCCCAGGAGCTGTGTTGGGGCTATGTACAAGGACCCTGAGGAGCTTCCACTCTGTAAACGGAGCGTTATAGAGTTCACTGTGATTTCGGTGAACGAGAGGATTTTCCTTTCCATCCGCCATTTGAGCGTGCGATATGCTGAGGGATAACTGTCCGACGTGGAGGCTCGAGCACAGCTCTCAGCAAACTGCTCGACAGTTGCGTATCCATCTGTAGATAACCCGCAATTGACGTTAATGGCAGCGACACTTGTCTGGATCTGGTACCCACAAACACATTTGATCTTTGCTCAGACTTGGGAAGGTGACGTATGGCACCCAATGGTCGAGAGGTACCTCTCCCAACATTTCTGTTTCCGTCTTTCTATGAGCTGGTGAATGCAGGCACTGAGTCACTTAAAAACAATTAGGTGGTCTGGAGAAGGCTGCCACTTATGTCGCTGTAGATCTCAGCGACTCTCTTTAATGGCCTCAGCGATTTCTGGCGACCATCAAAGTATTGACATTCGCCAGAGGCACCTTAAAAAAACAAGTAATCGTGTTTTCAGCTGCAGAAACAATCGTTATAGTGATGCTCTCAACTACCACATGTATGGTATCATGTGGGGGAGATCCAGTGGTGACAGCAGAGGTGAAAGCATCGCTGTCTGTCTTTTGCGCCTTGGTAGATGTCCAGGAGAATGGCGGTGGGGGAGAAACATCATGCACTCTCCAGTGGACTGGTGGGAGAAGTCCTGGGTTTCTGATGGATAAATCAATCGCCGAGTAAGTTCCAAGAGTCATGCAAGGAGGCAGGATACGTCTCAGGGTCACCTGCTGAAACCGACTGAGTATTTGTTTCCATGCCTGTTGCGGATGAAGCATCATATGCAGGCCTTCAGGGGATTCTAAGATCTCCATCTCATCCTTCAGGTGCAGAATTAGTGGGGTTGGAGGATGTTGGGGCCATCAGAGGGTCCTTTTTCTTAGTAGACTCCTTTGTTTGCTTGCCCTCACGCTTCTCTTTAAGGGTTTGCTGGCAGGACTTCTCCAAAGTAATCTCAGGCACGGAGGAAGCCCATGAAGCTCTTCATCCAGCAGTTTCAGGCTCCTTTAAGCAGTGGCGAGTATCCGCTATTGCGTTAGTGGAGACCATGGGAGAGAGTGTACCAAGGTCCCGTCCAACACAATTGGAGCTGGAAATGACTGTTGCTTCTCAAGCTGGGGGGAGGGGGAGGTCTGTTCCCGAAGTAGGTACTTTGGGAGCAACGGAAGGAGATTTTTCCCCCTACCATCAAGAGGGCAGATGTATTCTGGAGGCCAGGAGTGCCCACTGTTCGTGGCACAGAGTGTGGTATGACCGAAACTTGTGATGGCGAAGGTAATGTAGCTGCAGCATATGTAGACGTCAATCGAATGGAGTATAATGGTTAAAATTTTCTTTTAGCCTCTTGGTAAGTCAATCGGTCCAGGGTCTTTTACTCCATGATTTTCCGCTCCTTCTGGAGTACTGTGCTGTTGATACAAATGGGAGGAGGTGCGCATGGAGTATGTGGATGCAGTGGACGTAGCAGTCTCAACATGTGACACTGGAAATGCAGGGGGAAGACATGTTACCGAATTTCCAGCACTTAAAGCACCAAATAGGGGGGGGGGACGTGTGATTGAACGTCATAGCGATAAACCATCACCCTGACCTTTTCAGGCAATGAATCGCCATCAAAGGCCAAGGTGAAGGCACCAGTAGCAACCCTGTGGTCTTTGGGTGCCCACTAAACACGAGGGATGAAATGAACACCACGCCTTTTACATTGTCGCGGAGCTCGTCGTCAGACTGCAAGAGGATGTGGAGATGGAAAATAATCCCCTGGACAATGTTGAGGCTTTTTTGGGGAGTGTTGAAAACAGTAATAGCACCCAGCCAGTCGCAAGTGAGTAACGCTCAGGATTGGGCTAGGGATGCTGTCTGAATCAAGACTGCACAACTTCTCATCTTGAACAGCGCTGACATTTCCTCAAACTTATCCTCAAGATGTTCAACAACAAATTGAGACTTTGTAGGTAGAAAGGAGTCTCGTCCATTCTGCTACAGATTAAATACTGAGGCGAATATGGCTCTCTTCTTTCTGTAGCACTACGTTCCTCCCGTAGTGTAGGGATGGAGGGAAGCGATTTAGGCTAAAATCTGTTAGCATTGTACTCGATCTTGTCCTTCTTAGAGACTGTTGGCGCCGTATGGTCACCTGAAAGAGATGACTCAGGCCGCTTCATTGCGGGTCATCCGCTCTGCCGCCACCCACTCCGATCAGTTACCCTCCCCACGGGCGCCAACCTGCCACAGCAAAGGCCCCCTGGCATGATGGCAGTTGCTGGGATTCCCTATGTCCCTGCAAGACAGTCAGAAGTGGGGAGTTTACAGCTCAGGCATCAGCAGTGGGATCTCTGTGTAGTCAGGGAGCTACCACCAAGTGGGTACACGACAGTCCCGTCACAACGGACTGGCTACCGTGCTGTATAGTAGGCGCTGAGAAACCCATTATTCCCATGGGGGCGAAATAGGACCGGAGACAACGGAAGAAGATGGCATACCCCGGAAAGTGTCCTCACCCAAATAGTTGAATTGCAGGTGGAAATGCAAAGCCACAACAGGAGGTTCAGGAGATCGAATCTAAGGGTACTATGGATAACTCATGCACCACGTAAGGTATCCTTCCCCATATGGCCCTCGCTTCTGTACAATTTGGAAAATGGCAGGTCAAGCGATAAAATGGAGCTTGAACTTATAGGGCCGAGAAGTGTGTGACTCCTTTTAGTCGCCTCTTGCGACAGGCAGGAATACCTCGGGCCTTCTAATCCGAGGACCCACAGGGGGTTGGTGATAGAATGCTATTATTGACCACCTGGATCAGGTTCTGCAGTTGTAGTGCGCTTCAGAGAGAACTTGTAGAATATCATTAGCAATTTTGCTGGTCATACCATTGTAATAGTGGGTGACTTCAACTCGCCAGGTGTACATTGGGAGTGCTATGCCATCAAAACTGCTGACAAAGACATGGAATCGAGTGGCATTGGTCTGGATGTCGTGTTCGGTAATTATCTTCTGCAAATAGTTAGAGAAACAACTCATGAGGATAACATCTTAGTCCTCCTCACAACAAACAGACCTGAACTTATCGAATCAGTTAATGTGGAGGAAGGCAGTGAGAGCATTTATGACGATGGGACCTTAAAGGTCGCCATCGGAATATTTGTTTTGCTTCGTGAAATGTGTTGTAGGTTCATTCCTTAGCGTCACTACAAAGTGTATGTTAGGGTTCCACTGGCTTTAGTTAGCTGGGATGATGTATTAGCGGTGCGTTCTTACGGTTTCAGTATGACGTGATTAACGTAGTATTGTAGGATACTGGATTTTCTGAGAGTATTAGAACTGGTATTATCTTTCGTTGTAAATCGTATAGTCAGACGGCTCTTAACAGCTGTTATCAGTAGAACCTCTCTTTGTTTGCCTCAGTTTCGGAACTAAAACAATCAACTTAAATGGAAATATAAAGCTTCTCCACATTAAAACAATGTTTAAGATTTTAAAACAACGGTTTGGTAAAAATAAAGCTTTCTTAGTGGGCAAGAGATCAGTAAGTAATACTTCATTTCGCACGAAGCAATTATTATCCGTTTTAGCAGTTATCGAAGGGTCGAACGAATAATGAAAATACCCAAAATATATTTATAACAAAGGGCCAAGCGGCTGTATCTATATTAATAACGATTTTACCATAGAAGGAGCAAGATGATAGCAATAACGTGTAAGAACTGGATCCAGGAAAATGAGAGGCCACAACTCTAGCTTATTAAAATAATGTAAACAATACGTGATAATCGCTATTAACAGGAATAACAGGCCCCCATGCTATTAGTGAACACTAAGTGCGAAATTATTAACATATGAACCTTTTTTCTTTTGTTGTTGTTGTTGTGGTCTTCAGTCCTGAGACTGGTTTGATGCAGCTCTCCATGCTACTCTATCCTGTGCAAGCTTCTTCATCTCCCAGTACCTACTGCAACCTACATCTTTCTGAATCTGCTTAGTGTATTCATCTCTTGGTCTCCCCCTACGATTTTTACCCTCCACGCTGCCATCCAATACTAAATTGGTGATCCCTTGATGCCTCAGAACATGTCCTACCAACCGAACCCTTCTTCTGGTCAAGTTTGTGCCACAAACTTCTCTTCTCCCCAATCCTATTCAATACTTCCTCATTAGTTATGTGATCTACCCATCTAATCTTTAGCATTCTTCTGTAGCACCACATTTCGAAAGCTTCTATTCTCTTCTTGTCCAAACTATTTACCGTCCATGTTTCACTTCCATACATGGCTACACTCCATACAAATACTTTCAGAAATGACTTCCTGACACTTAAATCTAAACTCGATGTTAACAAATTTCTCTTCTTCAGAAACGCTTTCCTTGCCATTGCCAGTCTACATTTTATATCCTCTCTACTTTGACCATCATCAGTTATTTTGCTCCCCAAATAGCAAAACTCCTTTACTAATTTAAGTGTCTCATTTCCTAATCTAATACCCTCAACATCACCAGACTTAATTCGACTAGATTCCATTATCCTCGTTTTGCTTTTGTTGGTGTTCATCTTATATCCTCCCTTCCAGACACTATCCATTCCGTTCAACTGCTCTTCCAGGTCCTTTGCTGTCTCTGACAGAATTACAATGTCATCGGCGAACCTCAACGTTTTTATTTCTTCTCCATGGATTTTAATACCTACTCCGAATTTTTCTTTTGTTTCCTTTACTGCTTGCTCAATATACAGATTAAAAAGCATCGGGGAGAGGCTACAACCCTGTCTTACTCCCTTCCCAACCACTGCTTCTCTTTCATGCCCCTCGACTCTTATAACTGCCATCTGGTTTCCATACAAATTGTAAATAGCCTTTCGCTCCCTGTATTTTACCCCTGCCACCTTTAGAATTTGAAAGAGAGTATTCCAGTTAACATTGTCAAAAGCTTTCTCTAAGTCTACAAATGCTAGGAACGTAGGTTTGCCTTTCCTTAATCTTTCTTCTAAGATAAGTCGTAAGGTCAGTATTGCCTCACGTGTTCCAGTATTTCCACGGAATCCAAACTGATCTTCCCCGAGGTCGGCTTCTACTAGTTTTTCCAATCGTCTGTAAAGAATTCGTGTTAGTATTTTGCAGCTGTGGCTTATTAAACTGATCGTTCGGTAATTTTCACATGTGTCCACACCTGCCTTCTTTGGGATTGAAATTATTATATTCTTCTAGAAGTCTGAGGGTATTTCGCCTGTTTCATACATCTTGCTCACCAGATGGTAGAGTTTTGTCAGGACTGGCTCTCCCAAAGCCGTCAGTAGTTCCAATGGAATGTTGTCTACTCCGGGGGCCTTGTTTCGACTCAGATCTTTCAGTGCTATGTCAAACTCTTCACGCAGTATCGTATCTCCCATTTCATCTTCATCTACATCTTCTTCCATTTCCATAATACTGTCCTCAAGTGCATCGCCCTTGTATAGACCCTTTATATACTCCTTCCACCTTTCTGCTTTCCCTTCTTTGCTTAGAACTGGGTTTCCATCTGAGCTCTTGATGTTCATACAAGTGGTTCTCTTATCTCCAAAGGTCTCTTTAATTTTCCTGTAGGCAGTGTCTCTTACCCCTAGCGAGATAAGCCTCCACATCCTTACATTTGTCCTCTAGCCATGCCTGCTTAGCCATTTTGCACTTCCTGTCGATCTCATTTTTGAGACGTTTGTATTCCTTTTTGCCTGCTTCACTTACTGCATTTTTATATTTTCTCCTTCCATCAATTAAATTCAATATTTCCTCTGTTACCCAAGGATTTCTACTAGCCCTCTTCTTTTTACCTACTTGATCCTCTGCTGCCTTCACTACTTCATCCCTCAAAGCTACCCATTCTTCTTCTACTGTATTTCTTTCCCCCATTCCTGTCAATTGTTCCCTTATGCTCTCCCTGAAACTCCCTACAACCTCTGGTTCTTTCAGTTTATCCAGGTCCCATCTCCTTAAATTCCCACCTTTTTGCAGTTTCTTCAGTTTTAATCTACAGGTCATAACCAATAAATTGTGGTCAGAGTCCACATCTGCCCCAGGAAATGTCTTACAATTTAAAACCTGGTTCCTAAATCTCTGTCTTACCATTATATAATCCATCTGATACCTTTTAGTATCTCCAGGGTTCTTCCATGTATACAACCTTCTATCATGATTCTTAAACCAAGTGTTAGCTATGATTAAGTTGTGCTCCGTGCAAAATTTTACCAGGCGGCTTCCTCTTTCATTTCTTAGCCCCAATCCATATTCACCTACTACGTTTCCTTCTCTCCCTTTTCCTACACTCGAATTCCAGTCACCCATGACTATTAAATTTTCGTCTCCCTTCACTGTCTGAATACTTTCTTTTATTTCATCATACATTTCTTCAATTTCTTCGTCATCTGCAGAGCTAGTTGGCATATAAACTTGTACTACTGTAGTAGGTGTGGGCTTCGTATCTATCTTGGCCACAATAATGCGTTCACTACGCTGTTTGTAGTAGCTTACCCGCATTCCTATTTTCCTATTCATTATTAAACCTACTCCTGCATTACCCCTATTTGACTTTGTGTTTATAACCCTGTAGTCACCTGACCAGAAGTCTTGTTCCTCCTGCCACCGAACTTCACTAATTCCCACTATATCTAACATAACCTATCCATTTCCCTTTTTAAATTTTCTAACCTACCTGCCCGATTAAGGGATCTGACATTCCACGCTCCAATCTGTAGAACGCCAGTTTTCTTTCTCCTGATAACGACATCTCCCCGCCCGGAGATCCGAATGGGGGACTATTTTACCACCGGAATATTTTACCCATGAGGACGCCATCATCATTTAATCATACAGTAAAGCTGCATGCCCTCGGGAAAAATTACGGCCGTAGTTTCCCCTTGCTTTCAGCCATTCGCAGTACCAGCACAGCAAGGCCGTTTTGGTTATTGTTACAAGGCCAGATCAGTCAATCATCCTGACTGTTGCCCTTGCAACTACTGAAAAGGCTGCTGCCCCTCTTCAGGAACCACACGTTTGTCTGTCCTCTTAACAGATACCCCTCCGTTGTGGTTGTACCTACGGTACGGCTATCTGTATCGCTGAGGCACACAAGCCTCCCCACCAACGGCAAAGTCCATGGTTCATGGGTTTCTTTTAGAAACATGAAAAAACAGCAACAGAAAAAAATATCCAATTTGAATATACAACCAGAAGGATGATAATATTAAGAGTGAGAACCACTTTAATTTAACACAGAATTTACTGACTGCATGTAGAGCACAATATATTAAAGCAAGCTCGCCGAAACTGTGTCAGAGACCTTGAGTTGTAGTACAAAACGAATACAGCTTACCTTGTTTACGAATTCCTTGCGCAGAGTGGGCTCCGATAACACTATCGCGCACAACGGTGGACACAGTTAATGACTCGCTAACAGCTGGAGGGCAAACAGCGTGCCGATAGACTACTGGTGTGCGAAATAGGGATGACAAAACACAATCACGATCCAACACTCAGGCCCGCGTGTAGCTGTAAAAGGCCCACAAGCTATGAAATTTAGCGTCAATAGCTGGAGTACAGAACACTGATTACGAAACGTTGAATTAAGGATAACCGAACCACGTGCACACCAAAGCAAATTGACACATCAAAGCCCATAACACCACAAGGACATCTGTGCAGTGATACAATTTCGAATGACTGTACAAAATATAAGTAACAAACACGTAGGGTGGTAAAGCCAAACGAGTGAACATGTAATATAAATCCTACATGCTCTTTTGAAACCACTTCAAAATTTCCGTAAAAATAGTTCACGGAAAGACCATTTATAAGTCTGTCTTATGGTCGTTGCCGATTCGGTGCAGAGGCAACATGCTAAACTCCCCAAAACATATCTGGCAGAGTAACAAGGCTATAGAATATGACCTCTGCTCTGCAATACGCAGTGTTGCCCGGAACAATGAAAATTCCAGCATTGAGAGAGGGTAAAACAACAAATACGACAATGATCAAAGATTTTTCAAAGGTGACAATTAAAGTGAAGCAATTAAAACCCTGATGCACATAACTTACGAGGTGCATTCAAGGTCTAAGGCCTCTGATTTTTTTCTCCGGACTGGAAAGAGAGAGAAACATGGGCATTATTTTAAAATGAGGCCGCGTTTGTTGTCAATATGTCCCAGAGATGGCAACACTGTACGGCAGATGGAATTTTACCGCCAGCGGCGAGAGTGAGAACTGTTTTAAATACTTAAAATGGCGACGTTTTCCTTACTTGAACAGCATGCAATCATTCGTTTTCTAAATTTCTTGTTGTGAAACCAATTGAAATTCATCGACAGTTGAAGGAGACATGTGGTGATGGAGTTATGGATGTGTCGAAAGTGTGTTCGTGGGTGCGACAGTTTAATGAAGGCAGAACATCGTGTGACAACAAACCGAAACAACCTCAGGCTTGCACAAGCCGGTCTGACGACATGATCGAGAAACTGGAGAGAATTCTTTTGGGGGATCGCCGAATGACTGTTGAACAGATCGCCTCCAGAGTTGGCATTTCTGTGGGTTCTGTGCACACAATCCTGCATGACGACCTGAAAATGCGAAAAGTGTCATCCAGGTGGGTGCCACGAATGCTGACGGATGACCACATGGCTGCCCGTTTGGCATGTTGCCAAGCACTGTTGACACGCAACGACAGCATGAATGGGACTTTCGTTTCGTCGGTTGTGACAATGGATGAGACGTGGATACCATTTTTCAATCCAGAAACAAAGTGCCAGTCGGCTCAATGGAAGCACACAAATTCACCGCCACCAAAAAAATTTTGGCTAACCGCCAGTGCTGAAAAAATGATGGTGTCCATGTTCTGGGACCGCGAGGGTGTACTCCTTACCCATAGCGTTCCAAAGGGCACTACGGTAACAGGTGCATCCTACGAAAATGTTTTGAAGAACAAATTCCTTCCTGCACTGCAACAAAAATGCCCGGGAAGGGCTGCACGTGAGCTGTTTCAGCAAGACAACGCACCCGCACATCGAGCTAACGTTACGCAACAGTTTCTTCGTGATAACAACTTCTAAGTGATTCCTCATGCTCCCTACTCACCAGACCTGGCTCCTAGTGGCTTTTGGCTTTTTCCAACAATGAAAGACGCTCTCCGTGGCCGCACATTCACCAGCCGTGCTGCTATTGCCTCAGCGATTTTCCAGTGGTCAAAATAGACTCCTAAAGAAGCCTACGCCGCTGCCATGAAATCATGGCGTCAGCGTTGTGAAAAATGTTTCCGTCTTCAGGGGGATTACGTCGTGAAGTAACGCCAGTTTCATCGATTTCGGGTGAGTAGTTAATTAGAGGTCAAACATAAATCACTTTATGTTTGACCTCTGCTTAAGACAGTATTACTACTCAGGTCACATATTGGTTGAAAGCGCCGATGATGGCTGTTAATCAGTTGAAATTGATTTGCAAAAGAGAATAAATAAAAACATGATTTTTCCACTGGTTGCTCCTTATTTGGTAATTTTATGGTTCACGGTCGCTGCACAACTTGGCAAGCACATGCAGCCCACTATTCATATAAAGTGTTGTCTCTTACTTCCCGCTACTGTTCAAATAATGTTAAACTTTTAGGTTGTTTCTTTTTTTTCATTTATTCCTGATAGTTACTTTTTATTTCACCGTACCTCTCTGGAGATTATAGTGTGGGATTAGACTGGTATTTATTTCCAATAGAGAGACCGTGACCTTTTCTTCATCTAGACGCTACATTCTCACTTTAATACAGTACTATCCATTCCATGCTGTGTAATGATTGTCTTTAAGAATTCTTAAGCCCTTGGGGACAGTTTCCCAGACGATGAGCTATAAAGTGCCCTGAACATCTATCTACCACTAATTTGACGAAGGCGTTGCATAACATTTGTGACTCTTTCTACTAACGCCTTTGACCGCCGTTATTGAAGGACTGTCATTCAAAATTCAAACTGTGCTGGTGTCGGTCTGGAGACTTAGTCCTTCGAATCAATAGTCATAGACTGTAGTCTTTCACTATTAATTATCGCAGACGGTGAACATCGCTCTCAGATCATCACACTGTTACTGTCTGGGGGTTAATACAGCCGTTGTATGATTGTTAGGAAATACAGGACAATTCCCGCAGTACACCCGCTTTTAGCAAATGAGGGCATTGTTTGAAAACGGAATAACACAAGACACTTTTCGAGTGAGTCACTTCTTTTCAACACCTGACGGTAATAATGTAACTTCACAATACGAACGCTTGACATGAAAATTTGAGAAGGCGAGTACTATCAGCAGACTTTTCAGAAAATTCTTTAAAGTATAATCAGAACAGGAAAGTGGCACTCAAGACGTTTCGAGTTGTCAAACACAGCTGAAGCGATGAGGCCCTTACCAATTATTGCTAACAGCAGACGTCACAAAACGTCACATGTTGTGGCGAACGAGGTGAATTATGTTAGTTACTTTATCCCTATCAATGTCATTTATATTGTAATTAACACAGCAGAGAAAGGACTTTTATCGTTATTCGATGCTTATTACGAGTATAACGTCTGTCTAATACGAAGGCTGATCGGAAAGTAAGGTCTCTTCGGTCGTGAAATGAAATCCACAGAGAAAATGGAAAATTTTTTATTCGCAACAGTTAGACGCACCTTCCACCTACCTCTTTAAATAGTCGGCGCTCCGACTAAGACATTTCTCGTGCCCCCTGCGGGTCCGGGGGTAAGAATAGGCCCTCGGTATTCTTGCCTGTCGTAAGAGGTGACTAAAAGGAGTCTCAACTGTTTCAGCCTTTAATGTGATGGTCCCCATTGGGGTTTGACCTACATTTTCCCAAATTCAACAGAAGTTCGAGCCTTTTGGGGAAGGACACCTTACGTGGTGCACCATCAGTCCTCTGTGCCCTAAGACCTTGCCACTCTTTAGCGTCTTAGCGTCGTAACTGCACCTTCCGTCCCTCATTTTGGGCATACACCCCTGATGGATTGTGTAAGTTACACCATTAGTGCGTCACCTAGTGCGTCACCATCTGTACCCACGATATCTATGGACTTCCCATTGCACCCAAAATCCAGCATGGTAGCCAGCCTGTTGTGGTGGGGTCGTCATGTACCCTCTAGGTTGTAGCCCCCTGACAACACAGGAATCTTACTGCTGATGCCTGAGCTGACACCTCCTCTCGTAAGCCAAGGATAAATGCTCGTCTCTTTGGGGCATCAGGATTCCCGGCAACGGCCATCCTGCCAGGTGGCCTTTGCTGTGGCTGGGTGGCGCCCGTGGGGAGAGCCCCTGGTCGGAGTGGGTGGCATCGGGGTGGATAACCTGCAATGAAGTGGGTGAAGTCTCAATCTGGTGGTCGCACGACCACCAACGTCTCTAAGCGCTGTACGATAGAGTTTAATGCTGTGACATATAACCCCAACTCCTTCCCTTCCCCAGCCACGCCATGGGAGGAACGTAGAGCTGCGGACAGACAGGAGCCATATTCACTGCGATACCTTGTGTGCAGCAGAACCAATGGGGATTCGTTTTTGGGGACTAAGCCTCTCATCTTTGTTCACAATGTTGAAGATAAGTTTGGGGAAGTGGCGTCTGTTTCCAAAATGAGGAGTTGGGCCATTCTGACACAAATAGCTTCATCTGCACAGTCACGGGCATTACTCGCCTGTGAGAAGCTCGGTGACATCCCCGTTACCATCACTCCCCATAAGTCCTTACATTTGGTCCAGCTGCAGTCTGATGATGAGCTAAGTGAGAACCTGGCGCGACGAGGCATACATTTTGTCCGTCGTGTCTTTAGGAGCTGAAGGATAATAGGATCGCTACTGGTGCATTCATCCTGACCTTTGAGGGCGACTGCTTGCCTGAGAAGATCAAGGTCATGATCTACTGGTGCGATGTCAAGCCCTCTGTCCCGCCCCCTATGCGATGCTTCCAGTGCTGGAAGTTTGGACATATGTCCTCCAGATGCACTGCCAGCCCCACGTGTCATGATTGTGGACGACCTTCACATGCATATGCTCAATGTGCTCCGCCTCCCACCTGCGTTAACTGTGGGGAGCATCATTCTCCCTGCTCGCCAGACTGTGCAGTCTACCAACGAGAGCGGAAGATACGAGAAATTAAGTCCCTGGACCGTTTAACTTACCAAGAGGCCCGGAAGAAGCTAGAACGGTTCAACCCCACACCTAAGTTGAGGAGTTATGCTGCTGTAACCCTGCCGCCACCAGTTCCTGCAAACACTCCCTTCCCTGTTGGCTCAGAGAACAGTCAAGTTACCCCTGCCCCACCGCTGGTTGGGGCCACTCTATCTTCCACTGCTCCTACAACACCCAGTTTGGGAGCAGTGCGCCCCAAACAACAGGGGACGTCAGTCCCCACCTCTCAGCCGGAGAGGCGACAGCCCTTCGTAGTCAGCTGTTCATGTGAGCAGAAATGAATAACATAGGGATCCAATTAAGGGCTGTATTGTGGGTGATCAACCACTTCCTCGGCAGAATAAGGGTGAAATTTGTCTTGAAGAATGAAACGCAAGACATTAATGTTATGTGGGCTGCATCAAGTCAGGCGAAATTTCTCGCCAGGTCCATGTACTTGGCGGGAGACCCTGTTGTTCAAGGCATTTCTACGTGATCTCTGAGTTCTGAACTGAAAACAGCGACGTGAAGCAATCGATGGACACACTAAAGACACTGCCCAACACATCTTTGGAAAGTTCCATCGAATTTTCACACTGGGTTTCTATTTCGCGTCGAGTCGGACTTACTTCTCGTATCATAGTCAAAGTTTTACCATTTTGTTAACCCGCTGTTGAGGTAAATTAACAGAAAGTACTTGTGGTGTTATATCTCATCTGTAACAGCGTTAATTACCTGAAGCTGAATCCGTACTTGCTCATAAACTGAATGAAAGTAAATGAAGACAATAACCACAGCTGAGAGCAAGAGGAAGTAGTAGGCTGCCTTTGTGCTCAGTAACGAAATGTGTCGAAGTTGATATCTGCAGTAGGCAGCACTAAAAGAGTACCAGGATTACATACATGCCGTTATAACCATAACCGTATATTATCGCAGTTGCAATCGTAATAAAGTAGTTCAATGAGCTTAAATGGCTAATTGTTATATGCTGATGTCCTGTAAATGCTGTGTTGGGTAAATTTAGATAACTTCACAGGTGGTTACTATCGATAATAAGAAGCAAGACTGTGTCGGATACATGTGCTCCAAAATAAATGCCCTTAAGACTTTTGAGTCTTGTCTATCTTTGATATTGTGAAATACGTGTCTTCTACTGCAAGCTCTTTGTTTTCCATACTTTTGGAAGATGTAGTAACGATCCAAACAAGAAAACATATCAGTAAATATGAGCTCTAAAATGCAGACCTTATGATCTATGAGCATTTGTTCAGTAGAAGAAGTGTATTTCACAGTGCAAGCACATTTACTGGATATTTTTTCTTCTTTTAGTCCATACAACCAACTCCAAAACTGTGGAAACCAGGTAATTTGCCGTAAATGATATGGGCTTTACAGTATCGAACAACTACTCATAGGTCTAAGGTATAAGTTTTTCAATTTGACTAGACATTTGTGTCTTGTCTTGTTTCATACTACTACATCCGAAAGTTGCCCACCCTAAAATCATAGCAACAATAGCACCTATGTATTAATTACAGTGTTAGACGTATCAGAACGATTTTGACTTATAACTGTCGACTCAGTCATTTCTGGGCAACGGTCTCTTACTTACATTTTATGCAATTGCCGTTCTCCATCCACCATGAAGGTCTGTAACATCATCACAGAACCGCCTCGTAGAAAATACTACTCATGGGTAATTAATCCGTCCACGGTTTCTTTGATAATGGAAATCTATGAGACTGAACTGCTCCATAGGAACGAGCAGAACTGGTAAACTCATTAAAGCAGTTATTTCACTCATTGTAATAGATGCTGCCTGAATACTGTGCAGGAGATATACCAGAGTCACTTGTATTCCAGTCTTTGTAACGGTAAGATTTGACTAGAGAGACAAATGAAAATAAAGCGCCACGGTGGAGGTGGTCAAACATGGATACAAAGACCTATGGGAAAAATATGCGAGAGTTGAGAAGAATATCACAAGAAATCTGAAATGTACCCCGTTAATCGGACATCTGTCAGAGGGTGTGTATGGATAAAATAACGAAAAGAGTGTGGTAACGGGCGAGAACGACAAGAGCGCATACACGACCTTCGATGGTTATTAAACCAAGGAATGACTGGTCGGAATTGGGGATCTATGTGGAATGAAAGGATAACTGGGGAAGCAAGTACTCACCGACAAATATTGCAGAAATCGATGACAGACTATTGTACAGGAAAATGAAAAAATGGACACGAGTAGAGCATACAAGGGGAGTCCATAGAAGAAGACCGAAAGAGAAAAAGAGTAAGGATGAAGACAAGAGGAAAAAGCAATCCTTGAAAGGCCTACCCACGGTCCAACAGAGGCGGTAAAACAAGATAATTATGTTCCAATCAATCACGCAGATTTAGGATCCCAAAGAATGTTTGCCAGTATCAATATCCAATACCTGTACTACGTTCTTTCCACTATAAATTATGTTGCAGACAACATGGAATTTTATTTCGTTTAAGGTACCTGGAATCATGGGTGACTAACTATAATTAAAAGCAAGGCACTGGACATGCCTCTGAGTCATTTGCGTGTTGGGATATATGATCGGAACATTGCTCTACCTTACAACTATGTCTTAATATCTACCATTTTTGTGTTAAAAACATACATTTATTTTGAAACAAACATAGTTGTTACATGTGATTGTATACCTTCATTAACTTCTCAATACAACTGCACCAATATTACAACATAATTAAGGAAATGCTCACATAAAAATTCTACAACTAACTCTCCGATCTCTGCTGAACTTCCTTTCTGACGTCGTTGTCGTGGAGCTGAACAACTTACCTTTTTTCCAAATTCAGGAAGGCACAATAATCACTCAGCCACAGATCAGGACAATACAAAGAGTGATCTAATTTTTCTGAACCATGTGATATAACAATATCTTTTGTTCATTGAGTAGTATGTGGAGGAGTATAGCCACAAAAGGAAGAAAATCGCTGCGCCTTTTGTTTCGCGTGTAGTTTCATTAAGATCGTACACTAAGTCGGAGTATCGATTGTGCTAAGCTGGGGTGGGCTATCCGAGAGCAACAGATATCTTTCCCAAAACAATGTGTACGTCTTTTTGGGCTGAAATTAATTGGCTTTCACGGCACAGTGTATGGCGGAGAACACTTCACGTCTTGGGTGAAAGAAACATGACTGTATATATACATGTGTATGCCCCTTACATTCTCCTATTTTCTCTCATTATCCTTACTTTAGATATAAACTGAAGCGCCAAAGAAACTGGTGTGGGCTTGCGTATTCAAATGCCAGGATATGTAAACAGGCAGAATACGGCGTTGTGGTCGGCAACAAGTGTCTGGCGCAGTTGTTGGACCGATTACTGCTGCTGCAATGGCAGGATACCAAGAACTAAGTGAGTTTGAACGTGGTGTCGCGATGGGACACACCATTTCTGAGGTAGCGATGAAATGGGGATTTTCCCGTACGACCATTTCACGAGTGTACCGTGAATTTCTGGAATTCGGTAAGACATTAAAAGGCAACCTAGAGAATCTCCAGTACCAGGAACCTTAGCCAACATTGTTATCAGTCATTTCGAAAACCAGATATTTCAAATGACATGCAGTGAAGAAAGATTCAAAATCATGTATTCGTAAAGCTAATATTTGTGTGGTAGATGAGCCAAGTAAACAAATGGATGAACTTCACTTGAATATTAACATAGCGCATTAGAACACGAATATCACATTTGAAAAAGAAAACGAAATAAAGTTTCTTGGACACAAAAGTTGACATTAGTGTTTATTTCAGTGGTTCCCACTCGAGTTCCCTGAGCACACCTAGTACTTGTGTCACGCCTTGGTATGACTTATATTGTACGATTAAAATTCTAACATTATATATTTTCATTCATTCGATATCTGTTGCTATTTCTACCGGTCAAAGACTCAAAACACCTGTGAGCTGACCTACAGATCTAATCGCAGCATAGTCCTGTAAGCGATATACTTTACAGAAACGTCACTATTTCCCAGAATACTTCACAGATCTGAATCGGCAGAACTGATCACAATGGATCTTTATCGTTGTCACAGGATTCATCTACCTACATGTGGCCGGCCGGTGTAGCCGATCGTTTCTAGGTCCTTCAGTCTGGAACCTCGCGACGGCTACGGTCATAGGTTCGGATCCTGCCTCGGGCATGGATGTGTGTGATGTCCTTAGGTAGTTAGGTTTAAGTAGTTCTAAGTTCTAGGGGCCTGATGAGCTCAGATGTTAAGTCCCATAGTGCTCAGAGCCATTTGAACCTATCCACATGTAGAGGAAACTGCCGATCATTAGGCCGAGCGCACGTTTTGTCCAGGTGTTTCTACAATAGTATAAAGACATTACGCGTGTCCAATGACATTAATTTTTGTACACCACATTATTGTCATCTAACAATCATATTGTGCCTCCATATTACATGGTACACTGATTATATTTGTTTGCTTGTACCTCCCAGAAATCTTTTGTTTGATATTTATACTAATCTACAGTTTTATTTCGACCTTGATGAAATTTTGCTTGCTTAACCATCAAAACAAGAACATCACGATCTACATAAGATTCCGTAATTTCATTTGAAACAGATGTCTATGTAATACACTGTGTAAGGGGGAAATGCTATTACCAGCATCGTCTTAAAGTTCTTGGCCGACTTACCTCCAGTTTCTACAATGTAACCTAACAAAAATTTGGGTGGAGAAGGGCAATATACTTTTCTTATACACTATATATATATATATATATATATATATATATATATATATATATATATATATATATATATATATATATATGAAGGAGAAACTTTGAAGTCAAGTAATTCGAAAAGTACTTGATCGATTTCCGTAAAAGTTCTTGGGCGATTTATTGAAAATTTCTATATTCGGTTGAAACAGTGAAAAAAGTTAATGAAGAATTAAATCTCTAACAGACGAAATAGATCATGGCAAACTAAGTGTAATTCCCATCGCCGGTATAAATTACAGCACTGTTACCTCTCTTGGAGTTAGCACCATCAGAAGTCACTAGATAACAGAACGAGTGGAAACTCTAGAACTTGACAGGAAAATGATTGAAGACCCTTATTCATTGATTAGTAGTCGTTGTTCAATATGACATATACCCTGAAAGATCCTCAGTGTCATACACACACTAAGGCAGATTGAGGATATAGTACCAATAAAAGTCGCTACATCACGGGCCGATCAAAAGGTCGAGCAGAAAAACCAAATTTTCCGAAATTTGACGTAGACTTACTGACAGCTTGAGTGGTGCTCAAACACAGCTCTACTTGAAACAGTGAAAACTGAGCTGACAAAACAGAAAGAAATTCTCCAAACAAAATGGCATACTTATCGTTTAATGTAACAACATATGGTGCAACTGATCATCTTTCCATAAAAGTGAGGACGCATTCATTCGTTACACTCCGTTCAACTCCCGCGACTCAAACATGCCCTTTCCTGTGTGGCTTCCATTCCTATGAATATCATCTAGGCACAGAGCCAGTCACGATACTTAATGGGATAATACCAGGCACTGCAGCTATTTGAAAGCATTAGAGGCACTGTTATGCTTCATTGAGGGATACCTGACGTCACATTCGTTTCTATAGAACATTCGACATCCAGAGTAACATTCAGAATTTTATTTTTTCTCAGAGTAATCAGATGTTTTGTGAGAAAATGAAACGCCTACAGCCGTCCTTTTGATTTTATTTATTTTGTCGCTACCAGTTTCGGTGATTCAGTGTGCCATCTGCATTCCTATATGTATAAAACAGTAACGATAGCATTGCCAACTTACCAGTCATCCAACGTACAGACTCTACGAGTGAATTTAGAATGAACAGTTGATAGAACGAACATATACATAAATTGTTACACACTTAAAGTATACCGCAACGAATTTCCACTGTATACATTGTACAGTTAAATAATTTATTAACAACTTCCTTAAATAACTATTCCATGATTTTTATTTTTGTTGGCCAGTCGGACATACATTTTCCACGCAAGGCTGAAATAACCCACTCAAAGACCAAATAACTATAGAAGGTGAAAAATGCATGATGGAGAAAATACCTCATAAACAAGAAAAGGGAAATAACAAGACCTATGTGTAGTATCAGGGTGTAAAATGCTGAGCTGCATACAGTTCAGCGGCATATATCTATATCTATATATATATATATATATATATATATATAGATATATATATAAAAAGTGAATGTCCCAGACGTATCCAAACCCACACCCACACACACACACACACACACACACACACATATATATATATATATATATATATATATGTGTGTGTGTGTGTGTGTGTGTGTGTGTGTGTGTGTGTGTGTGTACGTGTGCGTGTAATATTAGGAAAGCTTTCTAACCAGCAATCCGCTCAGAAAGTAGTCATATGTATTAAACGCAAGCGAACACAAAGAAATAAAATGAGATCTAAAATAACGAATAGTAATCAGTAATCAGTACACACCTAGGTCTCCGGATGACATTAAAACTAAAAGCCGTTACATCTATGCAATTAAAATTTCAAACGAAAATACCCGACAAACAAATCGTGTAAAATACAAGCTATGTTATTAACATTGGCGAAGCCACACAACATACCAGTAATTAAATCGTAAAAATATCTGATACGTGTTTTAAATGTAAAATTGTGAATGCGTGACAGTAACCTCAAAGTTGAAAGTACATACACTGTTTCAACGAAAACAATTGCAATGCCACAAGACGTATCTAGCGAAACCTAAGTTAGGGTAATGTAAATCCATATACTTACGAGTAAATGTACTGTGACCAGTACACACCTTTGTCTTTGAACCACATAAAAACTAAAAACCATTACATCTATGCAATCAAGTTTGAAAAGAGCCATACTGATCATAAATATCATCTCACAGACAAACCTATTTATCAGTGAACCGGTGAGGAGCCCTCACAACATGCCAATAGTTAAATCGTAAGTAAATCCTACACTTGAGTTTGATGTGAGACTATGACCATGTCACAACAGTCTACGATTTGGCAATGTATCCACTATTACAACACTTACACTTGCAATGCCACAGTCATGTCCAGTGGAACCTGATGATAAATGCGTACTTACGTAAACTTGAAAAAGGGGTGCACAACCACTAAATGTGTCACATACGATTAAAATAACTGCATGTGAAAGAAAGGGATGTATTTAAAGATATCTAGTTGTTAATTCTAGGGCAAATACATGCAGTTCTATCACCAAACATCTTACTGGAGGCCAATGACAGCAATGTACACGTCACTGTAGATCATTTCCCGAAAAATCCTATAAAGTACGCTACAACAACTTATCATGTCCGAACCCAAGCGTGGATAGGTAACCGAAACCAAGTCCAGTAACAATTTTCTCAGCTACCAGTGAGTGTGGGTATGAGGCAAGTGCTATAACCATCATGAAAGAACGGAGACTTGATCCATAGTAGGAAGTTGGTGAAGAAGGCAGAAGAAAAGAGTTATCGTAACCATACAGGCACATGACAGATTGTAATACAAACCCAACAACCTACAGTTACAAATAGTGTATCACTAACGTGAGAACAAGCAGAGACCCGAAAAATTACAACGCTTATGAAGAAGGTATACGCCAGTACAAGAAAGCCCTCCGCACTCATATGCAAAATACATACAAAACCATCGAGAACACTGAAGGACTCAATGTAGTTGATGCTAAGGGGGTTGATACAATCCCTATATACAGCCCATCAGTGGCCAACATAACTGGTTTCGTAGACTATCTACAGTACGGCATAAAAACAATGAATACCAGAAAGTACAACTGAACTAGACACTATAAATGAATGCCAGAAGTATGTGAAAACTTTGGTGTAAGCACTCCAACCATAAACTGCCAACTGTATAAACACTGAAAATACAACATCCAAGGATACATGTCAGCAAATACTCAAAGAAGTTGGTTACTTCGGAACTATGTAAGTGTATCTCATAATCGATAACTGTTATCGAAAACAAAGCCATGTACAAGGAATATGGTAACACAATAACGGGGTGTAGTTAAACAAATAATGTAAAACAAAAAGTGGAAATTCGTAATGGTGAACATAACAGTCATGTGGGTCAATACACCGAGATTTCAGTTTGTTTGTACAATATTAATAGCGATATGTACTGATTATAGTGTCAAGGTAATTCTAACTGACATGTCACACACTACGGTCTATGTGCATAAGAAATTACGAAAACCGTCAAAGTGTAGTTTGTTCCTCATCTCAGTTTGTTCGTTCAGCAAACATTTAAGTTCTTGGTGGGAATGGACAAAAATTTCCAGATCTTCTATTATGTCCACTGTAACCTTAATCTCTACTAACATTAATTTAATGTCTTTATTCCATACGTTCCTGTTCACAACGTATTTATTACCATTCTGTAGTAATCTTAATTTATCATTACTGATCACTACGGTCGCAGGTTCGAATCCTGCCTCGGGCATGGATGTGTGTGATGTCCTTAGGTTGGTTAGGTTTAATTAGTTCTAAGTTCTAGGCGACTGATGACCTCAGAAGTTAAGTCGCATAGTGCTCAGAGCCATTTGAACCATTTATCATTACTGAAGACAGTGTCAGTCATGTTACCGCCCTGTTATAAAACACATGACCACTACATGTATCCTTGGTCCTTTGTACCATATGTCGCATACGTTTTAATTTACAGATCTTCTTTTCATGATTGCTAACAACAGTTTGCAGCTAATTATGTACGACCTTACTGATGTAACACGTCGTCCTATCAAGCTGCTGGGGATTTAACGTCTTACAAAGTTGTAGGTGATCTAAGAAAACCTGTTTTAAAAGGCAATCACGTTTCTGATGTAAGTTTTTGAGCTCAAGTAGCGTCCATAACCTCTCACTAATGTGCTTCACTTTTGTCTGATGCTGTTACCTCTTCTTATTTTCACTAGTAGTGAATCACGCCTTCAGAGACACATCTCTTGTTGAAGTTGGTGGTTGCTGCTACCTTCATTAGCTTGATCCAGTTGCTAACAAATCTGTGGGACTGTCTCATGATCTGGTAAGGTACATCAAGCTCCTGTATGTCCAGCCGTATGATTGTGAAGACAAAACATACCTGTTCAGCATCATGTGTTGTTTGAAAGGTGTCATATACGAATAAATGGTTCTGTACAACACGAGTGGCTTTTCTCAGAATTCGTGTTGAATCTTTGGTGATATTCAGTGTCTCAGATTCACGGACAGTTTTCAGCTTCTGGTACGATATTTCGTCCCACGGACAAAACTGATTTAAAATTCGTCGAATTCGATAAGGAACCAATCAGAAAACTTCCAGGCAGTGCCTATACGACCGTTTTCATGTTCTCCGTCAACGTTTTTCGTAGACATCGTGAGCACAGATATTCAGTACTTTCAGCATTCTCCAAGAATCTGGTAAAGAATATATGGTGATACTTCTGGAAATGAATTAGACAAGAAGTAAATGTTAAAGACTATAATTACATAAATATATGGATTTACTTTCTATACCACGAGATGACCATTAGGACGGTCGTGTGCCTCGTTTCTTTACCATTTATTCCCTCTCCACAATAAACTTCACTTGTCGAGTGATGTAGTTGATCTACTTCCACTTGTACTGTAAACAGAATATTTGCGTATTTCACACCTGGTTGAAATCTCATTCCACAGAAGCATTTTAAATAAACACAAACAAACATAAACATGGGCAACGGTTCCATTATAGCGTTCGTGTGAGCCACCAGATGGTTTCATCTGCACCAGCCGATTGTCGACCACAGCGCAGAGGAGTCCAGAGTTCTATACAGGAATTACTGAAAAGAGGCATTTACAAAAGATTTACATTACCATGACCGTAATAGGTATCACAGTCGTCTAACAGTATTTCTTGCAGTAAAGAACGAAGTTGTATTACAAACCATCCTGAACTCACAGTCTTTGCTCAAAGATATAAAATAAATAAATAAATAAATAAAATCTTTAAATTCCTCTTGCAGTTTTTTTTGTGGTTTTAGGGCGCACAACTACAATGGTCATTAGCGTCCAGACTACGTTAGGAATTCACCGCGAGGCACAAGTTTAAAACAGCAACTAAAAGGGAAAACACGATAAAAGACAGATTGACAGGCATAGGATTAAAAAAAAACAGCATAATCAAATGTCCTGAGACAGGTTTGTCAAGTTGATAAAACGAAGAACGCGAGCAGCTGCTCCTGGGTCATCCGCTAAAATGGCATCTAGAGTACATGGGAGACCAAGATGAAGACACAGTGTATTAAAATCCGGACAGGACGTTAAAATGTGGCGGACCGTCAGCAATTGGCTACATGGGCAGAACGGCGCCGGCGTAGCCGTCATCAGATGGCGATGACTGAACCGGCAGTGTCCAATTCGTAACCGGGCCGAAACGACCTCCTCCCGCCGAGAAGGGCATGAGGAGGACGTCCAAGCCGCGGGAAGGGGTTTCAAGGCCCGAAGCTTGTTGTCCGTAAGTGGAGCCCAATCGGCAAGCCACAGCGATAAAATGCGCCGACAAATGACCCTGCTACAATCTGATGAAGGGACACAACGAGAAGGTGTCCGAGGCTGAAGGACCGCAGCCTTGGCCACAGCATCTGCAGCTACGTTCCCAGGGATACCGACATGGCCAGGAACCCACACAAAGCTAACCAGAGAACCGTCGTCCACCAGCTGCTGAAGAGAGCGTTGGATCCGGTGCACGAAAGGGTGAACCGGATACGGATCACTGAGGCTTTGGATGGCGCTCAGGGAATAGGAGCAGATGACAGAAGCCGGTGGCGGCAGATGTAAAGAACAGCCTGGTAGAGGGCAAAGAGCTCAGCTGTGAAAACCGAACAATGGCCATGGAGCCGGTATTTGAAACTTTGTGCCTGACAATAAAAGAACACCCGACCCCTTCATTGGTCTTAGAGCCATCTGTATAAATGAAGGTCATATTAATGAACTTCGAACGAAGTTCGACAAAACGGGAGTGGTATACCGAACCGGGGGTAACCTCCTTTGGGAGCGAGCTGAGGTCATGGCGAACGCGAACCTAAGCCTGGAGCCAAGGTAGCGTGGGGCTCTCGCCCACTCTAAAGGTTGCTGGGAGTGAAAAATCAAGGTGTTGAAGGAGGCGACGAAAGCGAACTCCAAGGGGTAGCAGGGCAGACATACAACCCGTATTGACGGTCGAGAGAGTCGTCAAAAAAGGAACGATAAGACGGGTGGTCCGGCACTGACAGTAGCCGACAGGCATACCGACAAAGCAGTATAACGCACCGGTAGGTGAGTGGCAGTTCACCGGCTTCAGCATGAAGACTCGACGGGACTAGTATAAAACGCTCCGAACGCAAGACTTTGTGTGGAGTTGAGGCGGCGTAAGATGGACGGCCGTGCAAAGGAGTATACGAAGCTCCCATAATCCAGCTTGGAGCGGACGATCGACCGATATAGGCGAAGTAGGACGGTTGGATCTGCCCAACACGACACACTACTGAGAACACGGAGGACAATTAGAGAACGGGTACTACGGGCAGAAAAATATGACACATGTGGAGACCAGCTAAGTTTCCTGTCAAATGTAAGACGTCTCCACGAATGGGAGAGCAACGGGACCGAGTCGTAAGGACGGTGGGAGAAACTCTTTTTAGCGCCAGAATACAGACCGTCTTCTCGGCAGAAAAACGGAAGCCACTGGCGACATTCCAGAAGTCAAGACGGTCAAGAGAACGCTGAAGACAGCGCTACAGGAAACATTTACGCGGCGCGCTGCAATAGATGGTAAAATCGTCCACGAAAAGGGACCCTGATACATCAGCTGGGAGGCAATCCATTATTGGATTGATCGCTATGGCGAAGAGAGCAACACTCAAAACTGAGCCCTGTGGCACCCCATTCTCCTGGCGAAAGGTGTCTGACAGGACAGAACCCACACGTACCCTGAACTGTCGATCCATTAAAAAGGAACGAATAAAAAGAGGGAGGTGACCGCGTAGGTCCCATGTATGCATGGTGCGGAGAATGCCCGCCCTCCAACAGGTGTCGTAAGCCTCCTCCAAATCAAAGAACACAGCCGCGGTCGGGCGCTTCCGCAATAAGTTATTCATAATGAAGGTCGACAAGGTAACCAGATGGTCAACAGCAGAGCGGCGCCTACAAAATCCACATTGTACATTGGTAAGTAGGCGTCGAGATTCGAGCAGCCAAACCAAACGAGAGTTAACCATTCGCTCCATCACCTTACAGACACAGCTGGTAAGCGAGATGGGTCGATAACTTGAAGGCAAGTGCTTGTCCTTCCCCGGCTTAGGAGTCGGTACAACAAGAGACTCGCGCCAGCATGCGGGAATATGTCCCTCAATCCAGATGCGATTATAAGTACGAAGAAGGAAACTTTTACCCGCAGGAGAAAGGTTCTTCAGCATCTGAATATGTATAGAATCAGGCCCTGGAGCGGAGGACCGTGACCGGGCAAGTGCATTTTCGAGTTCCCGCATGGTGAATGGGGCATTGTAACTTTCACGATTCGAGGAGCGGAAGTTAGGTGGCCTAGCCTCCTCTGCCTGTTTTCGGGGGAGGAAGAAAGGATGGTAATGAGCGGCGCTAGAAACCTCTGCGACAAAGCGGCCGAAGGCATTGGAGACATCCTCAGGGGCCACATGGACGTCATTCGCGACCGTCAAGGCAGAAACTGGTGAGTGGACCTTAGTGCCAGATAGCCGGTGCAGGCTACCCCAGACAACAGAAGGAGTAAAACTGTTGAAGATGCTTGTGAAAGCAGCCAAGCTGGCTTTCTTGCTCTCTTTAATAAAACGACGAGACTGCGCACGTAATCATTTATAACTGATACCATTCGCCTCTGTAGGGTAGCGTTTAAAGGTTCGTAAAGCACGTAGACGAGCACGTAAAGCGTCTCTACATGCTGCGGTCCACCAGGGGACCGGTACGCGTCGTGGAGAAGAAGTAGTGTGAGGGATGGAATATTCAGCAGCAGTGAGAATGACTTCCGTGAGGTGGGCGACCTGACTATCGCAGCTTGTGAAGGTTTGATCCTGAAAGGTCGTCCTGGAAGAGAAGAGCCCCCAGTCTGCTTTGGAGATGTTCCAACTAGTTGAGCACGGAGAGGGGGTACGATGCAGGAGATGGATAACACACGGGAAGTGGTCACTCGAATATGTATCAGAAAGTGCATACCACTCAAACCGGCGTGCAAGTTGGGTAGTACATATAGAGAGGTCTAAATGGGAATAGGTGTGAGATGTGTCCGAAAGAAAAGTAGGGGCGCCAGTGTTGAGGCAGGCAAGATTGAGGTGGTTGAAAAGGTCTGCTAACAGGGAGCCCCTCGGGTAGGATGCTGGAGAGCCCCAAAGGGGATGGTGGGCACTGAAGTCTCCAGTTAACAAAAATGGTGCAGGTAGCTGAGCAATAATATGCATCTTGTCTACCCTGGTAACGGCAGACGGTGATGGAGTGTAAACGTTACAAATAGAAAATGTAAAATTGGGGAGAGTAATTCGGAGGGCAACTGCCTGCAGGCCGGTGTGCAATGTGATGGGATCGTAGTAAATATCATCCCGGACCAGCAACATAACCCCTCCATGAGCCGGAATACCTGCCACAGGGGGTAGATCAAAACGCACAGAGGTGTAGTGTGACAAGGCAATTTGGTCCCATGGGCGTAGCTTAGCTTCCTGGAGGGCTACGACGAGCGGACGGTGCAAGCGGAGCAGCAACTTCAAGTCCTCTCGGTTGGAGCGAATGCTGCGAATATTCCAGTGAATAAGTGCCATCGTGAGAAGAAAACGAAAAAGAAGATGCAAGAAGGGGTCACCTCGAAGGCAGCTGAGGGCCTGGCTTCGAGCGAGCACTGCCGCCGCTATCAGTAGGCGGACAGTCATCGTCCATTGGTTCTATAGGTTCATCGGCCATCTTGTTAAGATGACCGGGAGGGGGAGCTTCCTCCGCCGGTGAACGGCCAGATGTTCGGCTACCAGCGGTGCGGCGAGGCGAAACGCTGGGTGGCGCAGGAGTAGAAATGCGCCGTGGCGGAGAAGGAAAACTGTGCTTCCAATGAACCTTATTGGAAGGTCATTTAGTGGAAGTACTGGTTGATGGCTGGGAGTTCGAGATACGTAGGAAGTCTGCACGGGAAGGTTCCTTCTTGAAGGCCCGTGCATCTGACTTCTGGGTCTTCGTCGTGGCAGAAGCTGTGTCTGAGGGGTGACGGGAGGAAGAGGAGACGTCGACCGGGCGATCTTAGCACTGGCCGAACGGACGACCGTAGTGCTGAAGGTCAGATCGCATGTCTGCGTCGCCACCTCCCTGGTAGTCCGAGGAGAGGCGATGACAGTACTGTATTACCCCGCTGGGAGCAGCGTGGGCTTCCTACTAGCAAATAGCTTGCGAGCAGCCGAGGTGGACACTTTCTCTTTGACCCGAATTTCCTGTATACAGCGTTCTTCCTTGTAGATGAAACAGTCGCGGGAGGACGCTGCTTGGTCACCCTGACAGTTCACACAACGAGGAGACGGAGGTGGACAGTCACCCTCATGGGCATCCCTGCCACAAGTGACACATTTAGCCGCATTGGAACAAGACTGGCGAGTGTGATTGAAACGCTGACACTGGTAGCAGCGCGTAGGTGTCGGGACATAGGGGCGAACAGAAATAACCTCGTAGCCCGCTTTGATGCGCGACGGCAGCTGAACACTATCAAAGGTCAAGGAAAGTGTCCGGGTCGGTACGAAGTCATTGTTGACCTTTTCCATGACCCTATGGACAGCCGTCACGCCCTGCTCAGCAAGGAAAGACTGAATCTCCTCGTCAGTCAATCCGTCGAGTGATCTAGTATATACCACACCACGAGACGAATTCAAAGTGCAGTGAGCCTCCACCCGGACAGGGAACGTGTACAGGAGTGTGGCCGAAGCAGTTTTTGTGCCTGAAAGGCGCTCTCAGTTTCTAGTAACAAGGTACCGTTACGCAACCTGGTACAAGACTTGACAGATCCGGATATGGCATCTACGCCCTTCTGGATAACGAAAGCGTTGATAGAGCAAAAATCCTTTCCGTCCTCAGATCGAGAAACTACGAGGAACTGTGGGAAAGGCGGTAGTACTTTTGTCACTGGTGGCTGGTCAAGTTTCCGTTTTTGGGCAGAAGTCGAGAGAGAAGAAGGAGAGAAATCCATTGCGGAGGAATCCCCCATGATTGCCAGCATCTCCGATGGCGCGCTCCTTCCTTGTGGGGACCCTCTCAGAGGGCACTCCCCCTTAGGTGAATGTTTACACCTCAGGTCACACCTCCCGAGAAACGGACGAAGGGACCAATCGGCATGGTCGGAAGGTGTCAGCTCATGCAATCACCCCTCCCTGGGCCTGGCCTTTACCAGGGGGTACGTGCGTGCCTTACTTGTCTACCCAGGGCGGGGAATTACGCGTTACCCCGTCACCGGCTACGCGTGCGAACGCGTGGGTCGGCCTTCAGGCACGCCCAGGGAGGAAGGAAGAAGAGGAAGAAGAAGAGAGAGAGGGAGAGAAAGGACAGACTGCCTCAAACGCCGAGGCGGAGACCAGAGAAGGCAAGGAGAAGAAGGCAAGGAGAAGAAGGCAAGGAGAAGAGTAATTAATACAGTGAGATGGAGAAGATCAAAGTAAGGAACCAACCAAAGGAAGGAAGAAACCAGAAGAAGCGACAAACCAAAATGACCACAAATATAGGTCGTGGAACCGTCCGTCTCCGGACGCAGGCGCTAACTACCCCCTTGAGGGGGTGGGACTCCTTTTATTCGCCTCTTACAACAGGCAGGAATACCTTGGGCCTATTCTGACCCCCAGACCCGCAGGGGGGACCTCTTGCTGTGGTACACAAACCCAATGTCAAATCTCTTCTGAAGAGTCCACCGGAGAGTACTGATATCAGTAAAGAGAGCATTCCGATAAGCAAAATTTAACTATAAATAATTCAAAAACCAAGATCGCATAAACCCAGTTTACTGGATAACCGGTTCCAACACGTCATTGGATGATGGCACCCATCATGTGTTGAAACCGGTTATCCAGTAAACAGTATTTAAGCGATCTTGGCTTTTGAATTATTTCTACAACAGAGTGATCGCCCCAATCTACACTATCTATTCACTGCAAAATACGTCTCCGATGTATATAATAGGAAAAGAAGGGACAGCTAGCACTAATTTTTAGGTTTCATATAACACTTGCTATTACTACCAAGTTACTGTTTTTAAAAATGGTGCTGCAAAAGCTTTGTGACATATCTTCCCAATATGCCAAAGTCAAAATTCCGTCTGTAATGTGCTGAGAACTCTCAATTTACACTTGCCAGTTAATTTTGATATATCTTCCATTTACTTTTCATTTCATAATAAGGTACAATTTTACATACTTCTTTGGCGTATCCTACGTGCAAGCGACCACCCTCCTACCAATCACCTCCCGTACACACATAAACCAAACAAGCCCACACACAAATCTACGAATTTCTTCTTATTAAAATATTATTTAAAATTTTTGGTTCATATTGAAAAATTACTTGTGACCAGTTTTTGGTTTTACTTTATGGCAACAATTCTCTAATCTTCGATGTTCCTTAGCGAGTTTAATATATTTATTTCACACTACTGTTCCCAGCCAGATGTTGCTGTCTGATCCAATGGAAACGAAAGAAAAGAGGAAGCACACATTTCCATTATATATAGGAATTGGATAAACATCCAAAGATGCTTCTATTGCTGACCCTGTTCATCTCCTTCTCCACCTACATTTGTCCTTTTCCTCCTCCTTGTCCCTCTGTCTGTCACCTCCTACCACATTCCTCTGCCCATTTTCTCCTGCACCCTTCCCATCCATCTCTTCCTACTCCCATCTCTCTCTCCTTGTCTCTTTCCATCAGCTCATTCCACTTTCTTTCTCCATCTACACGTTTCCCCCTCTGTTTCCTCCTGAGTGTCTCTCCCCATCACCATCTCCCCCATATTCCACGTCCGCATTCTTTTCCCAATGCCTCCAACTGCCCCTCTATCTGTTTATTTCCTCCTCTCCGCATTATATGTCTCTTTCCGGCCATTCACTGTCCATCTTCTCTTCCCCTCTCTCTTCCTGACCTTCACCCTTGTTTATTTATTATTATTGCAAATTCATTCTGATTGTAAGCCATTTAGCCATAAATGGAACTTTGCTACTTGCTACTGAGACGCCCTGCTAATCCCACCGGACAGGGCAGATAGTATAAATTGTGGAAATGGGCCATAATAGGGAGTTGTCAATTACACTCAAACATACAAGTTTATTATTTGATCAAACATTACAAGAGCCCAATTTTTTTTCCCACAAGCAGCTTTAAACTTTGGGACTTAATTACCGGTTGAAAGCCACTTTAATTTAAAAACGGCTAAAGGCTGAAGGCCAATAACTTAAAACGCAAGCGTAATCAGAAATTTAAAAGGGAAGCCCTATATTAAAATTGTTCTTCAGTTAGGCAAAAGTAAACATGTTAAATCTAAATCGGCTGAAGGTCTAAAACACTTAATATCTCCATAACATTAATTTTTCTTTAAATATCAAAGGCCTTACGTGAAACAGTTCTTTAATTTAGGCTGAAAACCTTTAGAGCAAACAATTCAATCTCAAATTCGGCTGAAGGCCCAAGACTTAAAATTCAACAACATTAAAATTTTTAAAATGCCAAAGGCCTTACGTGAATCAGTACTTTAAACTAGGCTGAAGGTCTTAAGGGCAAAACAATAATTTAAAAAAAATTGGCTAGAAGCCATACAAGTACAAACAACAAGAACAAATTAAAAAAAATAGGGCAGTACACCCAAGGGCGCTCAGATGTTCGAGGGTCGGCCTGGAATTCAAACACTAACGATCGCTTAGGTGAGACAGGCAGTCGGCTCAACCATTCCGAATCCGACGGACACAGCACTAAAATAACTGGGCAGTCGACATCACAGGCTACACACAATTTCACGAACACTTGGACGAAGGACGCGACCAATGCTAAGAGCAGTGACTGTGCAATCACAAGGACGAACCACGCAAATACACGTGGTCCGGTAAGACGACCAACTGACGATCAACCAAGACCGTCCCCAGCCATGTGTGCCTGCAACGGTCGGGTGACTGATGGCTGTCTGAACCTCACTGCTGCTCCAACCCGACCGAACGTCGGCCGCGTCCCAACTGTCCGAATGCCAGGTCCGAACTCTACGCCCGGCGCGCTCATACTGACTTCATTGCCCGGTCCGAACTGCACTGCTGGCGCGTTCCAACTCACTGGACGACGCACGACGACCAGGAAGTAATTGCAGTCCAGCAAAGATAATACGAGAGGGCCTATATCGATAAGCGCTGCTGCTGCCGCTCACGGGTAGGCAAGCAGTAACTCAGTGACACCAATAATTGAAAATTAACATAACGAGGCAGCAGTACGTTGAAAACAGGGTGTTAAATAAGACATGTCACGAACACAAGCCACGCAAGGCTGAGCTACCAAAATTTTGTTAATTTACGTATAAATAATGATGATGAAGATGATATGTGTGTGTGTGTGTGTGTGTGTGTGTGTGTGGGTGGGTGGGTGGGTGGGTGGGTGGGTGGATATCTCCAAACGTTTATTACACTTAAGTCTAAGAATTTGAAATAAATCGTTCAAGTACTTTCTGAGGTTTGTTGTAAGAAGGTTTTCCTTTTATACACTCATCGTTACTAATATATGACATACATTTAAATTAGGTAAATAAAAATAAGTGCATATTCAAATCCAACATTGTGTTAGAACTTCAGACTAGTTGTTAAAGAATTTTGGCAGATCTAAGATTTTCAGCAAAGGACGTAGATTATCTCATTTCATTTCATGATGACAGATAAAAATTAGGAACTATGTGATAAGGTCTTATGGGCCAAACTGCTGAGATCATCGGTCCCTAAGCTTACACACTACTTAATCTAGCTTAGAGTAGCTTACACTAAGGACCACACACACACCCATTCCCGAAGGCGGACTTGAACCTCCGACGGGGAGAACCGCACGAAACGTGACAAGGCGCCTGAGACCGCATGGCTACCCTTCGCGGCGATGACAGATAACTAGCTTCAAACTGTAACCAAAAAATGAGCACAATTATTATGAAACCTGTACGAAGCAGGAGCAGTAAAGCATATCCTCATACATCAATATCATTAATTTAGCTCCAAATGTGTATTAAATCGATGGATTGACCGTTATGACAGTCACGCATAATCGAATCTACTTATGACGTGTGTGAAATATGTGGATGTAGAGCCGCGTAGATCAGACCGGCTGTATTAACCCTCTATTGCACTGGGTTTCCAAGGATTTTAACACATGAGATATAGTTATATATAATATGACTTTGCGACAGCTAACCATAAAAAGTAACTTTTCCATTTTATAATACACTCCTGGAAATGGAAAAAAGAACACATTGACACCGGTGTGTCAGACCCACCATACTTGCTCCGGACACTGCGAGAGGGCTGTACAAGCAATGATCACACGCACGGCACAGCGGACACACCAGGAACCGCGGTGTTGGCCGTCGAATGGCGCTAGCTGCGCAGCATTTGTGCACCGCCGCCGTCAGTGTCAGCCAGTTTGCCGTGGCATACGGAGCTCCATCGCAGTCTTTAACACTGGTAGCATGCCGCGACAGCGTGGACGTGAACCGTATGTGCAGTTGACGGACTTTGAGCGAGGGCGTATAGTGGGCATGTGGGAGGCCGGGTGGACGTACCGCTGAATTGCTCAACACGTGGGGCGTGAGGTCTCCACAGTACATCGATGTTGTCGCCAGTGGTCGGCGGAAGGTGCACGTGCCCGTCGACCTGGGACCGGACCGCAGCGACGCACGGATGCACGCCAAGACCGTAGGATCCTACGCAGTGCCGTAGGGGACCGCACCGCCACTTCCCAGCAAATTAGGGACACTGTTGCTCCTGGGGTATCGGCGAGGACCATTCGCAACCGTCTCCATGAAGCTGGGCTACGGTCCCGCACACCGTTAGGCCGTCTTCCGCTCACGCCCCAACATCGTGCAGCCCGCCTCCAGTGGTGTCGCGACAGGCGTGAATGGAGGGACGAATGGAGTCGCTTCTGCCTTGGTGCCAATGATGGTCGTATGCGTATTTGGCGCCGTGCAGGTGAGCGCCACAATCAGGACTGCATACGACCGAGGCACACAGGGCCAACACCCGGCATCATGGTGTGGGGAGCGATCTCCTACACTGGGGTACACCACTGGTGATCGTCGAGGGGACACTGAATAGTGCACGGTACATCCAAACCGTCATCGAACCCATCGATCTACCATTCCTAGACCGGCAAGGGAACTTGCTGTTCCAACAGGACAAAGCACGTCCGCATGTATCCCGTGCCACCCAACGCGCTCTAGAAGGTGTAAGTCAACTACCCTGGCCAGCAAGATCTCCGGATCTGTCCCCCATTGAGCATGTTTGGGACTGGATGAAGCGACGTCTCACGCGGTCTGCACGTCCAGCACGAACGCTGGTCCAACTGAGGCGCCAGGTGGAAATGGCATGGCAAGCCGTTCCACAGGACTACATCCAGCATCTCTACGATCGTCTCCATGGGAGAATAGCAGCCTGCATTGCTGCGAAAGGTGGATATACACTGTACTGGTGCCGACATTGTGCATGCTCTGTTGCCTGTGTCTATGTGCCTGTGGTTCTGTCAGTGTGATCATGTGATGTATCTGACCCCAGGAATGTGTCAATAAAGTTTCCCCTTCCTGGGACAATGAATTCACGGTGTTCTTATTTCAATTTCCAGGAGTGTATTTCTTCAGTAGGAAACATCATGCACCACTGCTGTCACTGGTAAATAAATGTGTAGAAATTGTATGAAAACACGGGGCGTTCCAGTTTGGATCTTTGCGCAAAATATAAAGCAACAGTGTTTCACTGAAGTCACGAAACAGTCCCGTTTTGGCGTTGGCTACAGCTGCAGCATGCGACGCTCCGTACACAGAAATTACTATCCTGTGGAATCAGTCTCCAATATTATTTAACACATGTGTTACTGAACTAATTATTTTCACATGCATGAGATACGACAGTAAAGAGAATAAAAGTTTGTTCTCTGTTACCTTTTAATTTTGTAAATAAATGCCATCGATAATTTGAAGGACCCTGCTACTGAATAGATAATTAAGGCAACTGTATATAAAATCTGCAGTTACTTTTTCGTCACAAATGCTGTTCTTTGTTAACTAGGATTTTGTACATAAAATTCACATGAAATAAGTCTCCAGAAACAACTCATCCTTGATACAGATTCTCACCGGCAAGTAGGAGTGTGTCCAGAATGGAGTGTAACTTTTGGTATATGTATGAGCAAGGAGGGCTGATATGGAAATGTGAATACAGACACATACCTGGTGAGCAGAGTAGCGAAAGAAAAATGATTTATAGCACTTCTGGCGGTAATCCATATGGCATAAACCTGCCCTGTCGATGTAATGGAAGAAATATAGCGCTACAATTGTGAAATATGACCACAGCTTCCGCTTCAGAGGACAGCTCTGAAGGAAGCTAAATTTTGTGTACTCGGGTGCATAGAATTTTACTGGTAAACATATCTTCAAGTGCTCAGGTGGGACTGCAAAGTATAGCGATGCCCTAAGGTAGTATAACGAATAAATATGTACTCATGAACCTAATGACAAAATGTTTCTAGTATCGCAACAACGAACATACTTCACTCGATACACACATACTCCCAACACACAAAACTGCTATAGCTCCACGTATAGAGTTCATACGTAACTTCTTTTCGCATTTGAGCTGCAGCAGAATATTTCCATTTCTACCGAAATCAAATTCTTGTAATGCTATAAATTAACATCGTGTATGATATAAACAAATATTCAAGTTTACCAGGTGTGCATCCACACAGAGCTAATGGTATTTTACAGTTAGCAAAGATAGTGTACTATTTCGATTCACAAGACTTCATAATTTTTAAACCCATAATAGGAAAAGAACTTGAAACACTCGAGACACAATCATTGCAGTTTGATTAATCTCATTATCAAAAAACATTCATTTACATAACACAAAATTAAGCTCTTACTTCTCGATATTACTTTGAGAGGCCCGGCAGTACCAGTAAATGGGCAGATCACAGCCCCTCCCCACCCGCCGCTGCCACCACCCCTTGTTAGTGATAAACAGGTACGAGTACATACGAGAGAGTGTTGTTCATATTTGCTTGGTGATACTAATATTGCTTCTTAACTGATGAAATAAGAAAAAGAAGCGACTGACATTTATTATCATTAAAAATATGTAAACCTTCAAAGTCAATTAATTCGAGCTTGAGTAATGTGTCGTACCTCCTTAGGAAATTGATTGTTGGGCACTGAAATAAATATGAAGAAAATCTGAGACTACCAGGTTGCAAGGCTGTTGGTTTCCAGCTATGATGGTAACTTCAAATTCTGATTCAGTAGCAAACAAAATACATGTGAGCAAGAGGTTTTCAGAATACCTGTTTCATATTCTTTTAATAATAACACAGCTTTTTTCATAACACAATTTTTTGTTGATAGACAGACTACAATCTTGAGCATGCCATCAGTAATCTGTTTATTGAAAGGAACATATAAAAATTTTTTGACTTTTTTTATATGGTACTGAAAACTAGGAAGACATAGTTTCCATACATTCACTTAGAGATCAAATTATGTCGCTCCATGAAAACGCGGGAGAACTGCCGGATGTCAGTAACGTCCTGCCACGATATTTCGGCGCAGAGTCTTGTGGCCATCTTCAGGTGAGTACCACTGTAGTAGTACAACTACAGTGGCAGGACGTTACTAACGTACGGCAGTTCTCCCGTGTTTTAATGGAACAATCAGTAGGCCGGGAAAGCTTTAAACATCACATCAAATTATGTCGTTGCAAAGCAGCACTTGAAATATAACATTTCTTTGTAAAATTGCTTTGCATTGATCTGTGCTGGATTTTCTGTGTACATGAAATGAGAATATTTTTTGTTCCTGAAGGAATCTTTGTGCATCAGGCCCACCTTTAGAATTGAAAGGCCATGTTCTAGCTACCGTGAAGCAGTGGATAGGGAAAAGGACACAGTGAAGTGTGTTGGTGTCTCAGCTCGTATGTGAATTGGAGAAGGTATGCAGTATTATAGGAAACTCTTACAATTATTGACGCGTTTTACTAAATGGGTAGCGAAGTCAACAATAGTACTGGCTGAACTTTATGTAAGCGGTTTATGATGTTTATTAATTATGTTGTACAAGCGCTGCATAAAATGTCTACAACTATGTTAGCTGGACATTATTTAAAACAAAATAAAGGTCATATTATTAATTACATGCTAATGGTACAAAGTTGCAAGTGCTGCAATCCAGTAAATAGATGCAACTTTTTACCACATATTGAGGTAAAACAACTTTGAATACCATCAAAGATACAAGTTCTGAAAATCATATGATTTATGTACAACGTAGCTGCATTATTAACAACATTAATAGCGGAAAAATTTGTAATGTTATTTCTGCAATACAATTCTGTATTTAGAAAGACTTACTTAAAACAAATTTCTCTTTGCTAATTATATGTGGACAGATACTGAAAACGAACCTTGTGCAAAAGGAAACAGCCATTCGATAGTAAGTACACTTCTGTACTTGGGAGGCAAATCTTCAAATTCTTGATGCAAACAGCTTCTTTTAAATTAGCTACCAGTCTGTCATCTGAGTGTAGAACATCACCGCATGGACCTTACTCCTCACCTAGCGTTTCCATCAGGGTTTCGATATCTAATACCAAAAACATTAAGGTTACAAATAGAAATTTGTCGGCAGCGCTTAGTTACACGTCTTATTTTCCTTAGGGGTGCACCTGAGGACTGAAGAGTTCGCCCTGTGCAGTAGCGCAAAAGTCTACTATAAAACGATTGCCGGGTTTGGAGATAACCCAACTCACGTAGGCCGCCAGAGACCATCAAAGCTGCCCTCCATGTCCACTGTTTATATTCTAGCGATATCATCCACATTGTGTATAACTATTTTAATTGTATCATGGATATATTTCACTCTTCGGAATCGACATTCATACAGATGACACCCGTGATGATATCCTTGCACTTGCATTCCGCCACACGTATCCATATAACGCACTACAAAATGACCCGATATGTAATTATCATCTCTTTTCTAGTAACATCCGCTCTTGCTGTTTCTTCTCATGTCTCCGTAACACACTCCAGTAAAGAGGCGTTATCGGGAGAGCTGCATGTTACTTGATCTTTAGATAAATACCAGGAGTGGACTTCCGTCATTTTGCAGAAGACGGGGATATCCCTTCTCTTTTCCTGCAAAAAAAAAGGCAGTAAACCACCGTTCTTAAGAAAATCAACACGAATGTAGATAACAGTTACACTGATAATGGTTCAAGGTCGTCTGCGGACGGACAGCGTAATTTCATCTGTGTCTAACCTTCAATAGGGGATGCTCACAGCCTGAAGGCTCAGTGTGGCGTAAAAGTATGAAGCAAGCAGGAAACCATGCCATGGAGACGCACTCGTGCTTCCTACAACCAACTGAGCAAGTCTGCAAGGGCTCGAATTGTGGCCTTCCGAGAGGTGGGATATTCCTTTCGGAGAACTGCCACACTAAGTGGACGTGCTGCGCCACTTGTGCAGTGATGTTGGTATCCGTGGTAATGTGAATATTCTCACATCCGTAGATGTGGTTCTGGACGTCCACGCAGCACAGACGCCCTATAGCAGGGGCGGGCAAACGTTGCACGCGGCTCATGAGCGCACAGCGCTGCACGTGTGCTGCTCGCGTGCAGGCGTCGACCGGGGCTGTGGCGACAGCCGGCAGGTTGCGGCAGTGTAGTGCCAGGCTAAACTGCGGACGTTGATGCGAAGCGAGCACTATGTAGTGAACGTTGTATTTCAAGAAACGGAGAAGTGGAGATTTGCTATATTTTAATTGCATTATAATAAATTTCACAAGGACGAGTACAATTTATTGTCGGGTTCTGAGCGGATGGGGAATTGACTGAGCTTAAGAAGAGCGATCTGACGATACCAGATGAATCTGTCGTAGTTGGCCGGCCGGAGTGGCCGAGCGGTTCTAGGCACTACAGTCTGGAACCGCGCGACCGCTATGGTCGCAGGTTTGAATCCTGCCTCGGGCATGGATGTGTGTGATGTCCTTAGGTTAGTTAGGTTTAAGTAGTTCTAAGTTCTAGGGGACTGATGACCACAGCAGTTAAGTCCCATAGTACTCAGAGCCATTTCAATTTGTCGTAGTTGCTGTTGTCACGAGAGATCTGCGACTTTCTCTCGTCATGTCTCTCGTCTAACTAATTTAACATTTTATGGAGCACTGTTTTCAAGTTTTCAGGACGACAACAATAATAGCCCAGCGGTATGTGCAAGTTATAAGACTGCGCTTAATATAGCGAGAGCTGGAAAACCATTTACTGAATTAATAAGTCTCGGTTAATAGCAAACATCAGTGATGAAAATTTACGTAACTGTTTGTGTTTGTCTGTATGTAAAAATTTTGTTCCAGATATTAAACGTATCGTAAACTCTACCTGTGATAATTAAATAACACTTATCGTAGGTAATAGGTACTCTTTCTCTCGTTCACCTTTCATGGTTCTGGAGGGGCGTTAACCAGGGCTAGGTATGTGCAGAATTTGTTGTTTTTCCGTTCTCACAACATGAAGGTGATTTGTCTCAGCTGGATAATGCTAGCCCACGCACTGCCGCGAAACTCCTCTTCAAAAAGTTAAGCAACTTACTTTCCCGGCGCAATCTCCGTACTTGTCTCCAATGGAGCATGTGCGGGAAACGATGCGCCTCGTTAAGCAGCGTCTCTTACAGAACTAAGTGAACAGGTTGAGCAGGCGTAGCATAATGTATCCCTTATGCACGATCGACTGTATGCCGGAATCAGCGCTTGTATTGCCGCCAGTAGAGGCTACACCACATACTCACATTGGTGTTTTAGTACGGAACGATACCTGGTACCTGAGAATCACCTGTGTTATTCGTCCGTAAATGTAATTGTTTCATGTAATCCATATGCACTGCTGCAACAATGAATTTTGAGTGAAAGGGAAACCTCTACAAGTGTGTGCTAATTTTTTCCCGGAGGTGTGGCTGCAATATCAGCATAGATCATGCAGGTATTACTCCAAACGAGCCATAAATATTGTCAAGAATCCGTATTGCTTTGGACGTTTTTACTGCCAACTAACTAATGTTAGATTACACGTAGGGTACGCTAAGTTTGCAGGATAAATAGGAAAGGGGACAAATTTCAGTAGGTGATTCCTTACTGGAACAGGAACAAAAACGATTTTACCAACTCATGCACGGAAGTAAATGGTGAGTATGTAGTAAGTAATTATTACTAGTACAACACGGAACGAGATAACTGGTATTAATGTAGTCCTGTATTAAGGTATAACCAAAAACGTACATTTTACTGTGTTATGAGCAGTTTTTCATCTAGTCGAACCAGACTGGGTCCATTATTCATTTCCGGATCAAGCAGTGATATATTTCGTCTAGTATTAAGCACGTGGAAACGCCAAGTGGTTGTACTAACATGTGGAGCTATCTGCCATGACAGCACCCGCCTGATCACAACAGCTTTACACAGTAGTTCCTGCGTTTCTCTTAGAATTAGTGCTTTCAGAGTGGCGAATAATATGAGTAGCCGCAGTACGTTGATAAACCAGCTCTGGAGTAACGGATCATAAACGAATTACTGACTAACCCCTATACAAGATACAGCCACGTGGCCCGCCGGTATGGAGTGAGCAAGAGCGAAGGTGTCGTGTATCGTGCATGAAAACCGAAACTATTCCTACCGTCTGAAACGTGAGGAGGGATTGTCGGCAGCGAATTTTCCTCCACTAGTGGGCTTTTATCGTTGTTTGTAGCAAAAGATGCATCGTTATGGCATTTCTGGTCAGTGCTCTTCAACGATCAAGCAACAACTGCTAGCGATGGGGTCACAAATATGAACAAACGTCGTCAGTTCACGGCAGAAAAATATCATTGCATAAACTTTGGAAAATCGTAGTCGGCACACAGTGGTACTGTCACTTCATTAAACAACCAGTTTCAGTAGGAGACGGACCTTCCACAGGTATAAAATGGCATCATTAGTGAGAAGCATGACAGGTCATAAATATTTACAGTAATCATGCCATAATATCACATGTTAAATCCAAGTATAATACTGCAATATATAACAGCAGTCAGTAGGTAAATGGTGATGCACGTGACAGGAAATAATGTCCAAGAGGGCAAATATGAACAGAAATAGGAAGTTACAGAACGTAAGACAAAGACTATAAATCAAAGATTCTTTCGGTATTTTATTGTCTCAGGTCATTTTTATTGTGCCGTTTAAAGAGCAAGGAAATGTATAAATTATGTAAGAATTAAGTTATGCTTTGACCTCAGCTATTGTGAGGCAAATTGTGGAGGTACCTAACTGAGACGTAACGCCTGCAGTCTTTTAAACTGTCAACGGCTGGAGGTGTGATTTGCTAACGAAATGCCAAACCGTGTCCGCCTCCAATGACGCCTGTTGACTGCGGTAGGCACGGCATCTGGTCGGTAACGTTGGGCCTTCATGGCATTTTCGGACGTAGTTTAGTGCTTTATTACCCTCTAACGCCAACTTCTCCTGCGCGTTCTCTTCAGCAGGTGAATTTGTTTCCTTTTGTTTCTGCCATCTCTTTTATCAAACTTCCCTACTTTCCCATACCCATCGCATTCCTCCTCATTCACCGTATCACTCGCCTCCCTGTTTCTAAACAGCCTCCTCCTTTCTGTATTCATTTTTTTAAAGACGCTGGAAAAATGAGACAGTCAGTCACAAAGCTAACGGTATTAATGGTTGGGGAAAGACTTCACTGTCATTCAGTGTTAAAAGTAATTTCGTAACTGAAGTTAAAATCTTCTGAGTTATTGGGCCGCGTCGTGTTTCTTCTAAAATGATCAACGTTTCGACCCCTCTTCTGGAATCTTCCTCAGGATCTTCTGGTGCCCACTATTGCTAGAACAATGTGTTCCAGCAGTAGTGGACACCAGAAGATCCTGAGGAATATCCCAGCAGAGGGGTCGAAACGTTGATCATTTTAGAAGAAACACGACGCGGCCTAAACCCAGAAGATTTTAACTCCAGTGACAACGGCCACGAAAGCCTGCAGACTTACATAATTTCGTAACGTCTGCACATGATTGTCTGAGAGGCACAAAGTTTGCCTGACAGCAGGCAGTAACATCTTTACACATGTACAATCTTAGAAACTTAACCATCTCAGACAAGCTATCATGTGATATAGTGGGGTAATTGTGCAGATGCATTGTGGAGATGAAATATTCTTTCTGCCTTGAAGTTTCTGTAAGGTATTCGTTTATCATGACAAGTACATCACAATAGAAGCACTGAATTATGTCGCCCCTAATATGACATACTCTGTGATGAAACATCGACAACCAGTATGTTACATTTTCATTGCCATAAAGCGTCTGCAATTCTTACTTTACCATTTAAGTACGTTACATTCACATGTCCTTCCCATGTACCAGATAGTTTTAATTGCACTGACGGTTCCCAAGTGCTTCAGTGCGAGCTGTATACATCAGAGGGATGCTGAACTATCCTGGTTACAATCATTAATCGGTGCGCTTGCCGAGTATGATAAATAATAATACCACTTTCCACCACCAGGTTAAAATATGGCGTTATAGGCACTCAGCTTGTGAAATTTTCCCTGTTTTGGCTTCAGTACGCAGTTTCTCGATGGAAGCGTCTGTCGATTTGACATTCATCGTCAGCGTTGGCGAAAGAGTAAAAAAAGTTGAGGTTTTCCATACGAAACGCAACGGCCAATGGCTATTGAGAAGAAAGACCGTTCACAGCTGGGTAAACGGCAGCTACAGAAGTGCTGAAAACCGGAAATATCGCCGACAGAAACAGCTACAAAGAGTCCCGACATCCATAAATAGGCTAAGGAACGTGATCAAGAAATTAGAATATGATAAAGAATATGGTCAAGAATTTTGAAGAAACGGGTGAAGTAGGTGATGCAGTAGGGAGAGGGAGTCGATCCATTCCCATTTCAGTTGTTGATGAAGTTGATATATCTACATTCACCTGTGCAGTACGTGCCTCAAATTCTGCAGCCAGTACGCGAACTATGTAACGGGAATTGTTTATCTCTGGTCAAGATTACAGCGTATTTTAATTTGGTACATTCAGAGTGTACGCTAAATTGAACTAAATTGAAAGGTATGTGCTAAGGTCTGATCAGGGTAGATCCAGAAAATAAAGTCGATAGTTGCCAACGGCAAGGTGGAATGAGTATAATATCTTTGAGTAGGAGGATCTTTGATGGTCAAGACAGCCACGCGTGCGCAGTAAAAAACCGGGGAGTCGAAGCTAGGTGCCCGGAGGAAGCAGAAGTGTGGTGACAGCTTTAAGGTAGGAGTCGTGCTCACTGTGCAGTTGCCCTAACCAAACTTTAAGACATAAATGAGTGAATATATATAATGATTTCAAAACGGTTTTTGTTACATATGTTCAGAGTTAAGATTTGTATGTCCGGGGTTTGACACATTAACACAGTAAGCGATCTGTAAATTATTTTGTAAGAGTGATTCGTGCTACAAAGATGTTGGAAATGGTACGTTTTGCGTATAACTTAAAATTTTAACAATATATATATATATATATATATATATATATATATATATATATATATATATATATATATATATATATATATATATATATATATTGTTAAAGTAAAGTTACCCACCAATGAAAGCACGTAAAATATGAGGCCTCTATGAAATATATATGTTCAGTTCATGGTTTGAAATCGATTTTGGTATAACTAAAGTTATCAGAGCAAAGTTATATTTCAAATTACAAATTTTATGCCATTGCACAACGGACATTACTCAAGATATAATTTCATTAAGTAAATATCGGGGCCAAGAGTTAATTTTTCAGTACCATCATAATGCCACTGCACAAACAGCATTACTCTCTTAAACTTGATCAATTTTATCATTGGTACTTTCACAAATAAAAAAGGATACAATTTTGGTTCGATACTTTCAAAATGAAACCCCAGGTATGTTACAACGCCGTTTCTTTGCCCTTCGTTTGGACGGATGGGGCACATTTTATCACCCAAGATAGTCTAGTCGCATATGGGGTTCTTCTTCACCACATGTTGTGCAGGAACCAAGCCAAAAGCTCCTTCATTCTCTTACCTTTTTTATAATGCCCAACAACAATGTGGTCTCTAAAGACCAACAGCTATCTCGTGTTAGGGCAGTACTAGTATGTAATCGGCCCTGCTTTCCCGAAGGGCCGATACCAGCGTTTTCCTCAAACAGTTCTGAAGTAACTGAAGAAAGATGAAATGTGTGGTTAGGGCTTCCAGTCGGGTGGACCGGTCGCCCGGTACAAGGCTTTTTAGTTGACGCCAGTTCGGCGAGTAGCGGATCGATGGAGACGAGAGGATGATGAGGACAACACAACTCCCAGTCCCTGAGCGGAGAAAATCACCGTCTGAGCCAGGGATAGAGCCCCCTAATATGGCGTTCTGTCGTGCTGACCACTTTTTATTATTATCAGATTGACTTGGTATTTTCATGAAAATCAGACGACCAAAGTGAAATCACGTTTTTAAAATCAGCTGCAAAAAGAAAATCATCAACTAGTTCAAGCACAAACAATTATTACATTCTGGACAGGAAGAGGGAAGATGACCCTTTATCCCACCGTTCTTGCCTTTTTTTTATATACATATGAAAGAGAAAAAGTGGCACAACAAAACTACAAGGGAGGGGATTCTAGCTCAGGGAAGAAACAGGGATCACGGGGGAGCTTAACCCTGATGGGTAAACACAAGAGAGAGCATATTCGGAAAAAGCTTTAGGTATCGTGGCAACCGCTGCCATTTCCAATGTGCAGTTGTCAGATAGTGGTAAAAAACGCGGGGATGTGGGTCATTCCCGCCTTCAATGACATAGTGAACATAGTAACCCAATAGCCAGACAATCGTGTTTGTTTTCGTCTGGCGAAACAAGGATATGTCTGCATGTAGGAAAATGTCATGTGGGAAAACGGTTTCCGGCCCTCGAGTAAGGAAAGCTAATTGACGGCAAAACCCAGAGCCAATTATCCCGTCCGCAAGCAACAAGTCTGTGAAGTAAGGTGTCGGTTAGATGACATTCCTCACACTGGTCAGTCGGATGGAGGCCATTACGAAAAAGACGATCACTAGTAGGTATCAGATGGTGAATGATCTTATACCACGTTGAAACAATCTCCATCGGCAATATAGGAAGACTAAGATGAAACCAGACCGTTTTCCAAGACGTTGATGGGGAAGCATCTTCAACGGAGAAAGGGGACATGGTGACCTCCAACGGGGTGATAACATGTTGGTAGTAATATGCGTCATAGAAAGTAGATCAGCACCTAGGATACCGAGAATTAGAAAGTATTCACGAATGTGCCGCAATCTAGGATTCGAACACCAACAGGAGGGGTCAGACTGACCCGCTGGAGGCGGGAAAGTAACGAGAAGTAATAGAATGCGGAGCCCGCGTACAGGTTAGAGCATTGGGGCGGGCAAATAAGATGGATGTCTCCACTTTGATGTCGGAAAGACTCAATCCTCCAAGCTTTTGAGGCCTGGCCACGACTTCATACAGGGCACGAAGGATATGGCGGTGCCACAGTAATCGACGAGACAGCTTTTTCAGTCTGCAGCCATCATCGCGGGAACCGGGAAGACCTGCGCAACGTAATATACTTTACTGAAGACATAGGTCTCTAAAATCTGTACCTTGTCAAGGAGGCTAAGGGAACGGTGTTCATGTTCAAGGATCACCCCGTGAACACGACTCGTAACCTCACATCAATTTAGTGTCGCAATTTTCATCGGATTGCGATCCCTAAGGTCTTACGACAATTGACGACCATCGCCCAAAGAATGACGACATGATCAAAGCCTCTCAATGGTAGGAATGTGCATTTACGATCATTAATGCGAGCATCAGAAAGACGACAAAATGAATCCAAGGTATCCATAAGCCTCAGTACGTCCTCGACATGTCGTACTAAACCAATGACGTCATCGGTGTATGCACGGACCGAAAAAAAAAAAAACAAATATAGTACAGCCGCTTAATTGCACGGCGAGGCGGCGAAGTAAAGGCTTTAAGAACAAGACAGAGTAGGGTGACCGTTCACGATCACCGAGACACTACCGGTAAAAAGAGAGTTAAGACCTGTCGAGCATCATTATTAAAGTGGACAGTGGTGAGCACTCTCGTTAAAAACTCATGGCTGTCACGATTAAACGCTTTAGGGAAATCAAGAAAAAGCAAAGCCCCTGGAATATTAGCGGCAGCCGCCACCGAAATTACATCGCGACATTCGAGAATGAAGTCAGTATAGTGCGTTCAGGCACACAGCTTTGTCGGAGAGGGGGGGGGGGGGGGAATAATGGTGTCGAGCAACTTAGAGAGATGGATATTAATTGCTCGAGCGACAATTTTATAATCGAGGTTAAGGAGATAATCAATCGCAGGTCGACCTGTATATTTCGGCAGGAAGACCAGTTTACCTTCCTGAAAAGGAGCAGGAAGTGAGACTCCCCGCATCACTCCATTTACCATTGACGTTACGTTGTCACCAAAGAGTGGCCAAAATCAAACATAAAACTCCTTAGGAATACCGTCTAATCCAGACGACTTGCGGGACTGAGATCATGTAACCACGTCATATATATAATCCCTGTGAAAAGGGCACAGAAAGGCGTCATTTAATTGAGGAGTGACGACGCGATGCAGCAAGGATGTAAAGTCGTCGAGAGAGTTTTCAGCCGGGACATGGGCAGCGTACAGATAAGTAAAATAGGTTTAAATAAAGTTGGAAATGTCACGGTGAGAGGTGAACATGCAGCCGTCAGCGTTTGTGAGGGAGGCAAAGCGCACACGTTTCCGGCGCCGCCATAAACGGACTAAATGGTGTAGTGACGTCAATTCGTCTTGAAAAAGCGAACCTGGTTGAGACCTCGTCCGCAGTCCCTCCATTTGAATGCGTGTGGGGTGCAGCAATTTGGCTTTGATGCGCTGTATATCAGTAGCCAGCAGGGGAGCATGCGTAGCACTATCGTACAGTTGACAGAGTAGTAAAATTCTAGCTTTCGTCGATCGACTGCCACCTTCGCAGCTCCAAAACGCATGAGCGTGCTACGGAATTGTGGTTAGGATGCAGTGTCCACCATGCCACAATAGACGAATACCGGTCCATAATACGAGAATCCAGGAGGGTCGAAACAATTTTACCGGTTGCTGCTCGTAATTAAATGTGACGGCTACGGCGCATTGGTTAGTAAAACAGGCTGTTATCACATCAACATCCAGAAGTTGCCCACACAAGGATTCGGAAAGGTAAAAGCGATCGAGGTGACTGCTTGACATGGGATTAAAGTATGTATGTCACACGAGTATAGGATAGCGAGAAATCCACACGTCACGCAGGCCCAAGTAGCGCACTAGGTCGTCGAATTCCCTATTGAAATTAAAATTAGGAGACTGATCCACCGGTCGTAGAACACAATTGATGTCTCCACCTAAGATAATTTTTGTCGGGGATTTGCGAAGCTGGTAAATGATTTCCTCTTTACAGAAACTAGAAAGTGAGGTAGTACGACCTGAGCCAGAAGGGGCATATAGAAGGAGTAATCTGAGATCACAAAACGTGCACCCGATTGCCCTTCCCTATAAAACAAGTCAGTGCCCGTAGAAAAATCGGTTACTGCATTACAACAGGTGGAGAACACAGGAATGGAAAATTGGTCGAATAAGACTTCCCGTAAAAAGAACAACATCTGCCCCAGATTGATATACAATGTGTTACAAAAAGGTACGGCCAAACTTTCAGGAAACATTCTTCACACAGAAAGAAATAAAATATGTTATGTGGACATGTGTCCCGAAACGCTTACTTTCCATGTTAGAGCTCATTTTGTTACTCTTCAAATCACATTAATCATGGAATGGAAACACACAGCAACAGAACGTACCAGCGTGACTTCAAACACTTTGTTACAGGAAATGTTCAAAATGTCCTCCGTTAGCGAGGATACATGCATCCACCCACCGTCGCATGGAATCCCTGATGCGCTGATGCAGCCCTGGAGAATGGCGTACTGTATCACAGCCGTCCACAATACGAACACGAAGAGTCTCTACATTTGGTACCGGGGTTGCGTAGACAAGAGTTTTCAAATGCCCCATAAATTAAAGTCAAGAGGGTTGAGGTCAGGAGAGCGTGGAGGCCACGGAATTGGTCCGCCTCTACCACTCCATCGGTCACCGAATCTGTTGTTGATAAGCGTACGAACACTTCGACTGAAATGTGCATTAGCTTCATCGAGCATGAACCACATGTTGTGTCGTAATAGTAAAGGCACATGTTCCAGCTGCACAGGTAGAGTATCCCGTATGAAATCATGATAACGTGCTCCATTGAGCGTAGGTGGAAGAACATGGGGCCCTATCAAGACATCACCAACGATGCCTGCCCAAACGTTCACAGAAAATATGTGTGATTGCACAATTGCTTGCGAATTCTCGTCAGCCCACACATGTTGATAGTGAAAATTTGCAATTTTATCACGTTCGAATGAAGCCTCCTCCGTAAAGAGAACGTTTGCACTGAAATGAGGATTGACACATTGTTGGATGAACCATTCGCAGAAGTGTACCCGTGGAAGCCAATCAGCTGCTGATAGTGCCTGCACACGCTGTGCACGGTACGGAAACTACTGGTTCTCCCGTAGCACTCTCCATACAGTGACGTGGTCAACGTTACCTTGCACAGCAGAAACTTCTCTGACGCTGACATTAGGATTATCGTCAACTGCATGAAGAATTGCCTCGTCCATTGCAGGTGTCCTCGTCGTTCTAGGTCTTCCCCAGTCGCGAGTGAGAGGCTGGAATGTTCCGTGCTCCCTAAGACGCCGATCAATTACTTCGAACGCCTTGCTGTCAGGACACCTTCGTTCTGGAAATCTGTCTCGATACAAACCTACCGCGCCATGGCTATTGCCCCGTGCTAATCCATACATCAAATGGGCATCTTCCAACTCCGCATTTGTAAACATTGCACTGACTGCAAAACCACGTTCGTGATGAACACTAACCTGTTGATGCTACGTACTGATGTGCTTGATGCGAGTACTATAGAGCAATGAGTCGCATATCAACACAAGCACCGAAGTCAACATTACCCTCCTTCAAATGGGCCAATTGGCGGTGAATCCAGGAAGTACAGTACATACTGACGAAACTAAAATGAGCTCTAACATGGAAATTAAGCGTTTCCGGACACATGTCCACATAACATCTTTTCTTTATTTTTGTGTGAGGAATGTTTCCTGAAAGTTTGGCCGTACCTTTTTGTAACACCCTGTATATAAACTGCTGCAAAGCGGCGAGCCGAAGCTCAGAACATAATCTGTTAATGTTCAGAGTAAGAAATCTATTTGGTTGCATGGAACTTCAACCCTGAAAAAAGGACAAAGAACGGTGAAGATCTGTCAATTGACGGAGCAACATACAAGTACCATACCAGAATCAATCGCTGAACCTGACAGAAAAGAACTACGAAACAGAATCCTCATCTTCCCACTGCTTTTTCTTCGGCTGTGAAGCGGCTCTCTGTGGCTGTTTACAGAGGGGCTGCCGCGTTCGGTCGCGTGGTAGCATCATGTAGATATTCCGTTTCAGATTGCGAGGGAGAGGCCGCAGACATGGGTTCACTGAGGGACGGTTGGGAATAACAACAGGATACACTAGCTCTTGAGAATCTATCAGTTGGTTCATGGGAAAGGCTGTGACCCAGAGGGGGCTACAGAAGTTGCAAAAGGGGGATGGGAAACAGAGCCGACAGGAGAAGTGTCCGAGAGAACCGGAGACGACATGTGGGAACCGGAAACACGTTCCTTCACAGGCGTCTCCGAAGGGGCGGTCTCGACAACAGGAAAAACGCCAGATGAAGTGTCAGGGATCTTTAGCACAGGCGTGAAAGCACCTGTGGCTTCCTCATCCACGATTTCAGTCTGAGTAGCGAGGATCCTTTACTGGAGGCCTATCGGAAGGGCGAGCCAGTAGGGAAGGTTCATCAGCCGCATCATCCTGCGTTCGATGACACTTGTTGTCAGTAACAGGGAGCGATTCAGCCTGAGATCCCTGCGGGCGAAGATCAGCTAAAGTCAATTTTTTACGCTGTTCGTACGTAGGTTGTAATACAACCAGACGCCGCGGACAGCTAGACGGAAATGACCTGTTTGATTACAATAATAAGATGTTCCTTCTTGACAACACTACATGATATAGACCTTATAACCACATACCTGTAGACGAGAAGGAATATGGTTTTTGGCCACCATTTCTACCGACCCAATACCACTGTAGATCTGAAAGGGGTGCTGAGCAGACCAGCGTTCCTTTCAAACATAACGTATTTCCCCTGAAGTAAGCAAAACGGGCCTCAGAAAACAGTCGTTACCTCGGGCGGAAGGTTAAACACCCGTACATTCACATACATCACTTCTGCATCTGCCAAAAGAACCATACTAGTGGAACCATCATGGTGCGTAAAGGGTTCATGAGAACCGTGACGAGAAAGTATCCCATCAACCTGGAGCGGGTCAAGAAACTTAACAAAAAACACATATAATTCGCTGTCACAATATGCAGTATACACCTGATCAGTAGTGACTTTGAATGTATCGAATAACCTGTCATGTATCTCCAAACAGCCGGGCTGGACGTGACGCGTGGATTTGTCGAAGGTGAAGCTGACAGTACCTGTATGGGGAATTTTCGTGTTAACCATGGTGGACATCACAGCGCGAGACGACGCCGCGACAAAAAGGGCCCCCGCGAACACCAAACACTAGCCGACAACCAGCGATGCGACACGCATGGAGACCAACACGACGCTAAACGGACACGAGGGTAATAAGCAGCTTTACGGTAGAGGCTAAACTAATAGCACAACACATTTTCCCGACGCACGAAGCGGGAATACCACTCAGCTATCGAGGCAGACATACCTCAAAACCTGTAAGCAGACAAACAGGTGAAGATTTGAACCTCCGTTTCTCCGAATACAATTCATGTGTCTTACCGCTTCGCCGCCTCGTTCAGTGCGTCTCAGAAACCAATGTCTGTCATCGTACCTGCTTTATAGCGATCAAAATCTGGAGAATCTTTATTTTTGCAGAATCACAGAACCCATGTATCATACTGACTGTACCCTGTGTCTTTGTCCCATTCCATATCACCTCTTGTTACCATTCACAATATTTTGTAATCGGATGCTATCGATTTATTTTGCTTTGTCGTCTCCCACTTATCCGCCCTATATCTTCAGGAACTCTGACAGCGTGTATCTTCTTTCTTTGCAGCTCAACTGCTGTATTACCCAACTAATACTTCTATTCTGACGAAAAAACCAGGTACTGCTGCAGAGTTTTTATAAAAAAGGCAGTTCCAGATGAGAACGTTAGAATCTACATTACGCTTCTTTTGGGCTTAATGAGTTTTACTATATTTTGTGCTGAACGTTCACCGTGTGGTAGCCAAATGTCTTTCAGCTAAAAACATAAATGTGTTGATTCTTCAAATAATTGTATCTTCGCAATTTAGATATACAATTTTTATGTGAAAAAGTGCGACGACGATGGTGGAAAAAGGTGTGATATTTTAGGCAGGAAAGAAGCTACAAAAACTGCCACTTTTTAATTTGAAATCGGACAGTTAGTACGGAAATGACCCGTTCGATTACAATAATAGCATGTTCGTTCTTGACAACTGTACATAATATGGACCCTATAACCACATACCTGTAGATGAGATTGAATATGTTTTTGACCACCATTTCTACCGATCCAATACCACTTTAGACCTGAAAGGGGTGCTGACCAGACTAGCGTTCCTTTCGAACGTGACGTATTTCCCCATAAGGAAGAAAAACGGGCCTCAGAAAACAGTCGTTACCTCGGGCGGAATGTTAAACACTGGGACATTCATATACATCAATTCTGCATTTGCCAAGAAAACCATACTAGTGGAACCATCACGAGGCGTACAGGGTGCATGAGAATCTCCGAACACTCCGCAGATATTTCTAAACAGAAAAGCAATGTTCTGTTGTAGATTAAAAGAAAGGCACATATTTTATTCTTGAACTGTAACAAGTATTCTTGATCGTGACAACATCTTCCACACCATGGGTTTTTACGTAATTTAGCTCGAGCTTATGTTTTCGAATACCTTGAACCGCGTCCTTGACGGCTGCCAAAATGATCGATTGTGAAACTTCCTGACCACAGTCCTCATAAAGTTGTCTCGTCAGTCTTACGAAGAGTGGAGTGTTCCTTTACGATTTCATCTCGCACTGTCTTCTTTATATGACCTTACTGTAGCTTTCATCACAGCTGAAGAATCACCTGGCAAAGGATCTAAAATCAGTATACATTCTTAAAATTGTGACACGGTCTCAGCAGCTTTCAACAAGTAAGGCATTTAGTGAAGATGGGGAGGGAGCTAAGGGAAGACAGGTACCTAGTATCTACGTTTGTATTGTCGAAAGTAGTTTTTTCACGATTTTCTCTGTGCTAAATACAAACTGGGTCACGTGTATTTGTCCTTTGATGTCTCACGAACTTCATAAACAACACCCATAATGTAGGACACGTGTTTTAAGTTGCAATATATCGAGTTGAAATTGTAAAATTCTAGAAATTACTTGTTCTGTAAAGGCCGGCCATTTTCGATCACAATTTACTCTATTAGAGAGCAGCAGAAAGTATGCTTTGTTGCAACTTAGCGTCAAGTGGTCGTACTATGTGTTCTCGAGAAAGAAAATAAAGGAACTTATTTTATTTGTCATGAATTCAGGGTTTCTGCTAAAATATTCATTTTCATACGTGTCCTGTTAAATATAAAATAAAATAAACTGTAGGATCAAATGTATTCGTATGCCTATTTGTGGACGTTACTGAGTTGTGTGCCCATCTTTCGCTTTACTGTGGTTGAACTCTGATGAATGTCCTTTCAATGTTATATCTCAATGTCTGTGGGTGAACGGCAGTTCGTTCTTTCACAAGAGCCGAGGGAAGGAAATTTAGTCATTTTGGACGCTGGGATCTGGTGTGAAGTCAACGTTGTAACTCATCTCACACGCGTTCCATTGGGGTAGGTTGGGACTCTGGGAAGGCCAGTCCGTTCGAGGAATTTTTTTGCCCATTGCCTTACTGATGCTGCTTTATGATAGGCTGATTCCGTCATGTTCTCCGAACTGCATCTCCACCGTAAGCTGCACACTACGCTGCAAAATGTGTTCGTATCTCTATGTGCAGTAAGGGGACTTCACCATACCGACGAAGAGGAATCGACACCGTAACAGATCCTCCATCGTGTCAACTGTTGGCACTACTTGTGGTGGTAGGTAGCATTCTGCAGGCATTAGCGAAACCCAGACCCTTTCAGCAGCTTCACACGGTGCACACCGTTATTCATCACTCCCAATCTCCAGTTTCTACACATCCACAGTCCTGGGGAGCGCTCTTTACATCACTTGAAGCACCTATTAGCACGGACTGCAGAAATGTTTATTTCATAGGGACCAGGGCCAGCAGTGCACCCCATTCTTTTTAATTCCTTACACACAACCGCTATGCTAACTGGACTGCACTTTGAAGAATCCTTATTCTGATTTTAAGCTGTTTCTTAAACCATTCTTCGCAATACTGGACGCTGCCTGTCAATCAGAACATGAGGTCTACCTGGCCTTTGTTTAGCTGCGGACATTCATTCGGATTTCCACATCACCAGAAGTCGATCTGCCTACTGTTAAAAGGGTTGAAATGTCCCTGATGGACTTGTTACTCAGGTGACACCCAACGACTAGTCCACGTTCGAGATTTTTGTGGCGGCGTTCGTAGCGACAAACACTTCGCTGTAGAAACGGCTTACGAAGTCACCGCCACACTTTTAATAGCGGGCCGACCGGTCCGCTGGAACAGTGAACAGAAAGATGAAAATCCAAACACTCTGATTAAATAAAAGTCGGTACTTATCTTTATTAACGAAGATACAGAAACACAGTAGTGAACTCCGTGTCTACAGAAATCTGTCTAGTTCGAGTCGGAGCGGCTAGGTCAGCGTCGGCTGACTACAAACAACAACTCTGCTGCGATGAACACACAACTGACTAGCAAGTACACAAATCGGTGGCGAGTATACAACTGGGCGGCGAATACAGAACTGTCCTAGCGCTCGCGACTCCAGCGCTTAAGAAGCCAGAAGCCAGCGGTGGCGCGCGCAGACTTGCGGCGATTTCCTGTATCGCTGGCGCTGCTTATGCGGACGGCATCCGGACTTTGATGCTGCCAACCTTTTGGCAGCGGGCTCGGTTGGCATTACTGGCTAGGAAATAACATAGATCACTGAGCTCTCCTGATTATTCCAATCTGCTGTTAGTGCTACTTTACTGATAACAAAATACTCTCTACTTCCTTTTATACTGGCGGGTTTACTTGTTGTGGCATCTGGTGGTCATTTCTACATTACTAGTACATAGGAGGTGTTCAGATACTTTCGGTCAACTAGTGAATTAGCTATTGTTCCTCTTACTTTCATTCACCTAGGAGTTGAAGGTATAATATCTTCAAAGCACTCTCAGAAACGTCTCACTACACAAGAAATGATTTCGTTGTTGATTTTGGAAGGGTGAATTCCATTTGCTAGAAACGACACCGCAGTGTCATGAAAGAATAACATGTTTTATGAACTACAAACGGCCAAGGTCTCGCCAGTAAACTGCTGTTTAATCGCAGTGTTACAACGTTGTACTTACATATTATTGGCGGCCTTTGCATCTTTCACTTGGTGCTGGAAACTATTTATGTGGTGTCACAGCCAGACACCACACTTGCTAGGTGGTAGCCTTTAAATAGGCCGCGGTCCGTTAGTATACGTCGGACCCGCGTGTCGCCCCTATCAGTGATTGCAGACCGAAAGCTGTCACACGGCTGCTCTAGAGAGACTTCCTAGCACTCGCCCCAGTGGTACAACCGACTTTGCTAGCGATGGTTCACTGACAAAATGCGCTCTCATTTGCCGAGACGATAGTTAACATAGCCTTCAGCTACGTCATTTGCTACGACCTAGCAAGGCGCCATTACCAGTTACTGTTGAGATTATGAATAATGTCCCCTCAACAGCGATGTTCACCATTTATGGATTAAAGTTAAGTATTCCCGCACCTACGTACGTTTTTTGCTAAAGTCTAATTTCCTTGACCTGTTCCAGACCTCACGCCAGTCTGCGTGCCTTTCGGCTTCCTCTAGTATACCGGGTTGGCTCTCCTGCCAACCCACAATTTAGTTGTTGTTTCTCATTAGCTGCGGTTGAGAAGAAAATGAACCCGGCAGCGAGTTCATCAACCTGTATACAGTCAATGCTAAATTGTTTAAAACGTCATGCAATCTCGAAGCTCTCATTTTGGATTTATACATCTTTTGTGCAGAGAAAGAGAAAAGTTATACAAGCTGTTCACCATACTCGCACTAGATGCCACATTCCATTGTATGTGACGTACTGAAACTCAAATTGGTTCTACTCGTGAAATACACTCCTGGAAATGGAAAAAAGAACACATTGACACCGGTGTGTCAGACCCACCATACTTGCCCGGACACTGCGAGAGGGCTGTACAAGCAATGATCACACGCACGGCACAGCGGACACACCAGGAACCGCGGCGTTGGCCGTCGAATGGCGCTAGCTGCGCAGCATTTGTGCACCGCCGCCGTCAGTGTCAGCCAGTTTGCCGTGGCATACGGAGCTCCATCGCAGTCTTTAACACTGGTAGCATGCCGCGACAGCGTGGACGTGAACCGTATGTGCAGTTGACGGACTTTGAGCGAGGGCGTATAGTGGGCATGCGGGAGGCCGGGTGGACGTACCGCCGAATTGCTCAACACGTGGGGCGTGAGGTCTCCACAGTACATCGATGTTGTCGCCAGTGGTCGGCGGAAGGTGCACGTGCCCGTCGACCTGGGACCGGACCGCAGCGACGCACGGATGCACGCCAAGACCGTAGGATCCTACGCAGTGCCGTAGGGGACCGCACCGCCACTTCCCAGCAAATTAGGGACACTGTTGCTCCTGGGGTATCGGCGAGGACCATTCGCAACCGTCTCCATGAAGCTGGGGTACGGTCCCGCACACCGTTAGGCCGTCTTCCGCTCACGCCCCAACATCGTGCAGCCCGCCTCCAGTGGTGTCGCGACAGGCGTGAATGGAGGGACGAATGGAGACGTGTCGTCTTCAGCGATGAGAGTCGCTTCTGCCTTGGTGCCAATGATGGTCGTATGCGTGTTTGGCGCCGTGCAGGTGAGCGCCACAACCAGGACTGCATACGACCGAGGCACACAGGGCCAACACCCGGCATCATGGTGTGGGGAGCGATCTCCTACACTGGCCGTACACCACTGGTGATCGTCGAGGGGACACTGAATAGTGCACGGTACATCCAAACCGTTATCGAACCCATCGTTCTACCATTCCTAGACCGGCAAGGGAACTTGCTGTTCCAACAGGACAATGCACGTCCGCATGTATCCCGTGCCACCCAACGTGCTCTAGAAGGTGTAAGTCAACTACTCTGGCCAGCAAGATCTCCGGATCTGTCCCCCATTGAGCATGTTTGGGACTGGATGAAGCGTCGTCTCACGCGGTCTGCACGTCCAGCACGAACGCTGGTCCAACTGAGGCGCCAGGTGGAAATGGCATGGCAAGCCGTTCCACAGGACTACATCCAGCTTCTCTACGATCGTCTCCATGGGAGAATAGCAGCCTGCATTGCTGCGAAAGGTGGATATACACTGTACTAGTGCCGACATTGTGCATGCTCTGTTGCCTGTGTCTATGTGCCTGTGGTTCTGTCAGTGTGATCATGTGATGTATCTGACCCCAGGAATGTGTCAATAAAGTTTCCCCTTCCTGGGACAATGAATTCACGGTGTTCTTATTTCAATTTCCAGGAGTGTAGTTGCAAGACAGGCACTATTCTAAATGTACAGGAATTATCTACAACTACATCTCCATGATTAATCTGCAAAGTTCACTCCTAAGTGCTTGGCTGATCGTTCATCGGATCACTTTCACACTCTCTTTGGCTCTACTCTGGATCAGCGCGCAGGAGAAACGAATTGTTAAGTCTTGTAGTGGGAGGTATACTTTCACTCATTTTACACTGTCCACTGACATTAATGTGACAACCGGCAAGGTTCGACGTCAACATACAATACTCACTCACAGTTGGAGGGTGGCACGCCTAGTAGCGGAGAGTATATAAACAGTGTCGGGGCGACGTTAACAAAAATGCAGTTGTCGTAAAGCAGTAACAGAGCAATTTACCTGACACCTAAAAGGGCATGATCATTAGGTTTGGGCAATGGGAGGAAGCATTTCCAAACCAGAAACGTCTGTTTATCAGTTCGCGTGCCGCCGTGGTTGAAATACACCGTAAATGGCCAAACAGCCTTCCATAACTGGCGCCATGGTAACTGTGGAGCACCGTGGGCTATAGTTGACTAGACTGAAAGACGGCCGTGGATTTGTATACGCAACTGTTGAGGAACTAACCGTCCAGAAGAACCCCTTAACGATCTTTCAGTGAACGTTGCTGTGTATGGGCTGCCGCAGCGGCCACCTGGTTGATCCACCCATGCTGACTGCAGTTCAAAGGTAACAAAGGCTAGAATTTTCACGCCATTATCGCAACTGGACGTCCACAAAGCGAAGACACGTGGGTTTTCCAGATGAATCAGGTTTCATGCTGCATCTGGCAGGTGGCCGTTGTCGTGTACTACATGAAACGACTGAAAATAAACACACTGCCACCAACAGGAAACGTTAGAGTTTAGGAATTTTTCTTGTGGTCTTCCGTGGGTGAACTCGTCATTCTGGAAGGCACAATGGATCAATACAAAGATGTATCATCCTTGGGGACCTTGTCCATTCCTACATGCAGTTTCCTTACCACAGCCCAATGGCATCTACCAGCAGGAAAATTCTGTGTGTCACACAGCTCGCAGCGAACGTGCCTATTTCGAAGAGCACGAGGATCAGTTTACTGTACTCCCGTGGCCACCAAACTCTTCGGATTTAAACCAACTCGAGAATCTCTGGGCCCACGTCAATCTGGCTGTTCGCGCCATGGATCTTCAAACGACATACCCAGCGCAGCTGCCCACGGCACTGCTGTCAGCACGGCTCCACGTTCCTCAAAATGGTTCAAATGGCTCTGAGCACTATGGGACTTAACATCTGAGATCATCAGTCCCCTAGAACTACTTAAACCTAACTAACATAAGGACATCACACACATCCATGCCCGAGGCAGGATTCAAACCTGCGACTGTAGGGATTTCGCAGTTCCAGACTGAAGCGCCTAGAACCGCTCGGCCACACTGGCCGGCTCCACGTCCCTGTTGGTGGCTACCAGAACCTCAATGACTCTCTTCCAGTACGCTTCGCTCAGCAAAAGGTGATTATTCAGGCTTTTGATAGGCGGGCCATTAATGTGACTGGGCAGTGTATTAGGATGACTATTTCTTCCTACCTATGTGGGCATCAACAAAATATTTTCACATTCGGATGAGGAATTCTTTAACGGCTTCCTCCACAAACCGTGTATCATTTCCGTGACACTCTCTCGTTTGAACTCCGCCAATCCTATACGGTAATGATTCCGTTTTGAGCAGTAATGCTTCAGAAGAGAGAGAGAGAGAAATGTAGCTCAGGCAGTCTCTTTATTAGCTCTGTTGGGCCTTCTAACTGTTCTGCCAATAAAACGCAGTCTTTGATTTGCCTTACTCACAAAATTTTTTGTTTCATTGCTTTATTTAAAGTTGCTCGTGGATGTAAGCCATAAGTATTTAGCTGAACTGACGGTCGTTAGATCTGTGTGATTTATCGTGCATGCAACATTTATGTATCCCTTTCATTATTCATGTAGCTGATCTAACAATTATAATTGTTAGAGTCAATTGTCACTTTTCACACCGTACAAGTAACTTTTCTGTATCATCTTGCTATTTTTCTGCCGGCCGTGTTGGCCGAGCGGTTCTAGACGCTGCAGTCTGGAACCACGTGACCACTACGGTCGCAGGTTCGAATCCTGCCTCGGGCATGGATGTGTTTGATATCCTTAGGTTAGTTAGGTTTAAGTAGTTCTAAGTTCTAGGGGACTGATGACCTCAGAAATTAAGTCCCATAGTGCTCAGAGCCATTTGAACCATTTATTTGCTATTTTTCTTGATCTTCTGATGCGTTTAAAGGATAAGTGACGGCATCATCTGCTAATATTATGAGAGTGCTGCTCAGGTTGTTTCCTAATACAAGTAGTTAGTTTATATGCATCAGGAACAGCGGATGGTCTATCACACTTCCCTACGGGTAGCCAGGTATAGCCCGTGTTTTCCTCGATGACTTCCAGTTAATTACTATGAAATGTGACCTTTCTGACAGGAAATCACGAATCCAATCGTACAACTAAGACGATGTTCTATAGTGACGCAATGTTATTAGAAACCGCTTGTGAGGAACCATGCCTTCACGGAAGTTATAAATATGGAATCACTTTGAGATCCCCAGTTGATAGCGTTATTACGCGACATGAATAAGTAGCTACTTGAATGTCATAAAAACTATATTTCCCGGACTGATTTCCGACCAAGTGTCAATTGATAACTTTCTTCGAAGTAATTCACATTGTTCGAATACAGTATATGTTCCGAAATCCTACTGCAAATCAACGACAGCGATATAGCTTTGTCATTCAGTGGATTACTTCTGTGGCCTTTCTTGTGCGTTGGTGTGACCTGTGCCATTTTCCAGTCTTGATGAACGCATATGTCGTCGAGCCAGCGCTTGTCCAAGATTGCGACGTACGGAGCATGGTTAGAAATGACGTAAGTAAGTGGTCTGCTTTGCCAGGAGTCTTTGTAATTTGTTTAAGTTAAACACATCAGAGGTAGAGATGGACCTATTTTGTTGGTTCATTTATTTCTTTTATTTCGTTTGTGACTCACTCAGTCGCACTTCCTATTAGCGATTTATCAACTTTGTTTAGCGTTTGTTATTACATATTTTGTTATTCATGATGACGCAACAACAGCGTCTTGCATTACAAAACTACAGTCATTTCTGCATTAGACGTTAAATTTCATAGGAATAGTTTTTATTCTATCTTTGCCGGTTCTCTTTTGTGTGTAAGTGTGTGTGTGCCTGCTGTTTGATAAACGTTTCTTTAGCCTATTGTAGGGGCGCGTGACATCGTTTGTAGAAAATCTGTTAGCTAATGCGATCTGCTTTAAAATGCTAAGTTCTTTACGTATTTCGTTTTCATCTAAAGGTAGACGAAGGAGCCGGTGAACCATGGAAGTGAAGAAAGCTTTTTTGTATCGGGGAGGATGGCATGAACTGGCATTGACGATGTCGCAGCTTGTGTTACACAACCTATATGTTATAAATCTGATTCTGGTCGACAATATGATTATTATGTAGCGCCTGCAAAACATTAAGTAGACGCTATGTATCTGCTCACATGCATCTACTACTCTCAACTTGTGGGTGAATAAAGAATACTGTTTCACATATGTTGGTTTCCCAATCCCCTGCTGATTTCTTGAGAGAAGCCTCTGTACCCCGACAACTGTCGAAATGTCTGGGCTTAGAATACGCTTTAGGTTTCTATAACATATGGTTTTTACCGTTTTCCTGAGCAGGAAGGGCTCGCACTACGTTCATGTGTGTGAACCTTTATCTCTTACTTTCCTTACCCCAGAGTCCTGCATAGGGTGGAGCCAACAGATGTTTGCGTCTCTGTGCCTGAAACAGCCGTCTTCTAAACTGGACCCACAATGCTTTCTGCGTTAATTTTATTTTATTATTTATTTTATTATTATTATTATTATTGTTACTTTAAATATTCTCTGCTACACATTACAATTTCCTGTGCTAACCTATTTCGACCCATCAACAAGTTGCAATGAATATTTCGTGCGTAGCTGTAAATGTTTCCAAGCAATGAAATAATAAATAAATTTTAAGTAGAGTCATATGTGAGATTTCTTTCACAGATGCGCTCTATTTCCCCAAAATCTTTTCAAAATATTTAAATTTTCCATTTGCTACTGATACTATTAATACCATACATTCGCTCTGTTTCGTGACGGTTGGCAGCCAATTAAATGTCGTGACAGGCACTGACCTTGTGAACCACAGATACCTTCCATTTGATACGAACATTATCTTACTTTTGCATGTATCAAAATTTACAAAAAGTAAACATTCAATTCTCAAACGGCAAAAGTCTTTTACCAAAATAAAGGCGTAGAAAACACACTGGCAGTAATATTAAACGGTAATGGTTTTATGTGCAGTGTGAAAGAGAGAGAGAGAGAAAGAGCTTGTGAATAGCGAACCAATTCGCAGACGAGCGGAAAGAGAAATTTAGAGAGAGGTATTTTCATATAATTTTCCGCTCTCGGTGAACATGGCTCGCGCAGCATCGCTTTTCTCCTGCTTTCCTTTTCATTAGGTTGGTGGCGCCCACGACGTGTATGAAGGGCAACATAAAGCCACATTTAACTTCAAAGCCCGCTCTTCCTCATTAGGGAAGGAAGGTAGCGGCGCTATGTGATACCGTCCGTATCATAAGCTGTGCCACGTTAGACGCTGGCGGCGAACCGTCGCTGTTGGAGAGAAACTTGGAAAGGGAATTTTATGTCACCAACCAGAGCCGGTGTACCGAGTTTCCTCACTCTCTTTGCGAAAGAAGCTGTAATTCTCATGAATTATTCAGCAATGCTACTGACTTTCTGTCAAACATCTCCCAGTAAAATGAGAGGCACTAAATGTACACTTTCTAGGCTTCATTTCACCAGTGGAACGACGATCAGGATAGGTAGCAGGTTCATTTACGTTTCCCTTTACGTGTTGTTTAGTCTGGATTAAAGCTCATTCAGTCAAATAGATTTTTTCAAGGCAACACTGATTAAAAAAACTAATAGTTATACCCTTCTCCAGTTTCGTTTCATTTTCACTTCGACATCATTTTGAATCAATCGTTATATATTTCGGTGTACATAGATACAAAAGTACTAGAAGTTTCAATTTCTTTTACCGAATATTTACATAAAAATTCCATATGTGTTAATGTCATTCCCTTGTAGCCGAGTGATTATCTATCCGAACCAATCCACATACAACTTGTATGAGAGTTGATTATATACTTCTGTTTGACACATCATGGAATAGCCAACGAACCGACTTGTAACTCCCGACACCAATATATTCCAAATTTCATAATCCATAAGAAACATAATATATTGAAATTATTCTAACGCTGAACGTACTGGATCGGTTGAATGTGTTTATTTGACCTTGTTTTCACAATGCGAACAATGAGATGAAATCAGCTACTCTCCTGCTCGCATATTTGCCAAACTTGTTGTAACCGCAGCTTGCGTCACTGGTGTCACAAAATTTACGCCGATGCTGCAATTAATAATATTTCATCCTTTTACTACATGTTTCTACATGAATGGTGAACACAGTTTTATCTAATCTCTGGCGATTTATTAATCAAGAACTTGTTTAAAATTTACTTCAATGATATACACCACAAATGAGAACACTATGTCTCAGAATAAAACTGAATAGCTTTTCTCATTAACATATTGTAAGATATGAATCATATCGATATAATTTGTTCCATTTGCGAAAGGATGATCCCAACAGTATGCGAGCCAGGCACCAACAACTATTTCTGCCTGCGCTGAAGCAACCCCTACCTGTCATCATTGTTACTAAAGATTAGCTTCTATTGTTAGCAGCGGTTATTGGCTTCGATAGAGCACTGTTAATTTGAAATATAATGTGATAAGACATAAAATGAAAAGTCGGAGAGCGTTCATATGATGAAAATAAAATTTTTATTTATTTATTTGTTGGTAAATGTTTTTGAACGCTAGTGCCGACATCAGCAATACAACAGCAATCTCCTGGATATCTCATTCTGCTGCAATGGGAACAAGTCAAATCTAAGGACAGCTTCTTTTGCTCATATATTTTAGATGTTTATGACTCGTTGTGGTGCAGCAGAATGAGAAATTTTGCGATGGCTATTGCATAGATGAAACTGGCAATAATGTTCAAGAAAGAAGACAATTACATACCCAAAATTATGTAATCTGTAACATTCTCCCAGCACAGCATAGAGAGATAGCGTACTCTTAAGAATTAAGTTTGAGGGATCTATTCCAGATTCAGCGTCTTATCTCCGTCGCTTCCTGTGCCGACTCCCACTTTACCCATCGCTATGGGCATGTATTGCAAAGGTTTTTAAGATATCTGCTCATTAAGTTCTTTTTACACGTTCCTTCCACTTCTCATTATATTTGAGGATTTTTTTTTGTATTTGCATATTTTCGTTTCTTAAGCAATCGCCTAGCATATGTATTTCATTTCAGACTTCACTATTCGAGTTATGGGCTTATCTGCCATCCAACCATCAAGTCAGACACAAGACACGATGGAACTGCCGGTGTGTTATAGAATTTCAGTTGAATTTCTTTGTTTAGTTTTTATTGTTTTATAGGACCTTGAAGTTTCGCCGTCACATTATCTGTAACATTATCACGATAAAATGAAATATCTCATCCCAGGTAATACAAACGACTTACTTGCTGGATTATTTTGGTATTCTATATTGTTGTTGATCGCATCTGTTGTATTCCTCGGAATGCCATTATGTTTTTCTCTGTACATGTTTTGGAGTTATAATATGGCCAAAATGTTGTACTTTACAATTATTTACTTGCAATTCTTCTTCTGTAAAGTCAGCACACGTTAACGTTTCTGTACAATGGATTAAACACGTTATGCTGTCAGAAGGCCGATGTGTGAAGCTACAGAAAATACCGTAGCAATAACTACCGTAGACGTATCATTCGTTCCAAAGAAATAATGACCATATGTAACAGCTCTAAGTATTAGTAAGCTGATACTTCCTTGACTACAATCCATGATGGTAACAGTAGAAATAGTGGCTAATGAGGTATGTTTTTAAGTTTCTATTGAATTACCACAGAATACGTCAGACAACAGCAGGACATAAGTCCATTTAGAACCCTGGCCAGGGGGGCAAAGTCGATAAGAGAAATAATTTTTGTGTCTTGCATTGTGTCTGTGTATAACACATTTGAGTTTAAACTAATTGCTATTAGCAGCAACATAAGACATTAAAGATTAAATGGTAATGAGTGTGAGACTACTAAGATATCTAGAACTTGTTCTGCTAGATTTACGATTATCTATTTGTCGCAATATTTTCGCTGCTCGCTTCTGCTGGATAACACACCATATACGTAGTTTAAGTGCATTGCTCCACAAGATTTCCATAGGGACACAGGGACCAGCGCATGCAAAATATGCCATTACTCTTTAAATTAGGTCAGCATAAAGGACAGAATAACAGAACGGAGTGGCCATTTGTATAGACAATTTTAAGTTGTTGTTTAACTGTGTGGCAAAAAATTTTACACACTGTGCTTCATATAATGTGTGACCATTAATGTCTACTTCTTGTGCTAAAAGGTCAGTTTTGCTTGTTTGAAATTGCATAATATATATATGCCTGATTACGAATTCGACTATTCGTTGTGAACCACTTGTAGGCCTGTTCAGCTTTCATATGAACTACGCCAGTGTTGAATTTAGATCGTCGATTAGTATACTTGCGTCATCATGTTTTCCAATCTATTAGGACAAAACCGTAGTCCACTCTCGTTACGGGAAGCAGCTATGAGCAGACCGGCAATGATCAACAGGCTGACATCATGGAAAGTGTATCATGGATTCTCACTGTCACCACTAAAGGTATATCGAAGAGGCAATGAAGGATGAAAAGATAAGTCTAAGTAGGGGATGACCATGTCACGAGCAGATTATCATGGTACAGGTCGCTGAAGACATAGCATTACTTTCCGGAAGTTCTGAGGAATACGATCGGATGTTAATAATACAATGGATAACGTGCTAGCTGACAACTATGAGATTCGTGTGTTGAAAAGTAAAACTTTTCATTGACTGGATGTGTTTGATACCCTGGCCCTAACCTGTACAAGATAATGCTGAAGTGGTGGACGAATCTTGCTATCTCAGAATAGGAACGGATAAAGGAGAAAGATACAAGAATGAACCAAGAAGCAGAAATTGCATAAGGCAAAACAGCTTTTTACCGAAAGTAAAAGCCGATAATATCCAAAACTATAAATATTCACATTAGAAGTAAGGTCGTGTAAATCTGTTTCTGGAGCACAGCGTAATGTTACTACTTCGGCAGTAGTAAAAGCACAATACTATCCCTGTAAATCAAAGTTTCCGTGAAGCGAACGAAATGCTATTTTAAAGCCAGTTTGCTGTTAGAAAGTAAATTATCAGCAATTCCGGTACATTTTAATGTCCGTGTTTAACGAGAACTGTCCTTTTTTGATTCCACTATCACAGTCGCTAAGAATGGAGCCCTTATAGGATAAATTTGTCTGTCTGTCAGACTTTAAAAACAGTTTCTCACAGGAACGGATAGAGGGATGAAGTTGAAATTTAAGTCGGTTGCTAAGGTCTACGGTCTCTTGACGGTGCAAAATATATAAGCTCCTAAGTCCACGCAATTACAGATACAGCCATTCATGTCGCATATTTTGATTCTCGCAAACTCACGCATCAAAACCTGCAGGGTGATTCCCGTTGGTCGAGAATCAAAAAATTTGGCAATAAACAAGGTTTCACAGTGCAAACAAAGGGGAAAAATCCGAATATTGTGAATTGGGCATTACATCACACTTTTATTAAAAATTTGTTATTGTACTCTCTGTCACATACTAAGATCTATAACCCTCTTACGGTGTAACCAATGTAAGCTTCTAAGAGAATGTAGCCAAAAAATACGGCATTTTATGTCACGTATTTGGTATTCGGCAAGAAGTACGGTTGCGCAGTGCACGTAAGGGAAAGAAATCAGAAAATCGTTAATTTCTAATCATATCACACGAAAGAAATATTTATTTTGACACCTGTTATCCGACTTCAAACTTGAAATTAATACATTCTCGAAAGTCTCTGAATCCCTGGGACTGATATCTTCTGAGTATCAACGTCGTTATCAGTCAAAATACGTCGAGACTCTTGATAACCGGTACTGTTGAACTGTCTATATGCATAATTAAGTTTCTGTGAAACCTCAGTACGCGAGTCCTACTGAAGGCTGGGAAATTTTCATTTTGTAATTTTTGATGTGTGTACTTTAGAGGATAACAACTTACAGTCCGAAGGCAGCAAAAAAATATGTATCCATGTTTTAAAATGTTACTGAACTTTCCACACCTCAGGATGGGAGGTAATCATTACAACATATAGGGGAGCAGGTGGATGTCTGTCAGAAAGTACCCAGCTAGTATGCTCTCTTCTATAATGTTATAAGAATGCCATACAGCGACTACGACGCTATCAGTTGCATATTCAGTCAAATGTCTTGTAGCTCATTTATCTTTACATACGTGAGCGGATGAATATAAGCAACGTCATAGCCTGGGAGGCTTGTAACTGGCCATACATAAGTGTAGTGTGATGCTCTGATTCAATATTAGCACCAGTACCTTACTTGATACACATCGAAGACTTCCCAGATAGAGTTAATCACGGGAAAAAATTCACTTTCCCGATGACAGCGATATTATTGTCACTGAGAAGAGAGGAGGGCTCCTTGCAAAGAAAGCATATGAAACACTCCAGGAAGTTTAAACTTCATTAATGTGCAATAAAGTGGCACTGAACATAAAGCCAAATAATGCCGTAAACGTCAGTTTGAAAACAGAAAATGAAAATGGATGGCATCTCTACAGAAATTTTAATAATGAATATTGGATTCTCAGTTGAGGTGGTGTAGAAACACAAATGTAATTGCCAGTTGACTGGCATCAGCATGTTATGCCCTTACATTCCTTTCACCGGTGTATAACAACCAGTATCTTTTGGTTACATACTAATCACATGTGCAGTCAGTGACAGAATTTGAAAGACTCCTTGCTTTATCGTGATGCTCATCTGCACAGCGTTTTTGTGTGTTTCGGAGCATAACGCGCTTGGAGACAAAGTGCTACCAATATGTTTTCTGCAGGCGTGAAATCGAAAAACTATGCGAACATTGTCAGACTGTTCTACCTAAAGTAAGAAAGAGTATCTCTGTTGATTAATTTATCTTTCATGTTGCGTTCAACAAACTAATAAAAAACGTTGTTTATTGTGTACTGTACTATTACTAATTAATTAGAACTGATCATGATAACCTTAGGAAAAAAGTATTTTTGAATAAAAAAGGAAGTATCCCTAACTGTCACGAATTAGCAGGATAATACGCGCTTTTGGTTTCGAAACGCTCAGTTACTATTGATGCTGATGATAAGGTTACAGGAAGGACTATCTCGAAAATACGTAAAGATAGCAGCAGGGATAAATATATATCTAAATACTATTAACGAATAACTCTGTACCGTAATTAAGTCAATATAGTTGACAGAGGCATAAAAACAGGCATTAAAAAGTGTACAATTATCCCACAATTTTCACCTTTACATTCAGAAGGTGTAAAACAAAGACAGCGACAAAACTCGTGGGAGAGAAGTTTTCTTAAGTATTCTTTACTGGTGGTCCATCTATCTGCAAGTGGCTCTTCCGTATAAGAGGTAAAAATTTTGTATCCAAAAACTAACGCAGTTTTCGCTTTGAAAGGCGAACACTTTCAACAAAGATAACATCCAGTTGGAGCAAACAGCTCCCACATGTTGTACCAGAGATGACTAAGACAGAGATATAGCAAAGTAAATGGCGAAGTAGCCTACACTTGGTATTGGAACGACCTTCTTGGACTCAAAAAGATAAATCTACTACCTCTGTGTCACCACTTAAGTGAGTATTGATCAGAATATATAATCTCAATTACACGAAAATATGCAGTTAAATTACCAGGATGATTATAGAACAACCAGGAAGTAAACTGAGGATCGCACAGTTGAGAGACGTATTCTCCAATGATGTGAATTCTCCGTTATACATGTGACAGGCAAAATACGTTTACTCATCCAATGTTCTTGCTGAGCTGTCCAGTACTGGTGGTATCTCGCACCTTGACGATGCGGTGTCGCTTGCTCCACCACACAGACAGGCAGCAAAAATGCCTATGGTACTCGAGGCTTTTGAGTTTTATTCGCATTTCTGTTGTTCTGGTTTGGATCTAATGTTTGCTTACGAATAATATGCAAGGGCACTGACTGCAATTCGAGCACATAAATGGTTATCAGGAGAGATAATATGGGCTCCTATTAAGTAACTACCGAGATATTTTTGTTTTTCTGCCTTGAGCGAACTGCAAACTAAATAACATGTACACCGAAGTCGATTAGGTTTTTTTAGCATCACCAGACGCTACTCACATTACGAGTAAATAATGTTAATTTTAATACTATACTCTTAAAAAGAGCAAGATGTATGAAACAGGCGAAATACCCTCAGACTTCAAGAGGAATATAATAATTCCAATCCCAAAGAAAGCAGGTGTTGACAGAGGTGAAAATTACCGAACAATCAGTCTAATAAGCCACAGCTGCAAAATACTAACACGAATTCTTCACAGACGAATGGAAAAACTAGTAGAAGCCGACCTCGGGGAAGATCAGCCAGTATTCCGTAGAAATACTGGAACACGTGAGGCAATACTGACCTTACGACTTATCTTAGAAGAATGATTAAGGAAAGGCAAACCTACGTTTCTATCATTTGTAGACTTAGAGAAAGCTTTTGACAATGTTGACTGGAATACTCTCTTTCAAATTCTAAAGGTGGCAGGGGTAAAATATAGGGAGCGAAAGGCTATTTATAATTTGTACAGAAACCAGATGGCAGTTATAAGAGTTGAGAGACATGAAAGGGAAGCAGTTGTTGGGAAGGGAGTAAGAGAGGGTTGTAGCCTCTCCCCGATGTTATTCAATCTGTATATTGAACAAGCAGTAAAGGAAACAAAAGAAAAATTCGGAGTAAATATTAAAACCCATGGAGAAGAAATAAAAACTTTGAGGTTCGCCGATGAAATTGTAATTCTGACAGAGACAGCAAAGGACTTGGAAGAGCAGTAGAATGGAATGGATAGCGTCCTGAAAGGAGTATATAAGAAGAACATTAAGAAAAGCAAAACGAGGATAATGGAATGTAGTCGAATTAAGTCGGGTGATGCTGAGGGAATTAGATTAGGAAATGAGACACTTAAAGTAGTAAAGGAAATTTGCTATTTGGGGAGCAAAATAACTGATGGTGGTCGAAGTAGAAAGGATATAAAATGTAGACTGGCAATGGCAAGGAAAGCGTTTCTGATGAAGAGAAATTTGTTAACACCGAGTATAGATTTAAGTGTCAGGAAGTCATTTCTGAAAGTATTTGTATGGAGTGTAGCCTTGTATGGAAGTGAAACATGGACGATAAATAGTTTGGACAAGAAGAGAATAGAAGATTTCGAAATGTGGTGCTACAGAAGGATGCTGAAGATTAGATGGGTAGATCACATAACTAATGAGGAAGTATTGAATAGGATTGGGGAGAAGAGAAGTTTGTGGCACAACTTGACCAGAAGGAGGGATCGGTTGGTAGGACACGTTCTGAGGCATCATGGGATCACCAATTTAGTATTGGAGGGCAGCGTGGAGGGTAAAAATCGTGGAGGGAGACCAAGAGATGAATACACTAAGCAAATTCAGAAGGATGTAGGTTGCAGTAGGTACTGGGAGATGAAGAAGCTTGCACAGGATAGAGTAGCATGGAGAGGTGCATCAAACCAGTCTCAGGACTGAAGACCACAACAACAACAACAACACTCTTAAAAACAGTTTTCATGATCAGTGCTTTTATTGGAACAGACTAACACACGATTACATAAATGAAAAGACAACACAACGCTAACTGCTCATTCTTGTCGAAATGGAAATCTATGTTAACGCCTATGAATATGAAACAAGTTATTTTTCGTTGTTCTTAAATTTTACTTCTAAGACATTGGATTTCCTCGTAAAAGTGATCTACAGATCAGACTACTGGTCCTATTACTTCTTCCACTCTCATTGCAAAAGCCAGAACACATGCTCATAGTTCCTGAAATTACTTCATCCTTAAAAAGTGAACGTAATATTTAAAAAGAATGACAGAGTACATTACGGATAATAAGAATGCTCTCTTTCTAACTATATTATTATTCTTTAGTCTAGAACTAATTACGAGACACATTTGTACAACGTGAAACAACTTATACCGTGGGAATCCGTCATCTAATCATGTCTAACTACTCTGAAGTATACTAGTGTGCAACACTTAAGACCAAGAATAGCTTTCGCTTGATGTGTCACTGTCGGGTAATACAGCCCGATATAGCTTGCATAGTACATGGAAACACTGCTACAGTATGGCAAAAAATGTAGCTGAAAGAAGTACGTAATGATAGAAGAGAAATCAGAAATTAATTCAAAGACAATATATACTAAGATGGTATCTGTTCTTTCGGACATGTCCGAAAGAACAGATACCATCGGTGACCATGCAATTCGTTAGAATGAAATTCCAATGAAACGAACACCCTTAGTTTTTACGGGCGTTGACTTACGTCAACGGGAACACATGAAAATGTGTGCCCCGACTGGGATCCGAACACCGGATCTCCTGCTTACATGGCAGACGCTGTATCCATCTGAGCCACCGAGGACAGCGCGACTGCAGGGATTTATCTCTGGCATGCCTCCCGCGAAAGCCGCATTCTCAACGTATTGTCCCGCACTACATTCGTTGTACCCCCGCCCATTATACTCATTACTCGTGGCGCGTTGGCGATTCCCGTAAGAGTTCGGGCACTGTTTGTGCATTCGCACAGAAGAAGAAGATGGTGAAGTGGCCGGTGAGCCTTAACTATATATATCCCGTAAGCAGCTAAGGGTGTTCATTTCATTGGAATTTCATTCTAACGAGCAGCATGTCCGAAAGAACAGATACCAACTTAGTATACATATATAGTTAAGGCTCACCGGCCACTTGACCTTGGAGAGGTCAGAACCCCCTGGGTCTCCTCTTTGGCTACGTCCTTGCTGCAAACAAGTGTTGATCACGTTGGTTTACGGATGCAGCTTCTCGTCTATGTCTCTGGTGCTCATGCTGAAAACGGCTGTTAATAACAGCTTTATGCCTACCTTACTTGTTCGAACTTTTTTGCCTACGTCCAGATCGTAATCCAGAGGGAAACATGCCTATACGTCTTCCTTTAATCTACAGCGGCAGATTTGCACCTGGTGTCAAAAATTGTAACTAATTTTTTGTTTGCACTGTAAATCAGTTCCGTATTAAATCATTAGAATATCTACGAAGTTTCGTTGCCATACTGCCGCACGATAATCACAGGCCACACTAGAGCTATGTGAGTAGCTGAATTTTAATTGCAAACAAGCGATATGTATACAAATCAAAGAATATTATCTTTTCCTTGGCATGTCACAAAAATAAACTGTCGGTTGTTCTTCTTCATGTTTAAATCACACGCTGTCAGATGGCTCTCTTATCGTCAGTCCCTGACCGTCTGTTTCTCAACGAACGAACGTTCTGTTCTATGGTTCAAAACACAATATATAATTAATTTTCGTTTCCTTCATTGCCAGCTTGCTTACAGATTATTTAAATTACCTTAAGATTTCCTGTCTATGTCTAGACGATATCTGCATTTCTTACTACCGGAATATATGAAAATTGCGATCCAAAGTCACTGACCATTACACCTAAAATTGCTACCTTACAAGAGCCCTGAACGATTACGAAATTTAAACTGTGGTGAAAAACGTACTTAAATGATTAGACATCTTTGAAATTTGTTGCTGAAGAGATAGTTGAATATCTGATTCATTCACAAACTAAGGAATAAAGACGTCATGCAACGAGTCAACAAACATGACTATGCCAAACTAAGAAAACAAAACGACATGAGGTGTTTCTGGAAACAATAGTTGAATTTATTGCTCTGGGAAAAATTTCAAGGGTAGGCCTAGATGTGAGGGTGAAAGGCAGATCCTCCATGGTGTGAGAGACGATTTGCTGAGATTGACACAGTAGCTGGTGATAGGAATGGATAACAGCAACGGACAAAGCTTAAAACATTTTATTGAATAACAAAATGCAGTTCAGTATGTCTGTCTACAATTTCTAAGCACGCTAGGTTGCTATTAGTTATTTTATATTGATTCGTTGTCACAGATTTCGAAGTGTGAAGACAGTGTGTTTGTGAAAGACTCCCTGCAGGTGCAGGTATCCAGCACTGAATTTCAGTGAGCCCGCAATCCGCCGCTGGTGCTTACACTGGAATCAGAGGGCGTGCTAGCCGCGGGGCGTTGATCCCCAGCAGATGGACACTGGCGGCTGAGTGGCCATTATCAACGATCACAGTTCGAATCCGATTACAGTCCGTCACGTCGTTGCTACGGTGCACAGATTAGCGGTGCATTCTCCAAAGTGGCTCTCACCAGATGACGCATTTCCGAATCCACTGTCCGATACGTAGAGGAATGTGTGATTAGGAAATACGTGGTTCATTTAGGAAATTGAATTGGCGTTCTTGTAGAGTTCGTTATGAGATTTCTTACTTCTCGCATGTAGTAAGACGTTCTCTTTTCCGATAAAAAAATCCTTTGCCATTCTTTCTGAAAAGGATCTAGAACTGGAAAGCCTGCGGAATGTATTATGCAGTATAATGAGCACACTCTAAATCAATGAAGGGTGATAGTACTGATGAATAAGATAACTGACATAAGCTGTAAGCTTAACATCAAAATTCTTGTCTACGAGGTAGACGAAGTGAAGAAATTCCACTAACCTGCTAGAGCACTATCGCATGATGGCTGAAGCGAAGCAGATGTACAAGAGTTGCACAAAAATATGGGAATACGGCGAGAAGTGCATGTTTGAAATCGCATGATAGCCAAGCCTGCAGGCCGCGCTGTTTTATCTGACTACGAACGGCGCCTGTGCAGTGTCCTCAATACGCTGCAACTGTGAGTCGTACTCTGAGTTCTCCGTAGTTGTGAGAGTGTTACGTGGGAATTAAATAAATTAGGTTGTGGACAAATTCTTGGAGGCTGGTGGTGCTTCCGTATGTAAGGCAGTCGTAATGTTTGGTGTTTCAAGAGGCACTGTACATAAGATTAATACCACATACAGGGAAAGCGGAATAGCATCATCAGTTAAATCATGAGGTGGAAGGGACTGTCTTGAGTTTACTGAGAGGCGGACATTGAAGAGGATTGTGACAAAAAATCAGAAGACGACACCTGGAAATGTTACTGCGAAACTTAATGTTGCGCCCGCGAAACCGTCGGGACCAAAATAACACGAAGGGAACTCTAGAAGTAGGTAACTGCAGGGCGAACTGGGGTCCAAAACCACTCATAACAGATGGATATGGCCGGCCGCGGTGGTCTAGCGGTTCTGGCGCTGCAGTCCAGAACCGCGGGACTGCTACGGTCGCAGGTTCGAATCCTGCCTCGGGCATGGGTGTGTGTGATGTCGTTAGGTTAGTTAGGTTTAAGTAGTTCTAAGTTCTAGGGGACTTATGACCTAAGATGTTGAGTCCCATAGTGCTCAGAGCCATTTGAACCATTTGAACAGATGGATATGTCCCTATCAGGAAAATGTGCTGTCGAAGCCTTAAAAGCCGGACTATGGACCAATGGAAGAAAGTCATTAGGTGGGGCGAGTCCTGTTACATACCGCTTCAGAAACCTGGTTGAGTTTACGTCACAAGAATGAAGCATACCTGAGTTTCGGTGAAGATTTTGGCAGCCAAATCAAGGTATTCTATGGGAGTCGTGGTTACACTGAATGGTTATATTAACACCAAAGATTATACAACCATTTTGGCTCATCTAATGGTGTAATGGTTGTTCCCCTATGATGATGCTGTGTTCCGTAACGATACGGCCCCTTTTAACGCAGCTGGCATCGTCCAGGATTTGTTTTGTGAGCACGAGGATGAATTGTCTCGTCTCTCTTGCCCACCACTGTCCCCATATCTCAACATAACTGTGCCTTTGAGGCTTATTTTTGTTAAAAAGTTGTATGATAGGTAAACACATCTATCTTAGACCGCTCGGCTAATCCCGCGCGGCTGTCTAATTTGCTGGAAGCTTCATGTAGTCAGTGGGAGATGGTGTACTATTGCGTACTGTCAAGAAACTAGCGTTGCTGTCACTGTAATCATATTAAGACGGCCCGTAATCGATTTCTTGGAATGTTGCTTACAGCCCGTGAGGTGTCATTAGCTGCAAAGTGGCGAGCGTGGTGTGCCAAAGCTTTCATGAGGAAAACACAGTCTTGCGGAAGGACTGTTGTGGTACTGGGAGGAGAATGTGACGATTTATATACCTAGCTGTTTGCTGTGCTTTGCTCGAGATAGTGTTTACAGCAGGCACTAGGTGGTGGGGTGCCGAAGAGCAAAGACGTGAAGTGTCGTTAACCCGACGTGTACAGGCTTGGAAGGATACTGCGCTCCACGTCGTAGCGGGTTGAGTCGGCCGATGTAACCGTATTGGGTGGCGGCATTGCGTGGCTATCAGAAGTGTAATACTGTGGTTGTCAAGCGCCTTTAGCTGTTCTCACATTGGAAGATGTTCTGACTGATGGAAAGTTTTCCGTTGTGGTTGAACAGAAATGAATTCAATTTCAGCCTGATCATTGTGAGCATCTGCATGTTTGTGAAATTTTTTCCATTAACCGTTATTTAGTTGTTTTAGTTGGTTTCGCCTTGTACATAAAAGCACTCACAATTATTAGTTTGATTGGAATTCTATAAGTTAAATTTATCATTCAATGTGCTGGCTGAATTTGGAAGAAAAGAATTTAATTATTATACGTTCTGTTAAAGTTGTTTTAAAGCTGTTTTGTGATTTAGGTGTTGCTGAACTATCTTAATCGGTGATGAGCATATGGGAAGAACTCTTCTTTAATTATTCTAATTTGAAAACATTGTTCCATTAGCTTACTACAGAAAGCTTTTATAGTTAGTTTGCTATTTGAGGGCTACTGCTAGAGTTTCATCTCGTACAAGTAAATTAATTGCTGAGTAATTTCGGAAGAGCTATTAACTGACGCCGTGTTTCTCTTAAATAAAAGTTGTCGTTTTTAAAAATCTTTTACCCTGAACATGAAATTATTCGTCGATGTTAACTATTGTAAGTGTTATTACAATTTCCGAACTCGAAGAAGGTTGTGGACTTATAAAAGGTTTTAGAAGTGTGCTCATTTCTACTTTTAGAAGTTACGTGTACCAAATTGTAACCATAATTTTCATGATACTGCAGGTAGCCGCTGTTGACATAATTTGGGGCTTGCTGGCGTGTCGTGACCGTTTGTAACAGCTGTATAATTGACAATGTTTTTGTTGCAGCTATTTAATTAATGTTATGTTTATTAATAATGCGTTGTGTATCGAAATTTTTACTGCCTCTGGGATATTTTCCTAGCTCACCCAAGTTTGAATATACGTTCGCTCTTACTTTTGGGTTTCTATCGGTTGATTTTGGGGTGGATTTTACTTCCTTGAAGTTCAATGCTAAATTAATATGTACAGAGCTTAGTCTCAATGATGCCTTATATTTCCTTGCTTTACCTTGCTCATGGAGGCACTGTTCAGTATATTCCAGTTTTTGGTCTTGCGTATTTTCTGATACCGAAGATTCATCTTTATTGTATACACTGTCGCCGTAAATTATTGACGCTATACAAATGAAATAGGTGTTAGCCGATGGAAATGTAATCGTAGTAAAGTGAATCTGTAGATTGTGTTGTTCTTTGTTTATGAACGAGCACTTCACTGTTAGCAGTAGCTGTGGTTCTTCTGCGGGAATAATAAACAATAGATTATGTGGGGTAGTGTGCGATAACTAGAGAGATGAATTCAGTAATCCATTATTTCTCGAGCCTCTAGGGATGTAAGAAAACGTTAACTGCAAGACATCAACGTTAAATTCCTGAACTGAAGAATGACATATTGCACCATATTGGAGAAATGCTAGAGAAGGCCTGAAGGAAACAACATGTTGACGGCGACAACTTTTTCTCTGCCTTAGAAATATTGATAGATGCCTGACACTCACAGTAGTTACGGTTACTACAAGGCACACCACAAGCTGCGAAACGGGACCAAATTTCTAGTAGTTTGCTGTCGAGTTCAGATTTTCACACACAAACGTTTTATTCATATCTTACAGACACTAGCAGTACGGGCATAAACAGCCTTTTAAACAGGCCGCTAACGGCAATCAAGTAATTTATAGCAATACAACAATTTAAAAAATTTAAAGAACATTAGTAAACAGGCTACTAATGTAAATAGAGCACTTTGTTAACAAAGTACGGTGGGGTAGTGAAGCTACCAACACCGCCATTTAAAAAAATCCAAGGTCTCAGCAAACCCACGATTAATGGCAATAAAGTAATGGAGGCATTAAAAAGTTTTTAAACAAAAGTGTCCTGGAATGTCATTAGAACATGACTGATATGACGGACCCGTGTAAGGCGGCCACAAATCACCCACTCAGGGATGCTCTGGCTAGGCGAAATACTGACCAATTTAAATACGCTCGTAAACACAATTGCCACTCTCAGGCTGGTCACTGCACCGACTTTTAGTCAGCGAAAACTTGTAATAAGATGGCTTAACTTGCTGACAGAATTAGAGCTAACCTCGTGCAAGGAAACATTACACCACACAGTCATGAATGAGCGACCACATGATCAACCAAAAAGAACCATGAATTTACTCATAACACACGACAGAATAGTGACGCAATTAAACTGCAAAAACTACACCTCCCATCGGGCAATAACGAGAGGAGGAGGAAAGATCACTAACACCGGTGCTGGGGACAGGAAACCCGATTGCCAGAGGCCACAAGGCAGAAGCGACAGTGGTTACGCAAACATATTACTTAATGATTAAACCTTCTACTAACTTAACTTGCTATTATGCTCGAACAGGCAGTACACGACCTCCGATGGTAAGGATCCATACATGCGACTGCGCACGCGTCGCCAGTGTACCCAACACGTCACGGTCACGCGACAACACACTCTGTCACCGGAGTTCACGTCTTCTCTGCAACGTTGACGAGTAGTGACCGCTCCTTCATGTTAGGTGTCTCCTTTTTAAACTCCAGTGTTGAAACGGAGGACTTAGAGAAGCTTGTTAACGTCCCACCGAGGCGAAAAGAACAGCAACTACTCGTGGGGCGATTCTGTATACAACCAACACGCAGGGAGCTCTTCCGTCAACTCGACCCGCTCGGTACACACAACCGACATACATCACGTGGTGACTCGGTACAACCGACCACGCCTGGTCCGCGCTGGCGAGCCACAATGCCCTACCGTGTCCACCAGACTCTCTGAGCGCACTACCCCTACTTCCGCGCCACCACACGAAGTTACCCCCGGTCAAAGATCTCACTTCCTCCATAGCAGTTTCCCGGAAGCAAAAACGCAGATATCGAAGCAGAGGGAAAAGACAACCAAGCAGCCACTTAATGACAGACAACATATCAAACAGACATGTCAGGGGAAGAAAAGGAAAACCAAAGCAATTTAAAAACAAGGTGTAGCACGAGTCGATACACGGCTCAATGCCAAGGTCTTCTTCTTAATGATCATATACTTAGATGAGTTCTGTTATGTTATCGCCCATATAAACATTGTCCGTTTGTTATTTTGTTTTCGAATGGAAGCTATTTTTTTGGAATATCTTAAGTATATCAGAGCGATTTAAAATTTAGTGGAGGTGTTTCGAGATTATTGCAGAAGTAGCCATTACCCTAAATCGACGAATTCGCTTTACCGGTACTTTACAACTCATCTCAGTACTGACCAGCAACATTCACTCGTATATCAAGTTTTATCGTATTACTATCCGAAAGAGGTGTATTTTTCCATGCACTCGCTTCTACCATAGCGTATAGCGAAACTCATTTTAAGTGGTAATGGGAAAGCTCATCATCATTCATAACGTCAAGATACCTAGTACCAAATAGATGCCTCAGTTTTATGTGGTTCATTCCTTATGGCATCCCAACAAAGCTGCAATACCTTTTGGGGAATATAGCTTTAACAAAAACTGTGCAATATTCGCTGAATTCTACTCGATAAGATAAAATTCGTTACTTCAACCCTATCAGATTATGGAAGCAGCTTGTATTTTTAAAATTCGTCCTTCTGTTGGACATCATTTCTTCCTTTAAATTTATCAGTTCTGGTGTACACGAAGGCTAAACAAGTCTATGATTTGCGGCCAATGCGGTTGCATTTACTTATTTGTAGTGTAAGTAATTGTAACCGTACAACTCGAAAGAAATCAAGCAATATAAACGTCCATGTTGCATAGCATAAACTGAACGAGCGTCCAGTAGTTCCGACCACAAATTATATGTTCTCTCTGGTGAAATAGCTTTAGATAATCGTGTAAAGTAAACTGATTAAACAATATAGTTAACCTATGGTAATACACTCCTGGAAATTGAAATAAGAACACCGTGAATTCATTGTCCCAGGAAGGGGAAACTTTATTGACACATTCCTGGGGTCAGATACATCACATGATCACACTGACAGAACCACAGGCACATAGACACAGGCAACAGAGCATGCACAATGTCGGCACTAGTACAGTGTATATCCACCTTTCGCAGCAATGCAGGCTGCTATTCTCCCATGGAGACGATCGTAGTGATGCTGGATGTAGTCCTGTGGAACGGCTTGCCATGCCATTTCCACCTGGCGCCTCAGTTGGACCAGCGTTCGTGCTGGACGTGCAGACCGCGTGAGACGACGCTTCATCCAGTCCCAAACATGCTCAATGGGGGACAGATCCGGAGATCTTGCTGGCCAGGGTAGTTGACTTACACCTTCTAGAGCACGTTGGGTGGCACGGGATACATGCGGACGTGCATTGTCCTGTTGGAACAGCAAGTTCCCTTGCCGGTCTAGGAATGGTAGAACGATGGGTTCGATGACGGTTTGCATGTACCGTGCACTATTCAGTGTCCCCTCGACGATCACCAGTGGTGTACGGCCAGTGTAGGAGATCGCTCCCCACACCATGATGCCGGGTGTTGGCCCTGTGTGCCTCGGTCGTATGCAGTCCTGATTGTGGCGCTCACCTGCACGGCGCCAAACACGCATACGACCATCATTGGCACCAAGGCAGAAGCGACTCTCATCGCTGAAGACGACATGTCTCCATTCGTCCCTCCATTCACGCCTGTCGCGACACCACTGGAGGCGGGCTGCACGATGTTGGGGCGTGAGCGGAAGACGGCCTAACGGTGTGCGGGACCGTAGCCCAGCTTCATGGAGACGGTTGCGAATGGTCCTCGCCGATACCCCAGGAGCAACAGTGTCCCTAATTTGCTGGGAAGTGGCGGTGCGGTCCCCTACGGCACTGCGTAGGATCCTACGGTCTTGGCGTGCATCCGTGCGTCGCTGCGGTCCGGTCCCAGGTCGACGGGCACGTGCACCTTCCGCCGACCACTGGCGACAACATCGATGTACTGTGGAGACCTCACGCCCCACGTGTTGAGCAATTCGGCGGTACGTCCACCCGGCCTCCCGCATGCCCACTATACGCCCTCGCTCAAAGTCCGTCACCTGCACATACGGTTCACGTCCACGCTGTCGCGGCATGCTACCAGTGTTAAAGACTGCGATGGAGCTCCGTATGCCACGGCAAACTGGCTGACACTGACGGCGGCGGTGCACAAATGCTGCGCAGCTAGCGCCATTCGACGGCCAACACCGCGGTTCCTGGTGTGTCCGCTGTGCCGTGCGTGTGATCATTGCTTGTACAGCCCTCTCGCAGTGTCCGGAGCAAGTATGGTGGGTCTGACACACCGGTGTCAATGTGTTCTTTTTTCCATTTCCAGGAGTGTATAATCTAAGAAAAACATGTGAATATTATCGAGCAGTATTTCACTGGTGGTATTTTCAGATACGCAGGCTTTTGACGACGTCTTGCTGTGAAATTTCATTATCATATTTTGTGGCATTCGTTCTATTAATGTGCTGTTCAGTGATCGTAGCACAGATAAAAATAAAAGAGAAAAGTTGCGTTTGAGTTATAGAAAACTACAGGTGAATTTGCAGGTTGCTTACACTGCTGTTCAATATGTGAACCGAATAGTTCCTTTATTGCTAATGGTCGTAACAGAATCAAAAGAGGAATTAAGCTGATTTTCTCACTGAAAGTAAGATCTTAGAAACACAAATTTTATACAGCAAAAGGTATCGGTTGCAACAGAAAGAAGTTTCTGAAATTTTATGCTGGACATGGATGTTAACTATGTGGACTACATCAGTTGGACGGTCTCTTGCTTGATCAGGGTATTGTTTCTAAGAATACTGGCTTAATTTTGAGGCTGGGAGGAGGGAGGAAGGTGGGGAAGCGTGTACGAGAAATAGTGATAGAAAGAGAAGGATGTATAACCGTAATAAACTGAGAATATTTCCCTTACAAATAGCGCTGAACTTATTTATTACAGGGTTGTAAATTTCTGTTACTATTTACAACAGTATATTTCAACTTTTTGTGAGTGCCTCTGACAAAAATCAAAGTTCACGTTTCCATTTCGTGTCAAAATTAATTTGTGAGTGTGAAATATACATTATTCATTCCCCTTACACTTTTAGTGTTGCACTTTTTCTAGATTCTATTTGTGCGCCGACCGTCTTGATTCAACAATCCCTGAAAAATGCTGCCACAATCGACGATCATACAAGATGTGCAGTCTTCGCTGTTTCATGCAAATATTTTCCTTCGGCAACAAAATAATTAAGACAGGCGAGTGAACAAATGAAATATATTACAGATCTGGAACACTATTTACTAAATATTCAGGACACCGTAAATATCGACATAAATTTATGAGTGACGCTTCCCAGTGTAACAGGGAAAAATATAAAGACAACATACGAAGTAGGAAAGCAACACGTACTCCTAGCTCATAGACATACGTTCACGCAACCGCGCCCCTACCCCATCAAATAGTGAAATCGCCGTAGCAAGTGCGGCAGGAAGTACAAAATGTGAAACCCATATTGTGGCGTGAGAAGACTATCAGTTGCTACATTCTAGAAGTTAATTTTACTGCCTCCTCTCGCGAAAATTCTGTGATCGATTAATAACAATATGTTCACTCGTCTGTTTGATGGAGTAGTCAGCAAGTATCTACTGTTAATAGACGCTTAAGCTGCGTTAAGGGTAAGGAAAGGTAGACTTTAGGTGTTTAATGTCTGCTGCACTGCGTTCCAGTCACAAAATGTTACTTGGCGGAATTGTATGAAACTATATTTTAGAACTGTGAGGATGACATTTGGTATGTGACAACCAGTGTTCAGCACGTAGCGCTACTCAATTATTGACACACGTAGCCTGCTATACCGTCGTCCTTGTGCCATATGTCGTCATAACAAATGGGTTTAGTTGGAAGCAAAGGGAAGTTAATGCTCCCGCAATGACCGCTCATTACTGTCAGTGATAAACTGAAATGTATGACGACCGCTTAATTGTCTAACTCACCCTAGACACTCCCATCTAGCGCAGTACGTCTTCTGTATTCGGGTCAGATTGGGACGCGAAATGATTCGTCAGTTTTTCAGAACTCATCAAACCGAAGTTTTGCAAAAACTAATAATCTGTGAGATGCTTTTAATAGTTTCCACAACGAAAAACTGCCTCGAAATATGGCAGAAATTCATGAGGTACTGGTCGTAAGCCAAGTACACCAGCGGAAAGACACAATCAATACAGTCACTGCACTATAGCAGTGGAGATGTTACTATGACAGGACCACTAAAGCAGAATTACTAAATACGATTTCTGAAATTTCTTCAGCAAAGAAGACGGAGTAAATATTCCAAAATTCGAACAAAGAACAACTGCCAACGTGAGTGACTTAGAAGTAAATACCTTAGGTGTAGGTAATCGTTTAATAAAGACAAGGTCTCCGGTCCTGATTGTAACCAGTCAGGTTCCTGTCAGGGTATACTAATACAGAAGCTACATATTTTTTAATCATACACAACCGATCACTCGTTGAAAGATCTTTACCTGAAGACTGCAAAGCTGCACAAGTCACAACAATACCCAAGAAGACGAACTGGACTAATCCGCTGAATTACAAACCCATATCGCCAACATTGATATGTAGTCGAATTTTGGAACATACGCTGTGTTCGAAAATTATTATTAGGTCGAAGAAAAAATATTATTGGTAAACAGTCAACATGGATTCAGAAAATTTAGATCTTTTGAAAGACCACTAGCTGTTTATTCGCACGAAGTAATGAGATCTATTGCCAGGGGGTATAAAATTGATTCCATTTTATAAATTTCGAGAAGGCCTTTTACGCACTACCGCTCAAGCAACTTCTAATCACATTACTAGCATATGGACTATTGTCTCTGTTATGCGAGTGTACTTGAGATTTCCTGTCAGATAGGTCATAGTTCACAGTAATTGACGGAAAGTCATCGAGTAAACCAGAAACAATATCTGGCGGTCATCAAGGAAGTATTATGGGACCCTGCTGAGTAGCACTCTTAATTTGTTTGCAGATGATGCTGTCATTTACTCTCTTATTAAGTCATCAGGTGATCAAAACAATTTGAAAATCGATATAGAAAAGACACCTGTATGGTGCGAAAAGTGGCAGTTAACTCTAATCTAAAGTGTGTAGTCATCCACATGAGTAGCAGAAGGAATCCACTAAATTTCGTTTACACGATAAATCACATAAATCTAAGACTATGAACCCAGCTAAATACTTGTCGATTACAAGTAGCAACAACTTAAGTTGGAGCGATCACATGGTGTTATAGGTAAAGCAATCCTAAGACTACGATTTACTAGCAGAACACTGAGAAATTGCAACATGTCTATTAAAAAGACTACCTATGCTAGATCCTTGTATACACCGGTTCCCGTCAGTTGAACGGAGTTAAGTGCTGTCATGCGTGACCGGCACTTAGATGGGTGACCATCCTGGCCACCATGCGCTGTTCCCTCTTTTCGGGGTGCACACAACCTCGTGATGCCAATTGAGGGGCTACTTGACCGAATATTAGCGGCTCCGGCGAAAGAAAACCATCATAACGACCGGGTGAGCGGTGTGCTAAACACACGACCCTCCTATCCGCATCCTCATCTGAGGATGACACGGCGGTCAGATGGTCCCGGTGGGCCACATGTGGCCTGATGACGGAGTGCTTTTTATACTACGTCCTTGTATGTCATTTTCTGGAGTATTGCTGTTCGTTGTGGGGTCTGCGTCATATGAAATCGACGGAGAACATCGAAAGTTTCATAGAATAGTTCGTTTTCTTGTGTCGCGAAATAGGGGAGAGAGCGCCATGAATATGATACGAGAACGGGGTCTCAATCACTAAAACAACGTCGTTTTCGTCTCAGCAGAACCATCAACTGTCTCCTAAGACTGTGAAAATATATTGTTGGCATCGAAATAAATGTGGAGGAATGATCATCATAATAAAATAAGACAAATCAGAGCTCGCTTAAAAAGAATTAAGTGGTCGAGACTGGTGGGAATTTAAGGAGATGGGACCTGGATAAACTGAAAGAACCAGAGGTTGTACAGAGTTTCCGGGAGAGCATAAGGGAACAATTGACAGGAATGGGGGAAAGACATACAGTAGAGGAAGAATGGGTAGCTCTGAGGGATGAAGTAGTGAAGGCAGCAGAGGATCAAGTAGGTAAAAAGAAGAGGGTTAGTAGAAATCCTTGGGTAACAGAAGAAATATTGAATTTAATTGATGAAAGGAGAAAATATAAAAACGCAGTAAATGAAGCAGGCAAATAGGAATACAAACGTCTCAAAAATGAGATCGACAGGAAGTGCAAAATGGCTAAGCAGGGATGGCTAGAGGACAAATGTAAGGATGTAGAGGCTTATCTCACTAGGGGTAAGATAGATACTGCCTACAGGAAAATTAAAGAGACCTTTGGAGATAAGAGAACCACATGTATGAACATCAAGAGCTCAGATGGAAACCCAGTTCTAAGCAAAGAAGGGAAAGCAGAAAGATGGAAGGAGTATATACAGTAGAGGGTCTATACAAGGGCGATGCACTTGAGGACAATATTATGGAAATGGAAGAGGATGTAGATGAAGATGAAATGGGAGATACGATACTGCGTGAAGAGTTTGACAGAGCACTGAAAGACCTGAGTCGAAACAAGGCCCCCGGAGTAGACAACATTCCATTGGAACTACTGACGGCCTTGGGAGAGCCGGTCCTGACAAAACTCTACCATCTGGTGAGCAAGATGTATGAAACAGGCGAAATACCCTCAGACTTCAAGAAGAATTTAATAATTCCAATCCCAAAGAAAGCAGGTGTTGACAGATGTGAAAATTACCGAACAATCAGTGTAATAAGCCACAGTTGCAAAGTACTAACACGAATTCTTTACAGACGAATGGAAAAACTAGTAGAAGCCGACCTCGGGGAAGATCAGTTTGGATTCCGTAGAAATACAGGAACACGTGAGGCAATACTGACCTTACGACTTATCTTAGAAGAAAGATTAAGGAAAGGCAAGCCTACGTTTCTAGCATTTGTAGACTTAGAGAAAGCTTTTGACAATGTTGACTGGAATACTATTTTTCAAATTCTAAAGGTGGCAGGGGTAAAATACAGGGAGCGAAAGGCTATTTACAATTTGTACAGAAACCAGATGGCAGTTATAAGAGTTGAGGGACATGAAAGGGAAGCAGTGGTTGTGAAGGGAGTAAGACAGGGTTGTAGCCTCTCCCCTATGTTATTCAATCTCTATATTGAGCAAGCAGTAAAGGAAACAAAAGAAAAATTTGGAGTAGGTATTAAAATCCATGGAGAAGAAATAAAAACTTTGAGGTTCGCCGATGACATTGTAATTCTGTCAGAGACCGCAAAGGACTTGGAAGAGCAGTTGAACGGAATGGATGGTGTCTTGAAGGGAGGATATAAGATGAACATCAACAAAAGCAAAACGAGGATAATGGAATGTAGTCGAATTAAGTCGGGTGATGCTGAGGGTATTAGATTAGGAAATGAGACACTTAAAGTAGTAAAGGAGTTTTGCTATTTAGGGAGCAAAATAACTGATGATGGACGAAGTAGAGAGGATATAAAATGTAGACTGGCAATGGCAAGGAAAGCGTTTCTGAAGAAGAGAAATTTGTTAACATCGAGTATAGATTTAAGTGTCAGGAAGTCATTTCTGAAAGTATTTGTATGGAGTGTAGCGATGTGTGGAAGTGAAACATGGACGGTAAATAGTTTGGACAAGAAGAGAATAGAAGCTTTTGAAATGTGGTGCTACAGAAGAATGCTGAAGATTAGATGGGTAGATCACATAACTAATGAGGAAGTATTGAATAGAGTTGGGGAGAAGAGAAGTTTGTGGCACAACTTGACCAGAAGAAGGGATCGGTTGGTAGGACATGTTCTGAGGCATCAAGGGATCACCAATTTAGTATTGGAGGGCAGCGTGGTGGGTAAAAATCATAGGGGGAGACCAAGAGATGAATACACTAAGCAGATTCAGAAGGATGTAGGTTGCAGTAGGTACTGGGAGATGAAGAAGCTTGCACAGGATAGAGTAGCATGGAGAGCTGCATCAAACCAGTCTCAGGACTGAAGATCACAACAACAACAGACTGGAACTGTAGAGATATAACTTGAAGGTGGTTCGATGAACCCTCTGCCTGGCACTTAATTGTGAATTGCAGAGTAATCATGTGGATACAGACGCACTACGAGATTCTAATAATGTGTTAGTTCAACTATGTCACAATAGTCTTAGCAACTTCGCGTCAAGGATTCAGTAATTAGTATGTACGTTTGGTACCTGGTTGACGACTAACGTGCACCCGCAGAGAACAATGTGCTCGTATTCTGATCGTTAGGGCGGTGGTGTAATATATCACGAGCTGGGAATCGGGATATCAAAAACGGCTCTGAGCACTATGTGACTTAACTTCTAAGGTCATCAGTCCCCTAGAACTTAGAACTACTTAAACCTAACTAACCTAAGGACATCACACACATCCATGCCCAAGGTAGGACTCGAACCTGCGACCGTAGCGGTCACGCGGTTCCAGACTGTAGCGCCTAGAACCGCTCGGCCATCTCAGCCAGCATTCGGGATATCAGTTGCATACCAACACATTGTTAGCCTGACCATCACAAGATGAAATGGACTATATATTATGGACACCGATTTTCTCAAGAACCGTCAGCATCACTGGGGATTGTGAGATTGACGGAAGTATGGAAGTGGAGATGGAATTTTGTGTTGCCTAATATTTTATAATGCGTAGTGATATCATGAGTGTCCCGTAGCACAAGTCTGTCATAATCCCAAGCGCATTTAATTTTCAGTGTTCCCGACTCTACCGGAGCAGTGACCTGTACCACATTCAGTGAAACTGAAACGGAGGTCGCGTGGTTACAGAAGAGTCGCTTCTGCAGCTATTACGATTTGCAGTGAACTCCGGAACTCCTATTAGTTGCCCAGGACTAAATTTGAAAACTGCGCCGAAGATTTCCACCCATTACCCTGTACACTTGAGTCTAGCTTCTCTCGCTCTCAGTCACGAAATGGGTTAGATGTCGGTCGTCTTTCCATTTAACACATGTTGTCTATTAATGTGTCCATCCAGTGGGAGCAGCTCATAATACAGGGTGATTCAAAAAGAATACCACAACTTTAGGAATTTAAAACTCTGCAACGACAAAAGGCATAGGTAAGCACTATCTGTCGGCGAATTAAGGGAGCTATACAGTTTCATTTAGTTGTACATTTGTTCGCTTGAGGCGCTGTTGACTAGGCGTCAGCGTCAGTTGATGCTAAGATGGCGACCGCTCAACAGAGAGCTTTTTGTGTTATTGAGTACGGCAGAAGTGAATCGACGACAGTTGTTCAGCGTGCATTTCGAACGACGTATGGTGTTAAACCTCTTGATAGGTGGTGTATTAAACGTTGGTATAAACAGTCAACTACCCGAGGCGATGGATCGGCCGCCAGGCAGCCCGTGACAGAGCACTTCATCACTGGCCTCCAAGAAGCCCTGATCTTACCCCCTGCGATTTTTTCTTATGGGGGTATGTTAAGGGTATGGTGTTTCGGCCACCTCTCCCAGCCACCATTGATGATTTGAAACGAGAAATAACAGCAGCTATCCAAACTGTTACGCCTGATATGCTACAGAGAGTGTGGAACGAGTTGGAGTATCGGGTTGATATTGCTTGAGTGTCTGGAGAGGGCCATATTGAACATCTCTGAACTTGTTTTTGAGTGAAAAAAACCTTTTTAAATACTCTTTGTAATGATGTATAACAGAAGGTTATATTGTGTTTCTTTCATTAAATACACATTTTTAAAGTTGTGGTATTCTTTTTGAATCACCCTGTATAACATAGACTCGTGACAAGATACACTGTGGGGCTGCATCCAAGGTGAATGTGATCTAACTGCTTTGTAGTGCATCAGGACCTCACTTGTCACTCTTATGTGCAGGTTGACAGAACTAGGCACCGTTCGAAACCATTCGACGAAATCTGAACGTGATCCGAAGCAGCAGAAGTCTTTAATCGTTATCTGTATTCCTCTTTCACGCCCTCTTGTTGTGTAATCATGGAGGGGTGTAACAACGAAAAATGCTGAACTCTAGTGTCAAAGGTTCCCTCTACAGACCCCCAGTTCGACAAAACCGTCGGTGGCACCCGCCAAAATTTATTCAGAATTTTAAAAAATGTACCTTTACAGAGCCAACTTGCGAAATAGCCCAAGGCATTTGCAGGTAAGAAACCTCTTGATTCACCGCTGAGGCCAGCTGCCTGGGTGCAGGCGCTGAGAAGTATTTCGCCTGTTATCTTGTAAAGATGCGTGTCTTTTTCTTTTGAAACACTCAGTAAATGCGGAAGGGTGCAACCGAGGATTTAGCGCAATTGGGCTCTCAGAGATTCATTTGTCATTTTATTCAGGAATGTGTCAATGTCGCACACTTCCACGATCACCTCACAGGAGGACCTGAAACAGGAGCATTGAAATAGCGTAAGGACCCACTGCTGCCTCAAACCACGTTCAAAATTTCGTCGAATGGTATGAACTGTCCCTGCTGGTTCCACAATAGCATAAATAGCATAAACAGAGGTCACACTGCACTCCAAATGAATGAGATCATGTCCAGTGGGACTGCAGTCCCGTGATTTCCGGCGAACAGGGTTGAATTGCCCAGGAGGTGTCGACAGTGCCAAAGGTTGTCAAGAACGTCTTTCTTTCATCGACAGCACAGCGAAATGTCGTTTTCGATAGCGAAATGGAATCAACATCCCAAGGAAAAAAGTGGTTTGATCGACGCCTTTTGAGCCACCCACTACGTCTGTTTCGTTTCGATTCTTAGCGGCTGTATGTCTGAAAGTCGTCGTCAGCCATTCGTATGAAAATTGCGGGATTTGTGTTGGGATTCGCTCTTCTCACCTACGTCGCAGAGACGTTGAAAGAAGGGACGAAATGTGGGTTCATGACTCTCCTACCATGTGAACGTCCATGGTGATTTTGGGCAGAACTGTGGTGAAATTTGGTGCCAATGTCGCATTATTAACCTACTTTATATGTCATATGAACTCATGAGCTCTGGCTATTTCCGAATGCCCCTACACTTTGATGGTTGAAGTTTCGACAAGACCGAGGGTGAAGTCTAAGAGTGCCACACTTTTTCACTATTACAAAGGAAGGTTTTAATTACGTTAGTGCCGAATTTTAAACTTATGAGCTTTGGAGATAATTACGGGGTGTCGATAAAGTGATTGTTTAGTTCTGTTGTGCCTTGTATTTCTCTATTGAGAAGGTTGTTCGAGAGTCAAACGTGGTAGGAATATATGACACAGGCTCCAATATTCTCACAGTTGTGGTTAGAAGGTACATTTGAAAATTCTTTCCAACTATTATAATGGTAGGCAATGAAATTTAGTTACAAATTTTACTAACGAGTGACGAATCCCGTTCTTAAATATCTTTCAACGTTTAGATGATAGTTTGTTAAACATTCTGTTCGTTCACAAGTTGCGAAATAAAGATGGTGGTGCTGCGTGGAAGTTGCTGGAACACGCATACCTCTCTCTCGCTTAGTGCTCACAGTGGCGCTTGATCTTTCATACCATCGTCCCGTTGCAACTTTCAAGATCGCTACGTCACAGCGTCATATCAATCGAATATTAATTACCAAACTGCAAATATATTTCGGTGGCTGCTCTGGTGCCTGAACACACAAAGATTTTTAAACTATTTCCGATTGGCTTTGGGACCGGGATTACGCCAAAATTAAGTATAATAATCGACAACGGCTAACTATATCTTCTAACTGGCAGTTCGTGTCCCGGTTAATTTTCGGTTAAAATATTGGAAGCTTTGGGACATACTTTTATACCATTATCAGTACAACATTTGAAGTAGATTTCAGTTCGATACACAAAACTGCAGATGTCAGTCTCCAAATATAAGAGCCCATGTAACAGGGATACTTACAGCCACTGTTCTGTCCTAATTAACATAAAGAATATGTCAGTGCACTGCTTGTGTTCTCTTGATAGGGTGGCTGAGATATTAAGCTGTTCATAGTAGTATTAGATTCTGCCTCTCGACGTCTCCGATCATATGAAAAATTTGCTCTTTCTAAAATCATGGTTGTTGTCTCTCTTCATTTGTTCAAAATTTTTGTACCCTTGAGAAATCCTCTGCTGCACTGGAATTAGGAACTGCTTCTCTCCTCGAAATTTCGTTGCATTGTTGTATCAATCGTAAGTTCATAAACAACCGAGTTCCGCCATGGACTGACTTCTGCAATTTACGTAGATGAAAGATTCGTTACCGGACCAAAGCATCTAGACGTGCAGAGGTTACATGAAATTGTGTTGAGAGAAGAATATTACAAAGTCATACAACATTTCGCTTTACATTTTCATTTGTATAAATACATGAGATAAGTAAACGAAATTTTAAATTCAGATTAATAAAACATCCTTCGTAGATATTAAACTGGTGAGAGGCAGTTGTGTAATCACAGAAGTGACTAAAAATATGCCCGTAAGAGCAACATTCTTGAAACAACCTATACACGCATTCTATGACATTAGTGCCGTGATTGTAGTTTTAGACAAGAATGTTACTAACATTTTGTTCCATTTCCCATGTTAATCAGCATTTTTAAATGTTAATGTTGTGTGCTCTTCCTCCTTACATGTAATGATATGTTTACTACCAAAACAAGTACTTTAAAATTGTATATCGGTAGTACCGTAAGACACTTCCAAGATTTCCCGTCCACACATGTGTCAGGAAATCAGACATCTGCCTGCGTTCTGGTCGTAGATATCTATTTCAAGGTTTATATTCCAACTGTTTGAGGTTGTAAGTAAATATTTTTATAGTTTTTATTACTATTGTTCACGCATCTGCCGCTCTGAGAAGAGGAATTGTGTTTTAGATCGATTAACGACCGTACCAAGCATCATACAAGCGTCAAAATCATCCAGTCTCAGCAATGTACCGACTGGACTGAAGGGCTGTTTCTTATACTTGTTCATTAGCTGCAACATTGCTTCGACTTGTAGAAAACACTCTCTTACACTCCACAAGAAATCCTCATTATGTGTGAAGTCTATGGTACTTTGTAATGTCTTCCACAATTACTCTGTGCACCTGTTTCATGTTAAGTTACAGTGTACTTTGGATTGCTTTGGAGACTACTGAGTCGCTCAGTGCGTGTGCGTACGTGGGCATGTGTGCGTGCGTCTCTCTCTCTCTCTCTCTCTCTCTTCTCTCTCTCTCTCTCTCTGTGTGTGTGTGTGTGTGTGTGTGTGTATTTATCATTGTCTGCAATACCCTGCCCAATACAGCCCAAGCAGAGCCTATTACCTTGCATCCCCTACTTCGATAACTTAGTTCGCTACAGTGACATTCGACATCCACTATATAACAAACGCAAGACCACTCACAGTCACGCCATCATTACCTACAGACACCTGAAAAAAAAAATAGCTCCTGCTCTTCCTAGAAATCTCACCCACCTTGTACAGTGAAGTCCTCTTCAGACGCATCTATTCCGGGCCGTGGAAATCTCTACTTCTCCTAAAACTTCACTAACGTACCGGTCACATCACATTCCTCCTAGTGTTTAGCATGGTCTTCGAGATGCGACAGTAAAAGTATAATGCATAGATGTAAAAAAAAATAAGGTAATAAGGCGAGACATGCATCACTTAAGATAAATGCAAATCTATCAGTCGCAGGGGGCGACCTGAAGTTCTATAATTCTTGAAGAGTCAAGTTTGCCAAGATAGTTATTCACTCGTTTATTACTATGGCCGGTTTCGACAGATACACTTTGGCTTTATTGGGTCTTTCACTGTCGTAAAAAGCATGTATATTTAATAATGTTAAAATATTCAGTGATGACAGCGTAGATCTGTCGAAGCCACTAATAGTAATAAAAACACTTGCTAGGGGTATTGGAAAACTTGATTTTGAAGAGTAATATAAATGCATATACTAGCTACGCCTATAGTTCGTGGTCTGGTATTTGACGGCCGACTGTACCTATGCAATGTCCTCAAGACGTTGCGAGTGTCAGTCGTGTTCAGAACGGTATTATGTGAGGCAGTGAATGCATTATATAGGAAATAAGTAAATTCGAACGTTACGAACTTTTGGTGATCATTTGATGGGTACTTCTGTAACCAGTGTAGCCGAGGCACCGATCTAAGATATATATCGTGCACAGTGGAGCGCTAAATCTTCATCCACTAAGTCACAGAGCAGACGAAAGTGTGCGTTGCGTAATCGTGACAGGCGGTCATTGGAGAAGACTCTGGCGAAAAACCAGAGAACGAAAGCTGCAAGATTCACTGCAGATCTCGCTGCCGGCACTAAATCAACTCGAAGGGAACACCATAGGCAGAGAACTGCGGGCCGTGCTGCAATTCCAAAACACTTATCAATGATAAAAATTCCCGCAACAGGAAAAACTGATGCCCAACCCATAAGACGTGGATTGGGAGGCGTGGAGGAAGGATAAGTCTTATTTCACACAGTTTGAAATTTCCGGCCGAATTATGTCCCGACAGTGAAATATACCAGGGTATGGGGGCACGCGCATCGTGATATTCCGTGGCAACCATGGTTACTCTGAAAGGTCGCCTTACTCTCTGTGATTATGTGATCAGTTTGGATGACCACGTTCATCTCATATTCAAACGCTTCTTCCCTGACTACGACGCTGTGTTGCAAGACAACCAAGACCCTGTTCACAGAGATCACCTAGTTTTGTGAGATAACTATCAATTTTCGCATCTCCTCTGCTAATGCAATCCCCATATCTCACTATGGGGCATTTTTCGTCTGCTTGGGAGAGAAGGGTGCTTGATCACTATCTATCTCCACTATCAGTGGAACTTGCCAATATTCGTCAGATTGCCTTCAAAGATTGCCTTGAAATCCAGACAGGACCTGTATTTATTCATACTGAGAAGACAGAAAGCTGTTTACGCATGATAATGTTTTATGTTTGTGATGTTACCGTATTTTTGTCCACTCCTGTATGTGTGTGGCTCTGTTATTGTCCATCGTGGGGATGGTTGTACATCTCCTGTTATTGTCGCTTTAAATAAAAATTAATGCCTCCGATGTATTAATCAGGTATGAAATAGCATTACGTTGATCGTTGGCGCAACAAATCTAAATAATAAATTCCAACTATGGTTACTTAAGACAAACAAACCAAATTTATAGTTCATATCGTCACACAAAATGTCGTAGACCGATGATAAACTCTAAATGCTTAAGTGAACTAAAATACAGATAATGGTGTATACACTACATAAATAGAATAAAATGAGAATAGATGGACAACTGAGGTGGTGTTCACAGGTAAACAAAAAACGAAGTGAAACTCCATACTATCACAAATAAATAATAGTATAATCCTCAATTGATCTATTAATTATTAATGCCGATCAATGACGAAAAGTAATTCAAATCAGCACTGGCAAACTGAGTAAGGGATCAGAGTCAGTGCAACTAATTCAAACTCCAACTCAGGAAATATTTCATAGTGTTTCCACCAGTTTGTGATTTGATCACCGCTCAGACCAGCCTAGATCTTTCCTCTTCCAAACCATTTCGAATAGTGTGGAAGAGAAAGATGTCTGCCGCTCTTTTATGTGCTCAGATCTCCCCTCCAAACTCTGTAGGTCACTTAACGACTTCATGCTCTCAGTAGCCTCTCTTACAACTGTGTACACATCAATGGAATTAAAACTCTGACTGCACCATTACCAAAGATCTAAACGAAGATCAGGCCTCATGCTTGACTGCAAAGGCAAAGTTTGCCCAAAGATAAATTTTAAACTACAGCAAATTTTACCACCAGTAAGCATAATAGTTTGTGATCTCCGTGTCATCACTTATAATCATACAAGCATAGACGGTACCGCTTCCTTAAAGGAAATATTGTCGTCGTCCCTCTGCCATAATGAGGATTAACGTAGCGAAAATAGGTTTTGAATTACGGGCAAATAATCTTAATTACTGAACAATTAATTCAAAATTACAATTATAACTACAAACGAAAGGGCTTACGTGGTGTGTAAATACGTCTGCCTAAAGATCCTGCCTTGCTATTAGTGTAGCTGTCTTGGAAAAAATTGTATGCTAATTTTAATAAGAATATCAATTGAAAAGTCTCCTACACTTTAATTAATTTCATCGTGAAACATGTGAATAGCTTATTTGACATTCACTGATGAGTGTTCAAAATTGATGACTTGGTCTATTTCGTGCAACAACAATTGTAAACCTTATTAATTATTTGTGGAATTTTAGTTAAGTAAGTAATCCCGGCACTATCACATTCCTTTGTAGGTTAAATTCAGAGCATATCTGCATACCAAAAGAATAGTCCTAATTTTCTCTTTAACATGACGTGTCGTCCTTCTCTGTACCTGTAATAGTTTGAAATGCACATGTGCGTATGCGAACAATACTAATCTTCTCTCTGTATTAGATACTGGGTGGAGTGTTGAAAATGTGCCAGGAGCACATGCTGGCTCTGCTGAGTACTGGCCTTCCCATCCATGCCTATCGAGCTACGTGTTAGAGATCCTCTAGCCTAGAGTCTGTACCAACTAGAGTGCGAGTCAAAAGCCACTTCCGACCTACATAAGTCACCAGTACACCGATGTGGTACATCGTATGACAGTGACCATCCTTTCCGTATGTTTGCATAAATAGATATCTAGCATCCATTCATCAACGAGCCGTCTGTCGCAACTTTTCTTCCAATGACAAACTCCAGTGCCTCACCCATTTAATGAGCTACAAAATTAACAATTGCAAATCCACTATTTTCTTATCCATTGATCTTGAAAAAACATGTCTGTGTTTGTCATTCTGGTCTTTTCTGTAATGCCCAAAACACTTCTAATCACTTATTTTTATCTTTTTATATATCCTTCCTACCGAACTGCCAGTACCAAGTCGCCATCAGTAACGCCAACGCACGTATCTCCCATTCTAATTCCGGTGTGCCCAAAGAACGTGACCTCTTTCCAATATTGCGCATAAGGCAATGGGGTGACAAAAGTCATGCGGTACCTCCTAATATCAGGACGGACTTCCTTTTTCTCGGTGTAGTTCGGTAACTCTATATGGCAAGGACTCAACATGTCGTTGGAAGATCCCTGCAGAAACATTGTGACGCGCTGTCTCTATAGCCATCCATAATTGTGGAAGTGTTGCAGGTGCAATATTTTGTGCACTACCTGACGTCTCTATCATGTCCCATGAATGTCCCATAGGATTCATGTCCAGTGATCTAGATGACCGAACCATTCTCTCGAATTGCACCGAATGTTTTCCAAGCCAATCGCGAACTGTTGGGGGCCGATGAAGTGGCGTAATGTCTTCAATAAAATTCCATCTTTGAATGCTTGCAAATGGTCTCCAGGTAGCCGAACATAACATTTTCCCTGCAGTGATCGTTTCAGTTGGAGCAGAAGACTCAGTCTATTCAGTGTAAAAACAGCAACATAATTATGGAACCACCACCAGCTTGCACAGTGCCCTATTGACTACTTGGATCCATGGATTCATGCGATCTGCACCAGACTCTAACCCTACTATCAAATTGAAATTGGGACTCATTGACCAGGTCACCGTTTTCTAGTCGTCCAGCGTCGAAACGATGTAGTCACAAGCCCAGGAGAGGCACTGCAGGTGACGTCGTGCTGTTGGCAAAGGCACTCGCATGGGTCTTCTGCTGCCATAGTCCATTAATGCCAGATTTCACAGTACTGCTGTAACAGATACTTTCGTCGTACAGCCCACATTGATTTTTGCGGTTCTTTCACGCAGTTTTACTTGTTTGTTAGCACTGACAACTCTGCGCAAACGCCCCTATTGTCGGTCGTTAGGTGAAGTCCGTCGGCCAACGCTTAGTCAGTCGTGAGAGGTAGTGCCTGAACTGGTAGTCTCGACACATTCTTGATGCTATCGATATCGGAATATTGAATTCCCGAACTATTTCCGAAACGGGGTGGCCCATGCGCTTAGATCTAACAACCATTCCGTATTCAGGGTGCGTGCAAAACACGTCGGAAACCTTTTCACATGAATCACCCGAGTGCAAATGACAGCTTCGTTAACGCACTGCCGTGTTATCGCTCGTGTACGCGATACTACCGCTACCTATATTTGTGCATATAGCTGTTTGATGACTTTAATCTCCTCTGTGTATTTAGCCGATGTGCCTAAGTCACCTCCTGCTTTACATTTTGTCCAGAACGTCGATGACACCAAATCTCTAGCCCTCTGTCCTATCGTCCAGGAATCAAATTATCTCTCCGTGTCCGTCACATTCAACACACCTCTTGGTGCAATCAATACTTACTTTGAGTTACCTGAGCCGTGCCGGCACGCACCGATCAACCGATCGATAGATCGCGGTACCGGCACATGATCTTTGGTGATTCTCCGCGCAAAGAGCTTCGACCGGCAGGAAGGTTGACAGAATTTGCGGGACGAAATGGAACTATGAATTGTGGGGTGCGAGAACGAGTTAACTCCTCCGTCTGGAGCCATTAGGAAACAGCTCTCGCGGAGCACAGGCCTCGTCCCACGTAGACGACGTTTTCGGTTGGGTACGGTGTGCGATCGGACGCTGGAAGTGTGCCTGTACCGATCTTGTGAAATTTTGAGTGCCATTTCACTACCGATTCATCAAATACTTTGGTGAGACTCCTTCTGTGGCTTCTGTGCCTTGTTTGTCAAATTCGTAGAGCTGGGACTAGTTTCTCCTTCCCGAAGGTCTACTGTGTTTGCTTTTTATGGGTGTTCGCTTCGAAATAACTGAAATTTAACTTAATGCAAGCAACTTTGTTTCACCCTAGACGTTATTCGCAGAGGTTTGTTAAATATGTGAGAGCTGCATGGTCTGTGTTACAGAGCTAGTGGAGCTACGTTAATCAGAACTGCTTTCTTAAATTGGTCACATTTAGAGTGGCTTACCGTGGACCATGTTGAGGGCTGCACTGTGAGTTGTTCTTCCTTTTAAATACAGCGAAGTCTAACTTAATGAGTGCCTTTACACTGTAATCTTTTAGTAAAGTGTTTGTAAAACAATTTGGTGGGGTTGTTAGTTGACCCGCCCTGAGATATTCTGTGGTAATTTCAGCTAAAGTAAGAATGTACTTTTCCGCTGTAGTTGTTACGGGCAACCTGGTAAACCAAGTCTCACATATGAGAATCGGTTGCTTACCCATTTGAAATGGTAGAGTTAACATTAATAAGAGCTGCCAGATTCGTTGCTTATAGCTAGTGTCTTTCTGTAAAACGTTTTAGAAGTCAGCGAATTAGAATTTTCACCCATTCAGAAATAGTATGTAATGACTGAGCCTGCTACGTTATTAGTACAAGTAAAGGTTTTCCAGGTAATTTTGGGGGACGTAAGAGTTATTGGTTTTTTCTTTCTGAAATCAAAGTGCTACCCATTTGTTGAGTGCTTTGTTGCTTATCACTATATTCGCTGATTGGGTAGGTGTTTATTTATTTATCTACGTTTTGCTCTTAAATGATAACATTATGAAATACGTGCCGCCCTTTGTAAAGTACCGCACTGTTACTAGTTTTCTAAGGTTAGTTCTTAGTCTGTTGTAGCTCAAGTTGTACGGGACCTGCCCCGTCCACTAGCACACCCGTGAGTGACGATTTCACACCGCCCATCTTGTCAGTCTGGTTACGCCGCCTGTCTTGGGACTGAATTGTATTTGTATATCTTGTCCTGGTTCTGAACTTACGTCACCAACGGAAAAGACGCATTGCGTGTGGTATTGTAGTTCCCAAATTGACTGTAACAATATAAATATATTTAAAAGGTAATTGAAAATTCCTGTAAATGTTGAGGTTTTCATTATTGATTTGTAGCTTGGCTGACTTCTTATGCCTGTTAATGTTTGACAAATTGCTTCTTAACTCTGTGAAAGATCTTTAGCAGACGACATTTCTAATCCCAATTCCTCATTAATATTTGACGAGTTGTTTAGTACCTTACTTATTTTGAAAAGCTATTTTCCTGACTTCAAAGTTTGTTGCCTTTCATTGAAATTAAAGATTATGCATTTAAGTGAACACTGATTTCTTGCCTTCTGGCCCAACCCCAAAGCTCAACAGTGTTTTAAGCTGTTTTAGGGTACCTGCTTCGACTTCATTGTAGCATTAGATCGTGGTTTCAACCCTCGTACCTCTGGGTTATGGGCCTTGATCGCTAACTAGCTTAGAAAACCCTTCTTCTCAATCAAACGAAATCAGATGATTAAATCTGTTAACCAGCAGAACATGGCGACTGCGCCTTTCCTCAGTCCTCCACATCTTTGAATCCCTGATCTGACTCATCCTCTGCTATCCAAATATAGTGTGGATCTCGACTCCTGCAAATTTCTAACACTAACCAGCAGAACACGGCGACTGTGCTTTTCCACAATCCTACACACCTATCAATCCCTAATGTGTTTCGTCTTCTGCTATCCAAATGTGGAGCAGATATCCACTCCCGCTAATTTCTATCACTCTATAATTATACTATAACACGCAGCCTTTTGGCTCCGGTTACAGTACATTACACGAATCCTGTTTGGACATACAAAATGCACCACTACGGCCTTCATATGTAATACCCTCGTGTTTCGTACATTACCCGCAAATTTGACACTGCTATGCGATACAGTTACTCTGCTGCACCTTTACTAACACATTCCTCCAGCCCTACACCTTTAAATTCTCTTCCAACAAAACTCCTAGCGCCTTCCTACTCAACTATCAAATCCGCCCTGTTATATGTCCTACCAGGTCCAGCAGAACAAGCCCTCCTTCTCACGTCAGGGCTCCCGTACGAATACCTCGATCGGAACCTCATCTCTCATTATTCTCCCAAGCCGTCAACCAAACATCCACCCATTTAAAAACTGTTCTGTACATCCCTGTAAAATCTACGTATCCCACAATCACTGGCAATCTGCAAAAACTGATCACTTCATTAATCTGTCTAAAAATTTTAAGCAATCAGCAATTCGACACCATGTTAACATTTGAATATGATATATATACTTTCAAATCACTTTTCCTGATGAACCGCAAATCCTAACGCTGGCAACTCACCCCTCCGCTCCTGTGGAGCAAAGGGATAGAATAACAATAAAGGAAAGAAATGACCCTACTAAGGAAATCTAATCATTAAATCTATATGATATATATTTTATACAGCTTATGTGGCCAAGAAATCGATATAAAATGTAAGTAGTAATGCTATGGCCTTGAGAAAACACCACATCACGTGAGCTGCACGCAAACTTTATATTTTTGCTTCATTTAATTCTGCTACATTAGGACTTTTGTATATGTACTTGAGCAAGAGCACACACTATGGCTAGGTTAGTTGTGACAAGTAGTGTTCATTTGAAAAAACAGCATGGTGGAAATAATGCCATTGTATTAATTGAGTCTAATAGGATGACTGCAGAACTCCTGTATTTAAGTTTCCCAAACGGGAATTTCTCCTAAACGAGAAATGCAATATATGCTGCTGTATTTCATATTTGCTTTATTACAGTTTAATTTGTTAGCTCATTACTTTAAAGACTAAACGACTCAATCTCTAATACTTCAATAGGTCACTTACTATATCACAGGGGCAACTATACGTTTCATATTCTTATCGCCACTAATTCTCACTCTCGAAAGGAGTGTAGTCAAGCTTGTCGAAACAATTCTTCTCAAAGAAGAACCAATTTTTCGGTGGTGTCACCATGAACGACGCCGTTGGCATCGGTCTGATGGAACACCCTGTGGCGAATTTCTGCCCCTGAGGCTACGCTCTTCTTTAACCTTACACAGACTGTAGGCCGGAAGAGCGAATTCGACCCTTCTTGCAGAGAGGACGCAAACGAGATTCAGAATCCGTGAACAGAATGGGAGAATGGAGACGCACTGTAGGACCGGGAGAGAGGGTTTCCCCGGCGGGAGACGAGGGTGCGAAGAAAAAAGTTCACACTTCAGCGACGCTGTCACATTGGAATGCCCCAGAGAAACTGTCGTGTTGTTTCACACCCAGAAATCCCCAGAGCTACCTCTCATGTAGAAAATGTCTTGTAAAATATAACGTACATACAGGACCATAAATATAGCTGTATTCTTATGTCTTACCACATTTCCTATCATTCTGCACCTAATTCTAATCAGTTCTTTTCGCATATTCCTTGACTCACCGAATCTGCAGGAGATCTGTCCGTTTAATTTTCAACATCCCGCTGTGACACAGCGCCGTAGACGTTTCGAATCTCTTATTTTACGGTCTCGCATAATTCAAACGTCCTTTCACAGCTGTGCTCCAGGCGACATTTTTCAAAGATTTCTTCTTCAAATAATACAAATATCTGATACTAGTAGCCGTATTTTATGAACCAAAACATTTATTTCCTGTGATTATCTCCTTCTTATATTCTATTTGCTTCTTCCGTCAAGCGACGTTAGAATTGTTTCACTTCCTTTAAAACGTAATCCCAATGCAAAATTAATTACTTTTCTTAGATTTACCTTCGGTCCATACTTTGTGGTGTCAACAATAACCTTTCCTATTATGTATACATGAATACGGAAGTGACGAATGATAATTTGTACCAAGGTCAGGATTCGAGCCCTGGTCTCCTATCCACTAGGCAAGTGTGCTAACCACTACACCATCCTGGAGCAGTGGCTTTGCACAACTGCACAGACTACCCTAGCATGCTTCCCACCACAATCAAGATTCCCGTTCATGCCTCAGTCCTCTTGGTATTCCCCCTAAACTCGAACTGTCTAATGGGCTGGACACCCAGATTCGTATCCTGGCCCAGGTACAAATTTTCATTCGTCACTTCATTGTCCATATACACATCATAGATGAAGGAGACTTGGGAAGATCTCAGGAACCATGAGGCTACATTTGAATGTACATTCCATTCAAGAAGTAATCTAAGTTTTCTTCATATGCAAAAGAGTGCACAAGAAAATCTTTACATTCACTTCTTGTAGTCTTAAATAGTAATCTCCGATTCCTAGGTATAATTTCCATCATTACTTCTTCGATGGATTGCAACTGCTGGCCAACACCTCTACCGTGGGATCTACCTAGCAGCTGAATCTTCATTTTGCTAGACTTTGCTACTAACCTAGGCCTCCTAACTGCTAAGGACTGCTGCATGTTCCCTACATCTACAGCTACATGAGGCTCCTCTCCACTCAACTCTGACAGTTGGTTATATCTATTGCATGTATGCAAAGTAAAACTGTCTGAATATCTCCTCTTCCTAGCAGCCTTCTAGCCAACTGCCAGTTCCCATTCCCCACCACCCTTCACACTCCACAACCTATCTAGTTCATCCTATGCGCATTGTAACTGCACCTGAAGGGCACAAATCTTACGCTCCTGCTCCTTTATCAACTTGTTTCTTCTACAGATTCTACATTCCCAGGAGAGGATCTCATAAAAATGACCACTGGCTTCCCCAATGCATTCCCACCAATGAAAATACTTTGAACAAATTCCACACCGTTATCCACTACTCACAAACCTACGACCAAGCCCAAACTTCTCACTCATGGTGAAATTTTGCAGTTACTGAGAAAAACTACACGACTATGATACCAAAGTTCAGTTACACCAGTAGAACTATTTAAGACCTAACAATAATGGTCTCGAAATTCTTTGCCTACTAAAAAAGCTACTACCTGTATTAATACTGCTACAACACAGGCAATATCAATACCAACAAAACTTCACAAAATTATTAGCTAAAACCAAAAAATTCAAACGGCCACTGTAACACTAAGCGAAGTTAAAACACTGAATGAAAATTTTACTGAAATATTTCACTAGAAACAATAATAAACGTCAGTCGAAAACTAAAGCACGAAATTTACTAAAAGACTTCAACGCACTGAAAACTCTAAAAAAAAAGCGAGCGAAAGATTACAAAAGTTTATCAAGTCGTTATTGCGCCACAAACGGCACGCAACACCGCTGAAATCTATTAAATTTAATAATTGTACTACAGAGCACACACAAGTTTGTGAGTACTTTTCTTATAACGGCTACAGCTGCAGTGCACGCCGCAAAATGTAAATACACTATTTTCGCTAGTAGAAAACTGTCCAGAGTATTTCTTAGGAATGCTTTGTAATCTTTTCATAATGGAAAAACAACTTCCAGCTTTGGCGGACATCACTGCAATTGTAAGAATTAGCTTCAACAATTTCAGTCACTAAGTGATCTTCTGGTCTATCGCTAAACTAACCATACCAGATGATCACCTGATTTCTTGTACCAAATAGGTGCAAGATAATAATGAAAAGCGGCTTCAGTTGCTAATGTGACATTTTTAAGCGCACGACAGGTTTTGGCCTTTACAGCGAAATAGTTTTCATGTGAATCGGAAACTGCCTTTTTTATTACGTTACGTGATGGATATTTAATTTTATACGCAACAGGATACTGATGCGTGTCTTAGAATTAAAGAGAAGTTAAAACGATGCAATGAGCAGCGCAAGTGGCTGTGCAGGGGAAGGCTGGACCAAAAAAATATGTAAGGGCAGCAAAATTCAAAGTTGCACACATTGACTTTATTTTATATCAGATTACAATTACCAAGTAACCTGTCCAGTCGATTAGAGGGCAGCTGTAAGCTGTAAAATATGTCTTTTCTATCTCTAAGACAATGAAATTTCGACTACCGGTATCGAGCCTTAAAGTAATTAATTATAAGGTACGCAGATAGTCCTATTAAAGAGCCTATGGTTACCTTCACAGTATATAGCTAGTGATTTTATTGCCCAACAGTAGATGACAAACCTTATTCTCAGCATAGGATTTTAAATAGTTAAAAAGAATTTTGTCCCACGAAAAAAACAATCATATTGATGCACTTAAACAAGGGAGCTTAAAAATATTAATTTTATTGTACACAATATTAATGCTACCGACGGCCTCACTGTTTCGTCCCATTCTCCCAAATCAAGAAGCCATCGAACCACTGTTTTAATGACAGAAGCCTATGCAAAATCGGTTTTTAACCGGAAGAAATTTTTGTCCGAAAACTGTAATAAGCTGTACTTGAACAGCAGGGACTCAAATAATTAATGATCCCATCCCACAGCATACTCGTGCAAACGCTTATAGGGAATGTGCAGTTAAGTAGTTAAGAACTGAAAAAGTAAACCAGCTGATCGTTGTACATGAAAAAACATGAACCGAAATACAGTCCGTCTCATGCAGCCATCCAGCGTACACGGGTGGGCCATTGGCTCCGAAAGCCAATATAGATGATCTTTCATTGAATGGTTCGCACGCTGACACTTCTTGATGGTCCAGCATTGAAATCTGCAGCAACTGTCGGAAGGGGTGCATTTCTTTCACGTTGAATGATTCTCTTCAGACGTCGTTGGCCCGTTCTTGCAGGATCTTTTTCCGGCCGCAGCGATGACTGAGATTTGGTGTTTTACAGGATTCCTGGTATCCACGGTTCACTCGAGAAACGGTCGTACGGGAAAATCCCCACTTCATTGCTACCTCTGATATGGTATGTCCCATCGCTCGTCCGCCGAATGTAACACCACTTTCAAACTCACTTGCCATTGAAGTAGCAGTAACCGATCTAAAAACTGCGCCAGAGACTTGTCTCACATAAGCTTTACTGACCACAACGCCATATTCTGCCTGTTTACATATCTCTGTATTTGAATACGCATGTCTATAACAGTTTCTTTGGCGCTTCAGTGTACAATTCTGTAGTTTCTAAACGATTTCTGTTGGTAAATCTACTATTAGTTATCACAAGTGTTTTATCATCCTTTTATATTATGTTCTAGTACAGCAATAGAAATTTATGCTTATATATAAAATGTTTAACCCTTATTCACTCAACTTAGAATTAAGTAATTGCTTAGCGACCGTCACTTTAAGGGCTTTATTAAGTCTTGGAGAACCTGAACACCTTATTACTGGAGCTCTTCACATTAGTGTCGTCATGTGTATGCTATTTGTTGACAGCTTTCTCTTCTGAGCCGTAACATCGTAATTGTCGCACTTACCCGCGCGTACGCGTTTCTGTATTTCGCCCTGCGCGTATAACCGCTCCATCTCTCCGGTGGTCGTTAGCTCACGCCGGAGTTCTGATACAAGCTGCAGCTCCTAAACGAGTTAAGTTTCCCGGAAATTCAATTTGAGGGGTGGTTTATGTAACTGCTTTTTCAAGCTTGCCCTTTCTTGTGATCTAACGTAACGAAGCTAAGAATCTACTTTCCGTACTTGAGTTTAAGAAAACTTACTGTACTTAAGATTCTGACGTTTAAATTCCATCTGTAATTCACTGGCCTAGTATGTTAGCCTGGCCTAACTTGGTTGCACATTTCTTCTAATTCATTGTAAGATTAGCGGACTTAAAGCTGCAAATTTTCTCACTCTCCCTCGTAGGATTGATCCTTGCTCTGGGTTCTTGTATAATTTATTTAGGAGCCTCCACTTAATTTGTTTGGGTTTTATTTAAGGACCTTAGTGCCGTTAAAAATTTGGGTTACTCTAACCCGTTGTCTACTGTGTTTCAAGTGTGACCCCTACACGGGTAAGGGAGGCGTCTGCCTACTTATTTAAATAAACAGTGGTTTCTTAGTAATAGTTTCTCCGCTTTAAATTTTCTTGTGTAAGTAAAGTTTGTTGTTTAAATTGATATTTCTCTTGTCTTAAAGACTGCTTATATGCAAGAGAAGATTGTAGTTATAATTATCATTTTCATTGCTGGTATACTTTGAAATGGATTGGAAATTTATTAATTAAAAATTATGTGCTCAGCCTGGGTTCTTCCCTTCACGTCAACGGTTCCCTGTCTATCCTGTGTTTAGACATTCTACTTGCAAAATTGAATAAAACGTTTTCCTACGGAGATTGACTAATGCCGCCTTGATCTTTGCAGTAGTAACCTGATAAGCATTGCAGTGCACATATTCGGCCATGGGATACGTTTTTTAACAGATTTTACTCAACCAGTGGACCCAGCTATAACGGATACACTGTCGTACGTCTTTGAATTTTGTTTTTGTGGAATTTCGTTTACTTCATGCTTATTTTACTCTTCTTGTAACAATGCTGCTGACGTCAAGGAAAGAGTCTAACATTCCGCGTGGTGTCTGTTGTTCTATGTCGTGTCTCCCTACCACTTTCGCCCAACGACGCTCTGAGCGCGTTTTTAGGGAATTGACTAGTTTGAACCTGGGACCTGTTGCTGGTAAGGAGACGCCAGACCACACATGACATGTAGAGTTCAGAAGAGTTCAGTGAGACTAGCGATGATATAACCAAATCTTTAATGATTTCAGCGTCAGCTCCACTGCACTTCCTGTAAAAGAATCTTAATACTAACAAAATTTAGTGGAATGGGTTCAAGGTTTCCCTATTTTTAGTTAGCTGGTAAAAGAACGTTGAAAAAGCAGTTAAGTTTACCAATGACATTTTATTCTACTCACAAAACATTGTTTATCAATTGGACTATTGATATAAGGAAAGGTTTTAGTACAATGGATCGAAGGATGACCTATGCCATATCACATCTATAATCTTGGTTTAAATTAAGTTTCAAAAAAGAGAAAACTATCAAAATTATATAACACAAAAATCATTGCGTTTCAGATTTAAACTTAAGTAGCAAATGTGAATACCACGTTCTTTGATTGGCGATCGACACTAGTATTACGCAAAACGGGGGTGTAACAGATGAGACTTCTGCAGTTCTGAGTGAAGCCTTATGCGCTCAAAAATGCGGCATCGCGCGCGTTCATTACCTAGTTGGTGTTCGTCAGGGGACGGCGGCCGTCGCAGCTCCATACAGCTCGCTGTCTCGGAAGCAACTCTCTCCTAACTCCGCCTTACTACAATTTACCGAAATTGGTTTCAGAAAAAACTATCTGGCTGTGTTTTCATCTGACCAATCAGGGTCCTGTTAACCTTAAGATCCGCCTACAAAAATTCTGTCTATCCAATGAGAAACGTTATACTTGTCGAGGTGGGGCAATGTTTTAAGTCTAGCTACGTAACAGAGACGCGAAAAGTCTCACGCTAACACTTGCATCTGGTGTGGCCGTTTTAGTGTTATCGTAAGATCTATACTCTTCCTGGTGGTTAGGTGGTGACGTGGGTGTCCGTCCTTTATCGTAGGGCCTTCTAGCTTAACACAGTTCTGTTCTTGGCTTCTGTTCTCCTTTCTCCCCTCAGAGCTGCATCTGTCTCACGGTGGGAAGGTATGACATGCATTTAGGCATTCTTGTGTTAGTCTGTGGTATTCCATTTGCTCATTCGTTACTCGTATTACTTTGGTTAATTTAATGTCACGATTTATTCGGAGCTATGTGACATACTACTGGATTTGCTTAACATGTCAGGGTTTTCATGGAAGGTTCAAAATGGTTCAAGTGGCTCTGAGCACTATGGGACTTAACATCTTAGGTCATCAGTCCCCTAGAACTTAGAACTACTTAAACCTAACTAACCTAAGGACATCACACACATCCATGCCCAAGGCAGGATTCGAACCTGCGACCGTGGCGGCCCCGCGGTTCCGGGCTGTAGCGCCTATAACCGCACGGCCACCGCGGCCGGCTTTCATAGAAGGTGTTGGATTTGCCTGACACCTTACATATCACCACCCTTCGAACTTAATTTTTGCACTGAAGTTTGGCAATGATTGAATCGTTGTCTAAGTCAGCCAAAAGTATTTCCTTTATCTAAATTTTGTTGCCTACTGTTCAGCCATATTATTCTGGTTCTATGCTAGTTTGTATTACTAATTTACATTTTATATTCTTCTATTTTATTCTCAAAAATATGTTTATATTGACAACAGAAGAATATTTTTATTCTATTATAATTATTATTTTTTATTATTTTATATCTTTATTTTAGTGTGAAGTTTGTTTTTTAAGAAGTTTGTTATCGATGGTGAGGAGTCCTTCATATCGATTTTCTTAGAAATATTTTTTTTATAAATATAGTAATGAAGTAAAATCTATTCCTAACACATTTTCCAAATGTCATGTACAAGTAAAATGTTTTTGTTTCTAGACACTCATTTCAACACTGTTACACTAACAAATAAGAATTATTTCCAAGAAGTGCATTGACAAAGAAATATAATACACAAGTATTGAGATATTATACTAACAAATGGTACAAATGTTAAAAAAATAAGGGAAAACACCCAACAAAATAATTTTTATTCTTTGTTTTTATAAGGAGAAAATAAGTAAAATATAGTTATCCTTTTATTTTTATGAGGAGAAAATAAGTGGCATATAGTTTTAGTGTTTATTATGGCTTACTTTTGTTCTTTATATACTGTTCATTTCAGAAGTAATGACTTATTTTAACCGATAGCCTATTGTTTACTTAAGTCCATAGTCAGTGACTGTTATTTTGTAGTTTATTAGCTGTCTGGTGTGCTCAACTTATTTAGTTTTTCACACGTTTCTTTTGCACAAATCCTACATCACATAATATGATTTCACACATTCACACAATCCTTTCTTCTAATTTTAGCTTTTGCTCAAAGAGAAATGTGACATTCCCGAATGTTACGCTACCTTTCTCCATATCTATTATCGCTCGTCTCTCATTTAAAAGATCACCTATAATCAAATCTACAGTTTGTTTAGGTATAATCACGAAGTTGGCATCGGTCTTTTGGCCTTGGCACGAAAGAGTTAACCTTGTTTGTCTCGTAACTTCCGCAGCATTGTTTCTAATAGGACCTCTAACTTTAATCTTATGTGTTTTCAGAACTGGCAATTCCTCTTTGGCATTACACTGCATGAATAAATTTTCTGAGATCGCAGTCAGTTCACTGCCGTTATCAATTACAATATTGACTGGGATATGCTTTACCATGGCCTTCGCAATTGGTTGAATTTGAAAGGGTTGGTTCTGTTCTTCTTCCTCTTATTGCATCAACGAAGCCTCCACTGAATCATATATGAGTCTTTTCAGCAATTTCCCTTGTGAATTCGAACTTTCTGTAGGATAAGTTTCGACTGCTACTTTCTTTTATTTCCTCTTCTAGGTTTCTTCCTTCTACGCTTTCTTCAACATCTTCTAGTTTTCCTCATCTTCGTCTATCTTCTCCTTCTTCGTCGCTTTTTCCACATAATCGTATTTAAATGCTCTAATTATCGCTTCATAACTCCCTTCATTATATACGTTGGGTTGTATGCCCACTAGTAACTTATTTTCAACTTCTGTCGACTGCGCATTGTCCTCATTGAATTCGCTTCTCATGGTTTCCATCTCAAATAGCCCTGCAATACTCTTTACTTTGCCCTTTCCTCCTACATTCGTTGTGCATGCCTCTGGAAATTCATCTTCCTCGTCAGTATTCTCCCAATTAATTTCGTCCCAAGAAGTTATTGTTATTTTTCTGTCTTCGTTTTCATCAGGTCCCTGCGGATTTGTTTCTTTCTTCTTCTCTTCTCGTGATAAGGTACTTACTTCTATGTTGAAGGTGCTGCAATTGTCCTCGGTCGGTGCGTCATTTCCTTTGGCATGGGCGCTTAGCTGTCAATTCGAACGTTTTTCTGGGTTAGGTGGTCTTGCCTCCACCTCTTCTATCTGTAATCTCTTTTCTTGCTCCGCTTGTTGATATTGGTTTCTTTGTTGATAATTTGTCGGTATATTGGCGCTCCAATACCCGTTCCGGTTGTCGTTATTCCCTCTGTAATAGTTGTTGCCGTTCCTGGGTGAATTATAGTTAATGCCATATTCTCTTCTAAATCCATAACCGGTTCTTTGTTGAAATCTGTTGTCGTTTCTTGGTGCGAAGTTATCACGTGGTTCGTAATTAATGTTTCTTCGTACTGTGTCTTGTTAATTCCACTGCTTTTTGCTTTCGTTTTCACTTCCGCTTCGTCTTTTTCTTGCGTCATCTTCCGAAAAAATGAACTCTAGTTCCCTTAGAATACCTTTAAATGCTTCGACGTCATTGCCTCCGCGACCTACTAATGATTGCTGATATTTCAATGGTAACTTCGTCGCGCATTACTTAATCAACTCTCCGTCACTGTATGGTACATCTAAGCATTGATTTTTCTTTCCCATTTATTCGAAAAATTTAACGGGACTCTTCTCTCCTGAATTTACGAAATATGGGTTCTGTAAAAATTCGTACTTCACTCTGATCTGTGCTTCGCTGGACCAATATCGTGAGAGAAACTTCTCTCTGAAATCTTCGTACGATCGGCATGTCGCTGCAACATTCTGCATGGTTTCTGCGACTGTTGCTGACATGTGTGCACATATGAAGTCTAATTTGTGTGCTAGCGTTCAGTGTTCTGGTAACCCTACTCGGAATTGATCAATAAATGTTCGAGGATGTAATGAGTTTCCTTCTCAAAAGTGTTGAAATTTTCTGACTGTGAGGAAATGATCCTTGTCGTACTTCGTCCTAGTTCCATATGAAATTCGCGATTCTTCGCCAATTTTGTTCCTGATCATTTCTCTCGTCGTTTTTCCGGTTGTGGTAGATCCATTGGATATTGTCCACTGTAACTTTCGCCTACCCTTGCGTAGTATCGTTGGAGTGGTACGCAATAATTTTCTTCCATCGGTTGTGAAAGTGTAGCTGAATGCATTGCACTGTACTCTTCGCGGCCTGGCTTTCCATTGTCAGGTATTGGTTCGGTATCTTGTCTGGCTAACCTTGCCGCTTCATTGCACGATCCAAACTGTCTTGACACATACATTTGTGGTTCTGCATGTGTTTGTGGTGCCGTTTGTTCATCAAGAATTTCGAAATGTGTTTGTTGCGGTGCAGGCTGTCTGATTTCACGTATGTTGTTTTCCGCCTGTGATTGGGATCGAAAATGCATGATATCTTAGTTAATTGCTTGTTTTTCCGGTGCTGTTACAGATACGGATGTGGTTGCAGACTCAGTGCTTGTTCGATCTTGTTCACTACGCTCTTCAATGGTTTGCAGCAACTCTGTTTGCCATTTCTGAAATTGTTGCTTTGTTTGCGCTTCTATTTTGACTATGCGGTTATCATATCATTTCAGCGCTGCTTTTGTGATACGTTTGTGTAGCACACTGTTTTCAACAATTTCACGCGCTGTACCTGCTGCTTGTCTAGTAACTACGTTTATCTGTTTCTCTAGTTTCTTGACTTCTCCCTGGGTGTTGTTACGTAATGTTTTGATTTCGTCCTGAGTGTCATTACGCAATGTTTGTACGTCCGCTTGTACCTTGTCAATGTCTGTTCTCAATTGATTCTGACCTGTAACTAAGTTTCCTATCACTTCTCGAGATTCTTTTTCCTCGTCTTCAGTATGACTTAGGTGTAACTGAATTTTTATGTTTTGTTTTTTAATCTGACGCGTTTGTCTCGTGGTTTCTGCAATTTGTTTCGTCGTTTCTGCATTCTGAATTTTAATTTGATTCGCAATTTCTTTATTTTGTCTTGTCATGGTTTCCGTCATTAATTGTAAAAATTCTGCCAGATTGGTGGGTCCTATTGCGTTTTCTTCCGACGTCCTACGCTCTGTGTTTTCGCCCAAGTGTTGGTTTGCAACCGATTGCACTGAACTGTGCGGTGACACGATTCTGCTCGAATTCCTTGAACTCTGTGGTGAGGGAGCTGTGATTACTTGTACTATGGTTTCTACGTATTCAAGACGCAAGTTAGAATCCTCATCGACTGTCTCTCTACTTTCCTGCTCCTCTGTCGTATGCTGACCTAGGTTTTCTGTGCCTAGGCGTACATTATCCTCGTTATGGTGCGTTATATGTCCTATTTCTCGCGATACTGCATCGTCTGATGTACTGTCCTCAATTCTCTGTCCATTTGGGTCTCTACCTCAATTCGGTCGAGGTCTCGATCTGCCATTGCTAATCTTCCCGAATCCCTTATATTCAGTTTTAAAAGGAATTCACGCGCCCTACTTCGCGTCAGCATGCGCTCATACGATCTCACGCGTTTCATAAACTTTTTGCACACACGAGTTGACAATCCATTCATTTACTTGTTGGGTCGGAACCAACTTGTCAACGATGTATCCGCCACCTGTGCGCTTGCATTGGAGAGAAAACGTAATTCTAACAATATCAAAATTCATAACTTAATTATGCTGTTGTCTCTGCTAGAATGTCTCAAGTTCTATTGAATACTTTCTTACTATCTATCGCTGCAGCTACTGTTTTCGACTATTTATAACTTTGGGAAAAAAATTCTGTTACAATTTTTCAACAAGATATTTTTCTGACCTAGTTAGGCATGTGGTCGCATTCAATTATGGTATTTTACCATCCTGGCAGGGTCGCCATTCTCTAACATCCTGCGTGGTGTCTGTTGTTCTATGTCATGTCTCCCTACCACTTTCGCGCAACGACGCTCTGAGAGTGTTTTAGGGAATTGACTAGTTTGAACCTGGGACCTGTTGCTGGTAAGGAGACGCCCGACCACACATGACATGTAGAGATGACAAGAGTTCAGTGAGACTAGCGATAATATAACCAAATACTTAATGATTTCAGCGTCAGCTCCACTGCACTCCCTGTAAAAGAATTTTAATACTAGCTAAAAGGGAATGGGTTCAAGGCTTTCCTACTTTCAGTTAGCTGGTAAAATAACGTTGAAAAAGCAGTTAAGTTTACCAATGAAATTTTTTTCTACTCACGAAACATTGTTTATAAATTGCACTATTGATAAAAGGAAAGGTTTTAATACAGGATGATAAAAACCAACTGCATTCAACAAAAATGTGAACGAATAGTCCCTGAATGGGTTTCCAAGTTCTACAATGGATCGAAGGATGACCTATGCCATATCACATCTATATTCTAGGTTTAAATTAAGTTTCACAAAAGAGAAAACTATCAAAATTGTCTACAGTACCCTCAATTATTACAGTGGCTGATGTGGTTTCTCAATAATTATATAACAGAAAAATCATCGCGTTTCAGATTTTAACTTACGTAGTAAATGTGAATACCATGAGCTTTAATTGACGATCGACACTATTATTACGCAAAACGGGGGTGTAACAGATGAGCCTTCTGCAGTTCTGAGTGAAGCCTTATGCGCTCAAAAATGCTGCATCGCGTGCGTTCATTACCTTGTCGGTGTTCGTCAGGGGACGGCGGCCGGCGCAGCTCCATACAGCTCGCCGTCTCGGGAGCAACTCTCTCCTTACTACAATTTACCGAAGTTGGTTTAAAAAAAACTATCTGGCTGTGTTTTCATCTGACCAATCAGGGTCTCAATGTTAACCTTAAGCTCCACCTACAAAAATTCTGTCTATCCAATGAGAAACGTTATACTTTTCGTGGTGGGGCAATGTTTTTAAGGTATGCAACGTAACAGAGACGCGAAAAAGTCTCATGCTAAAACTTGCATCTGGTGTGGCCGTTTTAGTGTTATCTTAAGATCTATACTGTTCTTGTGGAGGGCTCTATCTTTTAACATGGGCTGGGGGGTGGTCCTGGCGGTTATTTTTCGTGGTGGGGTAATGTTTTTAACGTTTGCAACGTAACAGAGACGCGAAAAAGTCTCACGCTAAAACTTGTGGCTGGTGTGGCCCTTTTAGTGTGATTGTAAGATCCATACTGTTCTTCTGGTGGGCTCTAGCTTTTAACATGGGCTGGTTGGTGGTCCTAGTGGTTAGCTGGCGACGTGGGTGTTCGTCCCTTATCGTAGTGCCTTCTAACTTAACACGTTTCTGCTCTCGGCTTCTGTTCTCGTTTCACCCCTCGGAACTACGTCTGTCTCACGGTGGGAAGGTATGACATGCATTTAGGCATTCTTGTGTTAGTCTGTGGTATTCCATTTGCTCAGTCGTTACTCGTATTACTTTGGTTAATTTAATGTCACGACTTATTGGGAGCTATGTGACATACTACTGGATTTGCTTATCATGTCAGGGTTTTCATGGAAGGTGTTGGATTTGGTTGACACCTTACAAGAGGAAACTCTAGAAACTATCTTCTATTTTGCCTCTTGATACGTAACGTTACACAACAATAATATGAATAAATTTGATACGACACTGTGAAAGATGCCTGTTGGAACTGTCGACTTCCATCTTCTCATGTTCTACATGCCTGTGAAACCGCGAACAGCTTTTACTATCATAATCTGTACCCTATGGTCGGAGTCTGTGGCGTACCGCTTGTGGCTTATCTGCTCTTTGGGATGAGCGGCTGCTCGTGAGATAAGAATTTAATGTCATCGGTGAGAGAAGCATAATATTTGTTAGGACAAATGCACAAAATTTCAATGAAGTTGTGTTGCGTTTTTATCTGTGCCATGGTGAGTTAGTAAGAGCAGTGTGGCTGGTTTGGTATACATTATGTGATACGGAGAGTGATTGGTCATTAAGATATGTAATTGTATGTGAAAACTTATATCGAGAGTTGTGACCTTCACTTCTCTGTGCACTAGCGGCGGAACGTAAAGTAATGTAGCCATATCTTGGCGTATCTTATTGATGCAAGGTGTTCGTGTCTGTACGAAGCTATTGTGACTAATATTTTGCGATATGCTGTTTCGGTTAGTGAGGCGCAGAAGCTGTGTCTCCATGTGCGTTATCTCATTCGTACCACAGTTGTACGGAATCAGTTCTTCATAAATCCTACGAATTGTTTCACTTGTATCTGTTTGTCCGACTCAAAGAAGTTCATAAGAGGAATTTTAATGACACATCCAGTCATGTTTCTTTTGAGTGCGGTATTGTAATTGTAAACTTTAGTTGAATACCTTAACTTGAGCTTAATATCTGACGTAAGTAAAATATAACCAGTTGCACAATTAAAGATCTGTTAAACTTTTTCCATGGTTTTGACAGATATACATTTCTCTCCTTCAGAAGGGAAATATTGATAAAAACGGGAAAGGGAAGTTCCTTCATGGCACCACTTGAAAGCCAGCTACGCATATACAACAGTCGTATCTACCATCCTCGTAAAAAGGTACCATTATCACTTTTTACCACGATGAGCAATTGTATGTTTCTTTAGCGAACATTAATGCCTCCCATTAAATCTTGTACGAGTTCAATACATGTGGATGTAGAACAATGAACTTTTCTTTCTGAGAAGAATTCCAACTTTGACGGTAGGTAGCACCGTGTCAACATTAATTGCTAGCGCACCACATTTGTTATTATGACAATATTATGCAAATGATAGATTGCTACTCACCATATGGCGGAGATGATGAATCTCAGCCGTGTGTGTGTGTGTGTGTGTGTGTGTGTGTGTGTGTGTGTGTGTGTGAGTTGCGTTTGATGGATTTTGTACGTGTTATTATTCATTTTGTGACAGAAATATCCTTCGCTCTATTAAATCTGAACACAAATTAATCCCTCTCTTTCTATTTTATTATATCATCTGGTGATAGGAAGCATTACATTGTTCTGATTTTCTTTCCTGGTTACACTTGCACGGCATCCTAATTCTTTCAACAGGACAATCACATCATGATTAATAAAGTAACTGTCAAAAACTACTTTGTGACTTCGAGCACATCAATAATGGACAACATTTTCAAATCTGCTTTGGGATCTAGTTTCAGATTCCCATTGTCATTCATCTGGTCCTTCCCACATCACACGTAGAAGTGGTAACAGGAGCCGTCAGTATACCACATAGGGTCCATAGCATATATTTAAATCGTATGGGCTTGTGTCAGAAAAACGGCTGTATGTGGCGATGTCCACGGTAGCTTACAATTATTTCAGCAACTGTCCATCAAGATTCCCCATCTCTGATTTTTGTACCAGAGCCTCTGCTAATCGTTTTATTTAGACAGAATCGCCACTTTTGTTTTCATTGTTCTCTTTATTATCTTTGAAAGTTTATAGAGATTTCAGTTCAATGTACCTCACAAGATACCTCTTATGTCTCATTGCAGCTTTCACTGCCTGAACACCAAGATTTTCGACCTGAGACGAATTATTTTACTGAACAATTTATGATGGCCAGTAACGACCAAGCACCTAACAAATACACTCCTGGAAATTGAAATAAGAACACCGTGAATTCATTGTCCCAGGAAGGGGAAACTTTATTGACACATTCCTGGGGTCAGATACATCACATGATCACATTGACAGAACCACAGGCACATAGACACAGGCCACAGAGCATGCACAATGTCGGCACTAGTACAGTGTATATCCACCTTTCGCAGCAATGCAGGCTGCTATTCTCCCATGGAGACGATCGTAGAGATTCTGGATGTAGTCCTGTGGAACGGCTTGCCATGCCATTTCCACCTGGCGCCTCAGTTGGACCAGCGTTCGTGCTGGACGTGCAGACCGCGTGAGACGACGCTTCATCCAGTCCCAAACATGCTCAATGGGGGACAGATCCGGAGATCTTGCTGGCCAGGGTAGTTGACTTACACCTTATAGAGCACGTTGGGTGGCACGGGATACATGCGGACGTGCATTGTCCTGTTGGAACAGCAAGTTCCCTTGCCGGTCTAGGAATGGTAGAACGATGGGTTCGATGACGGTTTGGATGTACCGTGCACTATTCAGTGTCCCCTCGACGATCACCAGTGGTGTACGGCCCGTGTAGGAGATCGCTCCCCACACCATGATGCCGGGTGTTGGCCCTGTGTGCCTCGGTCGTATGCAGTCCTGATTGTGGCGCTCACCTGCACGGCGCCAAACACGCATACGACCATCATTGGCACCAAGGCAGAAGCGACTCTCATCGCTGAAGACGACACGTCTCCATTCGTCCCTCCATTCACGCCTGTCGCGACACCACTGGAGGCGGGCTGCACGATGTTGGGGCGTGAGCGGAAGACGGCCTAACGGTGTGCGGGACCGTAGCCCAGCTTCATGGAGACGGTTGCGAATGGTCCTCGCCGATACCCCAGGAGCAACAGTGTCCCTAATTTGCTGGGAAGTGGCGGTGCGGTCCCCTACGGCACTGCGTAGGATCCTACGGTCTTGGCGTGCATCCGTGCGTCGCTGCGGTCCGGTCCCAGGTCGACGGGCACGTGCACCTTCCGCCGACCACTGGCGACAACATCGATGTACTGTGCAGACCTCACGCCCCACGTATTGAGCAATTCGGCGGTACGTCCACCCGGCCTCCCGCATGCCCACTATACGCCCTCGCTCAAAGTCCGTCAACTGCACATACGGTTCACGTCCACGCTGTCGCGGCATGCTACCAGTGTTAAAGACTGCGATGGAGCTCCGTATGCCACGGCAAACTGGCTGACACTGACGGCGGCGGTGCACAAATGCTGCGCAGCTAGCGCCATTCGACGGCCAACACCGCGGTTCCTGGTGTGTCCGCTGTGCCGTGCGTGTGATCATTGCTTGTACAGCCCTCTCGCAGTGTCCGGAGCAAGTATGGTGGGTCTGACACACCGGTGTCAATGTGTTCTTTTTTCCATTTCCAGGAGTGTATACAGATACAACAGAAAAAGTATTTTATACTTACACTCTTGGCGTACCTTTCAATTTACCCTACAAGTGAGGAAATTAAATTTTCGGTACACAACAACATCAAAATGGCTCTGAGCACTATGGGACTTAACAGCTGCGGTCATCAGTCCCCTAGAACTTAGAACTACTTAAACCTAACTAACCTAAGGACATCACACACATCCATGCCCGAGGCAGGATTCGAACCTGCAACCGTAGCAGTCGCGCGGTTCCGGACTGCGCGCCTAGAACCGCGAGACCACCGCGGCCGGCACAACAATATTGTGTAACATCCTGCTAACGGCTGTTTAAAAAAAATTTGAGAAATCATTTCGTTGTGTCTTTCACGTAAAATTTCAGTAGTGCCTGCAACACCACTCACAGAGTTTTTCCTAGCAACTTCAGTAATTTCCTCATCTGTCTGCTCCTCTGTATATGAAGTGGAGCTACCGCATCTATTTCTGTTTCTTCGGAGAATAGGTAGTCTACTACATCTTCAGCAGTTTAAAACAATTGGCCACCCTTGACAAAAGAAACCAAAAAGACCGAAAACATAACATTTACCACAGAAGTGCTAGTGTCTTTAAGCAGTACAGCAATTTCTCATTCACTGGAAGACAAAATGCAACAAAGTAGTTCGGTACTATACAGTATTTCACAGCAGCCAGAGAATGAAAGTCGTCATACCTCAGACGTAGCAACAGTAATAAAGAGGGAAATAACTAGCAGGTGCTGCAAAAACACTCCATTCCTCGCAACAGTCTTGAAATGAGTAAGTGTAACAGCCAGAGGACATTACATATTGCTCAAGCAAACCTCACTTTCCCACCACAAAAATCCGTTGTTTGTTTGAAGTAGCAAACATTATAATAACAACGTGAAAACCCGAATGTTCTCAATAGATATGGGCCCTAATGCAAAATTGGCATCGCTATAAAAATCATAAATAAAACATTGTCACCTAATGTATGGTACTGTTTGATTCCTGATACTGTGTGAACAGTTTTAAAATGTCTTATTTACTTCTAAGCCATGATATGGTTTATCGTTTATTGCCGTTTTTCCGGCATATTTTCCGCGTTTTTTGCCGTTTATTCGACAAACACCATGTCACCTACAACAGTACGAGTGGCTGTTCTTAATATATATGACAAAGAGAACATACATTGGTCAGTGTTACACTATAGTGTGTTTCCATTTGAAGATGCTACACAAAACGCTATAGTGGAAGGCAAAACGTAATAAATGAAACCAAACTCTTTGTAACTACACACTCTATACGCCTTTATCAGAATAGAATTGAAACGCACACACACACGTTGACGCCGCTATCATACACAGAGACATAAATAAATAAGGAACAGATGTCTTCATAACTCCCCTTATTTTCAAAATCTTCTCGTAATGTGAAATACCTTCTCGCGACCCACACCAACAGCACGATGGCGTCATGTTTTGAATTACGCCCATTATTATGTTTTCTGTGTTTTTAAAGTAAGAACAACCCGACGAATGAATGCCAATACATGAGCGATTATGTAACAATCTAGTATTAACAAAATATGTATCGAAAGGGGTAACACACTTCCCAGTAGTATAATACTGAAGTACATAAGTTCACATATTCATATCTATTAGTAACAGCCGCTAAGGGACAAGCTCTATGCCGAGGAAACTCTATGCCGAGGAAACGGCAACGTAACACAGATAAAATGCCGGAAGGAAGGGTAACTAACGAAGAACCCGTTCTGTGACTTAAAAGTTAAACGGTTTTATAAAGCTATTCATACAGTACATTATCTGCAACCAGACAGTATATACAGGGTGTAAATATTAAGTTCACAAACCAGGATAACTCGAAAAATAAGCTTCACACGAAAAAATGTATAGAATCCAGAGCTGATTATTTTCGTGGGCTACATCTGCTGCTGCTAAAAATTAGCCCGCCACCCCAGCCCTTGGGGGTTGAGCGAGAGGAAACTTTAAAATTTCAAACGGGAACCTCCATTTTTTATTGAAGAATCAGATTTTACATAAAAAACTACGTACATTTTGTCTTAAACATTTGTTCTGATTCTTGGTATTTGGCGCTGTAATTCTAGAATATCCATGTTCTCATTTTTGCGTGGCAAATGGATGCGGATAAAAAAAAATATCTATGTACATCGTTAATTTTGATTCGCTAAAACTAAAACTCTCCATCTTTCCCCATAGGGTTGAGTTTGAGAGAGAGGAATTAGGGTTTTACGAATGTTGACCCAAATACTGTATAAATTTTTCCGCAGATTCGGATAAGTTTTGTTTGTTTCGTTGTCATGAGGACACACAAATTTTAATTATCAAACAAATCATCTGACTAGGTAGTTTTAGCGAATCAATGTTTACGCCAAGAACTTAAGCCGGGCGTCATATCCTTCACGACTGTGGTACTAAATGGTTTACTTCCGCAAAATAGTACACAGAATTTTACACCAGAAAATTTCAGGAATATATGAATCCCAGACTAACCTGGAAGATTGCGTAATTTTCCACCCATAGTGAAGTTATGGAATGTATTTGGAGGAATTACACTTTCAACATAACTTGCAACCAGCAATCACGAAAAATTGACACAGCATATGTATCAGGCATAACATGATTCCCAAGATGTTATTCAGAGGCCGACGCTTCCTTTTCGCAATGATAACAAGAACACTTTACTGCTTGCGCTGATCACACCTCATACTTGGGTGGCCCATGGACATTGGTTATCAATGGAATACCGTTTTATTAAGTTAGTATTCATCATGTTTTGAATATCTCTACAACGATTGATAGATATCTGATAGTTTACTTCATGGTGTAACACTTTCTATTTGCGTCGGTCTATATAATACTTATTTTGTATTCACGATGAATGTTTATAACAAAAGATCACCCGTTATTTCTTTTCATTAGTTTGTTCCATTCGCGACACTGGGAGCATTGTTGAAGCAATCTTCCAACGATCTGATACACAGACATTTCATCTGTGTCTCAGTCGCTAGATTGCATAAAACTTACGAATTTATGCATATTCCTGATGCAATTATCAATACCTGTCAAACAGTACTGCTCATGACGTGCACTTTCACGCCACCTTGGAAGAAAAGTTAGCGAAATTGAATTCTTAATCAATTGATTATAACAGGCTCCTCTGTGTGGTTACCCACATGTGATCAAAAGTACCCGGACACCTGGCTGAAACGACTTACAGGTAAGTGGCGACCCTCATCGGTAATGCTGGAATTCAATGTGGTGATGGCCCACCCACCCTTAGCCTTAATGACTGCTTCCACTCTCGCAGGCATACATTCAGTCAGGTGCTGGAAGGTTTCTTGGGAAATGGCAGACCATTCTTCACGGAGTGCTGCACTGAGGACAGGCATCGACGTCGGTCGGAGAGGCCAGGCACGAAGTCGGCATTCCAAAACATCCCAAACGTGTTCAGTAGGATTCAGTTCAGGACTCTGTGCCGGCCAGTCCATTACAGGGATGTTACTGTCGTGCAACCACTCCGCCACAGGCTGTGCATTATGAACAGGTGCTCGATCGTGTTGAAAGATGCAATCGCCATTCCGAATTGTTCTCCGACAGTGGAGTCCCATAGTGCTCAGAGCCATTTGAACCATTTTTTTTCATCAGTCCCCTAGAACTTAGAACTACTGAAACCTAACTAACCTAAGGACATCACACACACCCATGCCCGAGGCAGGATTCGAACCTGCGACCGTAGCAGTCCCGCGGTTCCGGACTGCAGCGCCAGAACCGCACGGCCACCGCGGCCGGCGGGACTGATGACCTCAGATGTTAAGTCCCATAGTGTTTAGAGCCATTTGAAAAAAACTAGCAAGTAAGCCTCACTCCTTCGATTTCAACGAGCTGAAATACTCAAATTTTAATGTAGCCTTGGGAGAAGGGCTGCCTCAAAGAATTATTAAAGTAATGTTCATCAAGAAGACATACCAAAATGATTCGGTATAAAACGTGGGAAGAAATATGACTTGTTAGCGGATACTGTTAATGATTGTAGGGTACTCTTAAAGCCGTGAAATTCCATTACAAACAGAAAGATCCGTAGAGCAGCGTATGGGGTGCATAAACATGAGCAAAGTGCTGTTTTGTCTGGTGGCCAATTACTGTAATTCATAACAACCGTGAATTGTCTAAGAATATCCGTCACTACTGCCTTTAGATGAAACCGCAACATACAACTAGTGAAGGAAAGACAGATACCAGCTTCTCATTCATTGGAAAGAAACGTAGCTATTTCATGATAGTGGATGCCAAAATAAAACTGTTTCTTCTACCACTTGTATATTCTTTGACATTCTGTGCCTCTTAAAATTTCTGACTAACAGAGGAGGTAGATAGAACAGACAGGAGACCTGTTTGTAATGTCTTGGGTACTTTTAGTAAACGTGGAAGGATTTCGTAACTATCCTTCATCTATGGCAGGCAGTATAAGAGAGGTGTGGGAGGGCCGTACTGTTGAAATTAGAAGAGCGCTATCGTTTAACCGAGAGCACCAGGTAGAGAAATTTGAACTCATACTGATATTTTCAAATAATCATTCCACCCGTGCACCTTTGTTGAATGGAGCAGAAATGGAGAAAATTAATTTGCACCCATGTAGTGCCCGCATCAATACACCACAAGGTGACTTGCTAATCATAGGTGTAGATCCAAATGCTTGCTTGATGCTGAGAACGGAAATGCTATAGATACTGCAAGTACAATACGCGCAAGAGAATATAAAAGTGAGGATATTTCCACACAAAACCCCGCGGTAATCTACGTGTTTCACATACGTTTTACGATACATACTGAATTCGATATTTTGTCTAATAAAGGCAGTACCAGAGATCTAACAAACACGACTAAGTGGGAAATTAGTTTTGAAGTTCTACAAAACCATTTTCCAAGAACAATGCATTATTATTGCTAGAAATCCAACCTGCTGCCTATGTTCCAAGAATGGAAATCGTTGTGAGCTGTTTTCATCATTTTTTTGTGGGTACCGTTAGATTTACGAGGTGCAGTTTTAGCTGAACATTTAGGAAATAATAAAACTATTCTCGTAAGATAATAAACTGAAGAACTGAGCTATCGGTTTCTCACTGCTGTGGATTTGAATATATTGTTACATGCTTTTGACTACTATAGAATTTGGATGTAAAATTTCCTGACGTTGCTGCAGTCTAAATACAGTATAGGAGAACTTCTGGTAATTAGATTTAGCTGTGTATAGCCATCCTTAAGGTGCTACACACAAACTGTGAGATAAACATCCGATCAGGACCTGACATTATGCACGACTCGTGTCTCGCAATGTAAAATGCATTTATGGGTCTCTTCAGTGTACAAGGCACGTCTGCAGTGTGCAACAAGCAGTCTCGTTATTCAGTTCATTGGGAGATAATAGCTTTGGCCAACAGCCCGTAACAAAGGGCGTCAATTTTACCAGATTGATTGGATTGTTGGAGAGCCCTCTATAGATGCAGAGAGTCCCAGGAAAACGTGATTACAAAATTAATGAGACAATTACGTGTCGGAATTTGAATTTTAAAGAGAACGGCTTTATTGCAGGCGTCGATGAAAAGAGCAATAATTTCTCGCAAAGTCAGCGTAACTTATAATATCTAATTTCACAAGCTATATTTGGTAACTCGAGCGCTCACCAGGAAAAGTAAATTATTTCTGAAATTTTCTGTCATGACATTCACGAATCTGATCGGATTCGTTTTCATGAGTGCATTGGTGCACTTAGTTCTTCTTCTTTAGAATGAGTTCAAAGAACTATACCTCCAACAATGTGGAAAAATCGACGTAAAATGAAGAGAATCCGAACAACAGTTCAGTTTTGTGTCCATATAAATAGGTGATATTATTGTACCTTAGAAAAGTTTCGAGGTTTTCACCTCTAGCCAGTCTAGCATTGCTCCATTTTCAGATGACTACATTAACTTTATGTGTGGTGCAGACATTGCACGAAATTACAAAAATTACACCAGAAATATAAGGTTTTTACCAAATAAGAAATACTGTTCCAAGGTAGAATCAAATATTCTATTCAGATTTAAAAGTGTAATAATCAAAAAAAAAATCTTGCCAAAATTTTAAGAGCTACATTATTGCTCTAACGCACACCAATAATCAATAAGTGAAAGCGAATTAATAAGAAGCATTAACAAAAACCATTTACAAGTTAACAATATTTCGAAGTGGAAGCTGCTGGAAGTTCAAATAAAATTTCTGTTTTAAAGCCAGGGAAAATTCTTAAGACGTTAAAAAGCTCAGTACAGTTGTAAATATCATGTTTCCCATGGCAGAAGCCCTTCCGTTTCAAAGTACGAAGTGGTACATAACTAACGAAGTATGGCTCAACTGTCCACACGTCACGAAATTCGTTGGAAAACGAAAACATAGAGAAGTTTACTCACCACAGAACTCCGTAACTGATGAGTTAACAGTAGCCTCCAAATACCTTTAAAATTTTGTGCTTAGGACCAACAAATACTGCCCAAAGCACAATTTCGTAACTAACGACAAAAGCAGCAGAAAATACGGGAAACAGCTTACGGCGGTCTCTACGGCGCGTGGCCTCATGTGATTCTGAAATCGGTCCCTCGACTGGAATAACGATCAGAAAAAATTGTGTGTTGTTGTCTACAATACCCTACACAACCAACAGCTAAGGATTCTTGGTTCTTGACGTGACCTCCGTTGTAGAGTAAAATAAATACAAAGAAGCAGTCAATAAGACTGAAGTCATTGAAGGGAATGTATGAAATGGTGGTGCAACCATTGATAATTAAAATTGTAAACAAACGTTACTGATTCGTCGAAAAAAGAAGATTGCGTTTTGAATATTTTTGTGATACTGTAGTACCAATGTAGTTGATGAATATGACATCTTTGTTTTCATAAGAAGAAGGGTTTTGGATGTGCTTTGTAAGAACTGCAGGTATACAAACTGTGCCTTACATCTTCGTCTCCCATCTTCACACAGACGGATGTACACCGAGAAACGGCTGAAACAGGACGTAATAGGAGGCACGATGGTGGAAGTGGGTTTACGATTGGATAAGGAACGAGAGGACGAGACGCTATAAGGCGAGATTCAGTTCATTAGTTACAATTTAAAATAACAATTCAGAAAACAAAATTCGGATAAAACAGCAATAAGTAAAGTGTTACTGGCAGCCGCACGTGTCCGTTATGCAGAACGATAATTCATATGTAACGTGTGGTACGTTTCTACCTCTCAAATGCTTAAACATTTAATGATATCGATCTTCATAAGACAAATTGTGACAATCAGCGAATAAAGTAATGTGGAATGAGTTCGACAGCTTTATCAATGGTACAAATGCACACATTGCCATTATCGGTTCTTATGGGAATTCTGAAGTCTTTTATTATGACGCCCTTAGAGCACATAACAACTGAATATACGAAAAAATTCCCCCAATATTCAGAATATAACCGCGGTATTCAAGAACGTTAACTAATCCAATAAATGTCTAAGTCTTAATGTTGTGAATTATCGATCGAATGGGATTTATTGCCACAAAGTATGAAACCATTTGAAACAATTAGTGATGGTGAAACCATTCGGTCTGTTGTTCCCAGAAATGTGTTCTTCCTCTGTTGCACTTTACTTTCCCATTTTGATTTTATTTTGTGCAATTTGATACCTTGTAAAAAGAGGAGAAGAGTGAGAAGCGGCATTCCATTTGAGAGCTATCGTTAATGGTATTGGTCCTCTCACTGAGCCAAACACCTTACCATAATAATAAACCTCATACTTGGTTGTCGTGTAAATTTATTAGTAACTCTCAGTGTTTCTTTGGGTAATCAGAAAATATGGATTAGCGATTGCGATCCTCTCCTCAAGTGGGTTATGGAGTTCCTATTTACAAAAGTAACTATGAAAATTACGCTGCACCTTATAATTTTCTTCGTAAACTGCTATGGCTACAATATCGAGAAAAATTTTGTATAATGATATTACAGTCTTCCGGTAACCCTACGTACGTGCATACGGCTATCACCGATCACGTTTCTTCTTTCCTCTGGCGTTTATCCCATATCTTCACTAGGTTGCCATGTTGTTTATCGGACGGAATTTGCGTATCCTAAGTGTCTGGGTCCACTATTATCCCACGTGGAAGTCTTTTTATGTTTTTGAAATTTGTAACCAAAGTGTAACGTGCACACTATCCCAGTATTTACTTAGCTGAATTTGAGAAACCGTATCAAACGACAGCAAGGCTGACCGTCGTAAATCCGGCGGGAGGATTCGATCCATTGCGGCGGGCTTCCCTGAATCCCTGAAGCCTCGTACTATAGCGTGCTATAATTCGGACGTGTTGGCCTTTACCTTTCTCTTCAGTCATCATTCTTCTGACTGGTTTGATGCGACCCGCGCCGGCCGGAGTGGCCGAGCGGTTAAGGGCGCTACAGTCTGGAACCGCACGACCGCTACGGTCGCAGGTTCGAATCCTGCCTCGGGCATGGATGTGTGTGATGTCCTTAGGTTAGTTAGGTTTAAGTAGCTCTAAGTTCTAGGGGACTTATGACCACAGCAGTTGAGTCCCATAGTGCTCAGAGCCATTTGAACCATTTGATGCGGCCCGCTAGGAATTCCTCTCCTGTGCCAATTACTTCATCTCCGAGTAACAGTTGCAACATATGTCCTCAGTTATTTGCTGGATGTATTCGAATTTATGTCTTCCTCTACAGTTTTTGCCCTCTACAGCTCCCTCTAGTACCATGGAAGTCATCCCTCAAGTCTTAACAGTTGTTCCATCATCCTGTCCCTTCTCCTTATCACATCCCTTTCCTCTCCGATTCGGCGCAAACCTCCTCATTCCTTACCTTACCAGTCCACTTAATTTTCAACATTCATCTGTGGCACCACATCACAAATGCTTCAATTCTCTTCTGTTGGGTTTTTCCACACCCCATGTTTCACTACCATACAATGCTGTACTCCAGACACACATACTCTGAATTTCTTGCTCGCATTAACGCCTATGTTTGATACTAGTTGACTTCTCTTGGCAGGAATGCTCTTCTTGCCATTGCTAGTCTGCTTTTGATGTCCTACTTGCACCGTCCGTCATTGGTTATTTTACTGCCTATGTAGCGGAATTACTTAACTTTATCTACTTTCTGACCATCAATCCCGATGTTAAGATTCTCGCGGTTCTCGTTGCTGTTACTTATCATTACTTTCGTCTTTTTTCGATTTACACTCAGTCCATATAATGTACTCATTAGAATGTTCGTTCCATTTAGAAGATCATGCAATTCTTCCGTACTTTCACTGAGGATAGCAATGTCATCAGCGAATCTTATGATTGATGTCTTTTCACCTTGAATTTTAATCCCATTCCTGAACCTTTTTTTTTTTATTTCCGTCATTGCTTCTGCGCTGTACAGATTGAACAGTAGGAAGGAAGGACTATAACATGTCTTACACACTTTTTAATTCGAGCACTTCGTTCTTGGTCGTCCATTCTTATTATTCCCTCTTGGTCCACCTACATATACACTCCTGGAAATGGAAAAAAGAACACATTGACACCGGTGTGTCAGACCCACCATACTTGCTCCGGACACTGCGAGAGGGCTGTACAAGCAATCACCACACGCACAGCACAGCGGACACACGAGGAACCGCGGTGTTGGCCGTCGAATGGCGCTAGCTGCGCAGCATTTGTGCACCGCCGCCGTCAGTGTCAGCTAGTTTGCCGTGGCATACGGAGCTTCATCGCAGTCTTTAACACTGGTAGCATGCCGCGACAGCGTGGACGTGAACCGTATGTGCAGTTGACGGACTTTGGGCGAGGGCGTATAGTGGGCATGCGGGAGGCCGGGTGGACGTACCGCCGAATTGCTCAACACGTGGGGCGTGAGGTCTCCACAGTACATCGATGTTGTCGCCAGTGGTCGGCGGAAGGTGCACGTGCCCGTCGACCTGGGACCGGACCGCAGCGACGCACGGATGCACGCCAAGACCGTAGGATCCTACGCAAAGCCGTAGGGGACCGCACCGCCAGTTCCCAGCAAATTAGGGACACTGTTGCTCCTGGGGTATCGGCGAGGACCATTCGCAACCGTCTCCATGAAGCTGGGCTACGGTCCCGCACACCGTTAGGCCGTCTTCCGCTCACGCCCCAACATCGTGCAGCCCGCCTCCAGTGGTGTCGCGACAGGCGTGAATGGAGGGACGAATGGAGACGTGTCGTCTTCAGCGATGAGAGTCGCTTCTGCCTTGGTGCCAATGATGGTCGTATGCGTGTTTGGCGCCGTGCAGGTGAGCGCCACAATCAGGACTGCATACGACCGAGGCACACAGGGCCAACACCCGGCATCATGGTGTGGGGAGCGATCTCCTACACTGGCCGTACACCACTGGTGATCGTCGAGGGGACACTGAATAGTGCACGGTACATCCAAACCGTCATCGAACCCATCGTTCTACCATTCCTAGACCGGCAAGGGAACTTGCTGTTCCAACAGGACAATGCACGTCCGCATGTATCCCGTGCCACCCAACGTGCTCTATAAGGTGTAAGTCAACTACCCTGGCCAGCAAGATCTCCGGATCTGTCCCCCATTGAGCATGTTTGGGACTGGATGAAGCGTCGTCTCACGCGGTCTGCACGTCCAGCACGAACGCTGGTCCAACTGAGGCGCCAGGTGGAAATGGCATGGCAAGCCGTTCCACAGGACTACATCCAGCATCTCTACGATCGTCTCCATGGGAGAATAGCAGCCTGCATTGCTGCGAAAGGTGGATATACACTGTACTAGTGCCGACATTGTGCATGCTCTGTTGCCTGTGTCTATGTGCCTGTGGTTCTGTCAGTGTGATCATGTGATGTATCTGACCCCAGGAATGTGTCAATAAAGTTTCCCCTTCCTGGGACAATGAATTCACGGTGTTCTTATTTCAATTTCCAGGAGTGTATTACTCGTCTCTCCCTATAGCATAGACCTATTTTTCTCAAAATTTCAAACATCTTGACCCATTTTTCACTGTCGAATACTATTTCAAGGTCTGCAAATCGTATGAAAGTGTCTTGATATTTCTTTAGTGTTGCTTCCATTATTAATTGCCACATCAGAATTGCCAGTCTGGCACCTTTATCTTTCTTCAAGCTAAACTGAACGTCCTCTAACATATTCTCAATTTTCTTTTCCATTCTTCTGTACATTATTCCTTTCACCAACTTGGATGCATGAACTGTTAAGCAGATTGTGCGGCAGGTCTCGTACTTGTCAGCTCTTGCAGTCTTTGGAATAGTGTCGATGATATTTTTCCGAAAGTCAGATGGTATGTCGCCATACTCATACATTCTACACGCCAACGCGAATAGTGGTTTTGTTTCCATTTCCTCCAATGGTTTTAGAAATTCTGGTAGAATGTTATCTATTTCTTTCTCCTTATTTGATGTTAAGTCCTTCAAAGCTCTTTTAAATTCTGATCCTAATAATGAATCCCGTATCTCTTCTAAATCGACAGCTGTTTCTTCTTCTATCACATCAGACAAGTATTTCCTTTCATAAAGGATTTCAGTGCAGTCCATTCACCAATACGCTCTCGCCTCAGCATATGACAGTAGTATTCCGAATGCACACTTAATGTTATCACCCTTACTTTTAATTTCACCGACGTTTGTTTTTACTTTCCTAGATGCTGAGTCAGTCCTGAGAATAGTACGTGTTAGATGACATCGTGGCTAGAACCATTAATTACTATCTCATTGCTATTTATGTTGCGCATACAAAGTTTGAAATGACAATGTCACTGAATCGGATATGACCCGAATGCAGTGATAAGAGATTTAAGAAATTTTCGATGTCGTCTAAAAAATATAATTTGATAATGGAAACTTCAGACTGAAACGCAGTGTAAAATAAAAATTTGTGAACCAATCAAACAACGCTTAACTACCACCACCGATAAATGATGATGTGAGTTAAAAAAAATGGCTCTGAGCACTATGGGACTCAACTGCTGTGGTCATAAGTCCCCTAGGACTTAGAACTACTTAAACCTAACTAACCTAAGGACAGCACACAACACCCAGCCATCACGAGGCAGAGAAAATCCCTGACCCCGCCGGGAATCGAACCCGGGAACCCGGGCGTGGGAAGCGAGAACGCTACGCACGACCACGAGATGCGGGCGATGTGAGTTAGTCCCTACATCTCAGCTTCATAGTCCCTCTCTCACGTAACCCTGTCATGTATGCACATCGCTTCGTGACAGTAGAAATGCACTAAGAACGCGATTCTACAAACTATGTCGTTACTTGTTGCCGGCTTCTTACAGATCTTCTTACCATCAGAAAAGACTTGACATTTGGCTAGAACTACTACTATGTTTCAGACCAGGATCATGACATTCAACAACGTAATGATGCAAATAAACTAATCATGGATAAATATTCATCACTTGGGACCTCCAATGAAGACAAAATTTCAACATATTAAGGAAGATTACTTTCTGTCGATTAACTTCAGAACCGTTTTTCATTCGATGGAATGGTTTGTAATTTGTGCACCTCGGAAGGCAGTATTTTCAGTACCTGCCTGCACAGAGTCTTACTATAAGAAGCTGTGGTGGATTACTAACATTTATTCATCTTTCTCGAAAAATAAAGATAATGAAGATCAGTTTAGATACAAGCTACCAATATCAGTTTTTTTCTCGCTCACAAACTGTCATATCAAATAATCCATCCTTTTAGTGATGTTCTACCATTAGACTGTTTTGTAAATGATTACACTGAGCAGTTCCACTGTAATTATACGAGAGAGACAGCAAATTTTCAGGCTTCAACCTCTGACTGAAATGTATGCCTGGTTATGCTTGCAAATACTTAGGAGAAAGCCCTTCTGTTGTTATTAAACTCCATTTTACAATTTGATTTGTACCTTTGCCACAAACCACTTTTATATGCACTTCTTATCTATATCTCATACCTACATTACTTTTGCTTTCGTCGGTTATTTTCCTTTCCAAATATCTGTAACCGGTTGACAAATGGTTCAAATGGTTCTGAGCACTATGGGACTTAACATCTTACGTCGTCAGTCCCCTAGAACTTAGAACTACTTAAACCTAACTAACCTAAGGACATCACACACATCCATGCCCGAGGCAGGATTTGAACCTGCGACCGTAGCAGTTGCACGGTTCCGGACTGAGCGCCTAGAATCGCGAGACCACCGCGGCCGGCAACCGGTTGACTCTAATGACTACATTATCATTGTTATGCTTTTACTGATATTTATCTCACAATCTGTTCATCTGTTTCAAGAACTATCGATTCCATTCAACCGATTTTCCAAATATTTCTCTGTCAGCAGTATATTCAAAAGGTATGTGACTTCCGCTTCTTGTGTTTTACCGCTTAGCAATAGACCGGCAATTGGCCAATATCTTAAGTGTCAGAACTGAGTTTTCGAGATCAAGGTCAGGCTAGATTGTCATACGTGAGTCATGAGTAATGCTTCGATTGATGGGAGACGGCGTACTCCGAGCCCAATGTCCTTAATAAAGCTTCATTTTCAAACAAGTATTTACTGTTCCAACCTACCTTCATACTAAACAGCAGCGGCAGCAGGCAGGAGGATGCCAGTCTGAATATGCTGAAACCCGGGCACATTCCGCGGTCTGGGCCACTGCTGTGTTGGATGCGCGTACTCAGCATCCGGTGAGACGACAGAACCTTGGCCGCGAATCGGCCCGTATTCTCTGCACAGAGCTCTTGGTTACCACAGCACTCTCGTCGACATCATCCACTGCACTCCAGAAGGCGACCACTGGCCCTACAGAGAGTGTGCAATATCGGACGGGGTCGAACTGTGCTTCCAACATCAATAAGGCCCGCACCGCCAGAACATGTTTAAACGAACGGAAGACGGGCGGTGGCTGCCGTACGACTCTCTACGATGACGATTTTAGACTGCTCTGTGACGCACGAGTTATGCCACCAGAAGGCCAGATGGTGAATGCCGGCCACAGCTTCACCTCAGTCTCACTTCACTACGGCTTGAAGTGGCAAAGTCCACTTTGTAGGACTCGCTGCCCCGCCAGAGGTAGAAGACGGTCTCCGTGAACAGTGGATACACAGATCCTACCTCCAAGTTGGTTGCCTGGAATCTGAGTACAAACTGATCAATTCAGTGAAGAAGAGCAATATTATAAATGAAGTGTCTCATTTGCACTGATTTTCTGTGATGAAGAATACTTCAGTTGGCCTGCTGTTTTTGATATATTCGGTTTCTGGTCACTTCACCTGTATCTGAAAGGTGTCTCCTTTCACATGTCACAGTCGTAGGTGGAAGTACTCGGCAGTGTTGGTACTCCGTCCAGCAGCTGCGTATTGGCCTGCATTATTCGCCTCTTCCATTACCAAGGGAAAATTACTAAGACTTTACTTCATTCTCAAAGATATTATCTCGTAGTACTTCATCCCCGTCATCCCCCTATAACAAATTCAACTCCAATTTAAATTTAATGCACCATAACAGTCTTGACAAACACTTTCAGGAAAATTTATGTTGTAGATTTTGCTATTTTCTTTGATCCATTTCAGCTCTTACCCACGATTCTTTCGCTTAATCTTTACCCGAGAACACCACTCCTTAGAAATTAACTCACTAAACAGCACTAGCACAGCCGGCCGAAGTGGCCGTGCGTTTCTAGGCACTGCAGTCTGGAACCGCGAGATCGCTACGGTCGCAGGTTCGAATCCTAGCTCGGGCATGGATGTGTGTGATGTCCTTAGGTTAGTTAAACTAGTTCTAAGTTCTATGGGGCTGATGACCTCAGAAGTTGAGTCCCATAGTGCTCAGAGCCAGAGAGCACTAGCACAATCTTTTGTCATATCATAGCTCACACACACTCTAGTTTAAAATTTCATTTTACTCCTCACAAAACCAATAACATGTTATTCGAAAGCTCCCTTAATTATCCCTTATTCACAATTGGTAACCAAGCTAATGGATATTTGGCGACAATTAATCTCTTATGACGTATAGGTTTCGCCTAATGAAGAAAGAGGTCACACAGTTGTAATTAGTACGACTACACTACTGGAAACTGTGAGACGTAGAGTCATGGCATGATGTCGCTGGCAAATATAATATTGTTGTACATGCTGAAGCATATGATCCGCACAGATTCGACAGTTCTGTGATGCAACTAAGTCCTCTAATGACAATAGAGGTCCAGGTCCAAAGTATGGGTAGGAAGGGTAAATGCTGAATTGGCGAGACGTCCAGCGGTTTCAGTGGACAATACAAAAGTGGCTGTATCAATTTCATACCAGTTGCTCCAGTGATTGTGTATGCCAACTTTATGGGAATGAGGACGTGGTGACACCACTACCCTTTTCCAGTCAGCGCTTTTGTTTCTCCCCGAGAACAGTTCACTTGCCTTTACCTCAGCTTGAACCATTCTCGTTAATTAGATCATAACAGTCTCTCTCTGGCACTCTCGTAGTTCCTCCATGTATTTGCCACTCCTCCCTGAAGGACGTGTATGGCCACTATCAGTATTTGACTCATCTGCGGTGCTACCAGTGATACGCCATCTTGGAGAAAAAAATTTGTGAACACCGTTCATCATACAGTGAAAAACAACAATGTCCCTGACTCTCACTCCTTCACATTATCAAAAACGAAATCCTCCAAACTACATAATAGCAGTAAATCATAAAACAAACCCGTGACTTGCCCAACAAGTGACTTGCCATGATCCCAGGCATCAGGTCAAGATTTTTTTTCTTCTGCCCTTGTGTGTGCCATTAAAATCCACTGTGGTATTTTATCTACGAATTTTTCCGGCCGTTGCTGACACTTGAGAGCTTTTCTGGTGGCTTTTTTCCATCTCTGGTAAACGCCTCTTAACCTTTTTCCAGAGGTTCTTTACTGAAACTCCGTTTTTACCCTCCTAAGGCTTAACTGTGTCAAAGGGTGTGGGCGTTTTCCTCCCTTACACCACCTCATAATCAATGTCAGCTAACTTCAAGACCACCAGGTTAGCTTACTTGATGGATCGCTTAGCCCCAGTAACTACTTTAATGCAGTGTCGTCTACTACAGTTTTAAACTTTATGCCATACAAATAAGAATAGAAATACGACATCGTGTAAATCACAGGCAGCATCTCTTTCTCTGTGGTAGGATAATTCAGCTCTGCCAAGTCCAAATGTCTCAATGCGTACGCAATCAGGTTTTTCACCATTCACATCTTTAATAAGGCCATGTTCAAACTCTGTTACCTGCGTAACACTATAAAATAAATTCCTTACTACAATCCAGAAATACCAGTCTGGACTCATTCTAAATGCCTGTTTTTAATTTTGCAACGTAGTTTCAGAGTCACCTGATCACTGATAGTACATTGCTCTTCTGAATAATCTTCTCAACAGTTTCAGAAATTCAGTAAATACCCTGAAGAATTACTTATAATAATAAGCCCGAGAAACAACTTAAGCTGTTTTGTTGTCTATGGTGGCACAAATTCACGGACTGCGAAAATGAAATATGGGTCAGTCCTGGCAGCGTCCTGATTAATCACATAACCTAAGTTGCTGTGTAGTGACATGTGTCAATACTGAGTGTCAGTGGTGATGTCCTTTATGTCTTCAAAACTTCCTTCATCTTCGGCAGCCGCGTGGTCTGAGGCGCCTTGTTACGGTCCGTGCGGTTCAAAAATGGTTCAAATGGCTCTGAGCACTATGGGACTCAACATCTTAGGTCATAAGTCCCCTAGAACTTAGAACTACTTAAACCTAACTAACCTAAGGACATCACACAACACCCAGCCATCACGAGGCAGAGAAAATCCCTGACCCCGCCGGGAATCGAACCCGGGAACCCGGGCGTGGGAAGCGAGAACGGTACCGGGTCCGTGCGGCTCCCCACGTCGCAGGATCGAGTCTTCCCTCGGCCATTGGTCTCTTTGTTGTCCATAGTGTAAGTTACTTTAAGTTAGGTTAAGTAGTAGCTTAGGAACCGATGACCTCGGCAATCTGGTCCCACAAGACCTTACCACAAATTTCCAAAAATTTCCCATGCCGTTCCAGATCCTGCGGTAGTAAAATGTTACCATCGAGACTGTAACGCTGGAAATGCATATCCTCCTATTTCCGTTTATTGTACTATAAATTTGTTTTCCTTATTTTTGTTACCTGAATATGTAACATTTCTGTGTCTTCGTATATTGTAATTGTTTTACTATTTGTATATATATATATATATATATATTTATGTATTTATGTCTATGTATAATTGGTTTGTTTCGTAAATATTATTTGTATTTTTACGCTGGGTCTTGCCTAGGGAAAACTGCAATCGAACGATTACATCGATAGGTCGTGTGAAGAATCAAAGTGTGTAGGATCTTTGGTAGTGTCAACTCTGTCGCGTGGAGCGCGGGCAGAGCAGAGAGGGTCTGGCTGGGGTAGTGCAGTGGAGCAGGTGTGTTGTGTGACGCTCCCGCGAGTTGCCGCGCTTTCGGGGTTTGGCAGCATGTAATTGCGCTCGACTCCCGATGATAGTTTCTGACATGGTGTCGCGGACGGGAAGCATTAGCTGGCGCACATCAAGAGCCCGTTTAGCCTGGTGACCGTGTCGAGAAGAAGGCGCCATCCAGCTTCTGCAACAGCGACGGCCGACAATGAGTGACTGTCGCCACCTCCTCGATCGACGGCTTCAAACCCTCAATCAACCAACAAGGAAGACTGGAAGCACGTAAAGTTTTAGAACTGTATGGCAGACCTCAGCTTTTCAAACTTTTAAAAGTTGCATCACAAAATTACAGCAACTTAGCATGAACGTTTGTTGCTCATTGCCCCAATTGCATTACCAAGCAGGGTCCCTTCCTTTTCTCCTGCGAAGAGAAAAAAAGGGAAGTAGAAACGCTTGCGACAACCACTTGCCAAGTAATCACGAGTGTCGTTGAAATTCAAACGCCAGCATATTTCGATTTCAATGCTTTAATTTCAAAGTTCAGTTAAGGTATTCATAGCTGGCTACAATATATAGATTACACAAGCACGAATTAAGAGTGCGAGTTTTGTTACCGTATTTTAGCTTACCTGTGACTGCAGCTCAGCTTGGTACATACTAAATTTTACTACTGTTAATTGTTCAGAATCATTTAATTCAAGTTCAAAGTTAAATCTCTTCTTTCTAAATTGCATAGATTCAAGTAGCTTTTGAAATGATTGTTGAGGTAGTCCAAGACTAACCGTATTTTACTGAATTTCGATGTGCTTCAGAAAGAAAGCTCACTATTAACTTCAGTCACTAAATTAACTTTCGATTTTCCGGTTTTATTAATTCTTTTGCTAAATTAAGTCAGGGTGTAGCGAAATTTATTACTTCTGACAAACTTTCAGTTTTCACACTACACGTGTCAACCTTCAGTTGCCAAGCTTCTAGTGCTAATTATATGTGTAATAACCTTTCTTTTTCAGTTACTATAGTAATTGTCCTTAGGACTGGCGACCGTAATTTCCCCCAAATCTCAAATACGTAATTACCGCTAGTTAATTGTTAATGTAACAGCTGCACATTTACTTTCTTTATTAACTTTACCCCTTTTCGAAATTAATTTCCACCAGTTTCATTAGCACTTTTCCTTTCATTTAGATGTAACCCTTTCCTCCCTCTTTACCGACAAATTAACTTCGGTGACGATTGCTTTTTCCCAAAACTCCATTAGGTACACGCGGTTTAATTTTTCACTGTCATTAAGGTCGATAAGTGAGGGGGAGGTTACACGTGGCGACCTGATGACAGGACGATCTTCGGTTTTGTGGTTGTTCTGGACACGAATTTTGCATTGTGCAAATCTCGTAACAAAGTACTGGTTACGAAATGTTCGATACGTCAGCCAGAATATTAGTGTGAGGAATCCTAATTAGATTTGAGATTTGGCATTTATATTGAAAATTATTAAAATGAGTGAAGGCAACAATTACCAAAATTTGGTAGGCTTGGATAAGGAACAATCGGTCGAACAGTGGGAAACGCGCACCGCGGTACCCATTGTTCAGGGGCAGGCGGCTATCATGAAAGACGCGACCGCCGAAACGCAAGAAAGAGCAGAAATGGAATTCCACACTTTAGAAAATGTTTCGGAATCGGAAGTGAAAATCAAATGTGAATCCCTTGATGACGAATACGGGGGGACAATTAAAGAGGAAGCCGCTACGGAAGTAAAACCGGTAGTTTCCGGGAATTTAACTAATTTATTGAATGTTTTGATTAACGAAATCAAGAGTCAATCGGCCAAGCAAGAAGCTCAGTCTGAAAAAATTGAACGAAAGCTAGACAGTCAGAACAAAGCTATTAATGTTGTTAACAACAATGTTGGAGTTGTTAACACAAAAGTTGATAAAATCAAAGAAGATATTGTTGTGATTTATACCGAAATCGGTAATCTTAAACAGGAAATGATAAGCGTTCAGGCGGAAATTGCGAGCATAAATACTCGTTTTAATTCCGAAATTAGCAGAATCGAGAAAAGTGTAGGAGAAGCAGTTGCTTCTATCATCGAGAATAAGGTGACGGAACAAATTCAATTAGTAAAAAAAGAGGATCAACAGAAGGTGGAAACTTTAAAGGCTTTAGTGTCCGAGGTTGATGCTAAAGTGACGAAGCAGGCTAATACCTGCGAAGAGAAAAAAAGGGAAGTAGAAACGCTTGCGACAACCACTTGCCAAGTAATCACGAGAGTGTCGGAATTAGAAAAGAAACTTGACCAAAAACAGAGTTATGTGCCAATCTATGCACATAGTACGGAATTGTTGACGAAAGAGGAGCGGTTCGACCCCTTGAAAAAAGGCGGTATACACGCGACGGATTTCATTAAAAATTGTGATAGAGTTTTACCCACATCATGGACTAATGAGAGAAAAGCTAATGCGGTTATTGATGTGTTGGCTGGTGATGCCAAGCGTTGGGGCTTAAACCTCAACATTACGAAGCTGACTTTTGACGAGTTTAAAAATTTGTTTCTGTCTGAATACTGGTCAGAGCAAAAACAGCAAAGTGTCTGGCGCGAATTTGTCGTATCGAGGCCTTTCGATGCGAATTCGCGCGGCTCGTTGAAGGAGTTTTGTGAGGGCTGGATCCGCAAGTTGGAATATTTGCATGATCGCCGCACGGAATCCGAAATAGTCTGGGAACTCTACAAGAAGCTTCCAGATGATACAAAACGCTACGTAGGAAGCAATTACAGGACAATCAATGATTTCCTGGAAAGAGTGGAGGACGAGGAAAATTGGCGCAATAATCGCGACAGTGGTAGAGGCCATGGTAACAACAACGGGTACCACAGCAACCACAACAACGATAACCATGGGAACAGTGCATACCGCAACCATGGCAGCAATAACAATAATGGTTCGGACCGTAATAACAATCGGTACAATGCAAATAATAACAGGAATTACGGAAACCAGTATCATACTAGCGTGATACGGGCTTCACAGAATAGTAATAACGCCAGAGGGTGTGATCAGCCGCCTCAGCAGCATCCGGGGACCGTATCTGCTGGGACGAGACAGGGAAACCATTAGCCAAGCCGGTGAGGGGCCGACCGGGCGTGGAGAAATTTTGGCGGCCCAATAACAGGAGAAAAAGTGTCGTCGTTATGAAAATTCCGTGTGGAATAATCAACGGCGGGAAAGTGTGTCAGTGTTAGGAGAAAGGAGTGCGCCCACAAGTAGTAGATCAGCTGTATACACGGCAGTAGGAAGTACATTCACTGTCAGTGAGAACAATTTAAGTAGTGTTCCGGAAATCGAGTATAAAGTAGCAGCTGTAATACCCACAGCGGAACTGGAGATTGAGTTTAAGAATGATTCGCAAGTATTGAGAGAAGATCAGATGTCGGATAAAACGTCCGTCATCGAGCGAGGGGATGCAGATAGGGATGAGGTCTGGCTAAGGCAGTTTAGTTGCTTATACGACGAACTAAGAGATTATAGGGGCCTGTACGGGAGAAGTGTTTATGGGGAGCGCGGGCAGGATTTGCCGCGTCTCGTCCCGCAGGAAGGTAGTGTCTGTAAAATGATAGAAAGTTCTGGTCCTAACCGGCAGACTTTACTAGAAATAGTTGATGTTAATGGGGAGCACGAGCAAGATTCGTCGTGTTTCGTCCCGCAAGAGTTGGCTGTTGAATTAGTAACGGAAAGTTCTGGCCCTAACCGGCAGACCTTACTGAAAGTTTCAGTGGTAGAAGTAGCCGAACCATCCGACGCAAACCTCCAGTTTAAACATTGCGAGAGTATTAAGGAGAAAGACTGCGAAAATTTTAGTGATAGCCGGACACGATTGGTAGAAAAGCACATAGATTACAGCGTGTATGAGGTTAGAGCTGGCATTATACGGTCAGACGATAGCAGTGTGGGTTGCACAGATCTAGCGGAAGTAATTGCAGGTACTACTGGGCACATTTCTCCAGGTAGATTGGCAGATGAGATCAATCTGACAAAGAGGAATCAACGAAGGTGACAATTAGTGAATTGATAGCAAAGCAACACTCACTAGTTGACGAGTTACAGGAAAATGTTTCGGTATTGGAGGCGAAGCTACAGACTAAGCCTCAGGACAAACGTGTTGAAATTAAAACTGTATGTGAACAGAGGCTGAAAAAGCCGCCAGATAAGCAGGATTTAGGATCAAAGCTGGATGGTTCTTTCTGGAATGACCTGGATATAGACGAGGATTTACTGTGGGAAAATAAAGAAACAGTCGAGGACAAGTGTAGACAGATAGTAGTGTCTGTTAATATGCACAACCTACAACTAAACGTGTGGATTGACACCGGTGCAGAATTGAGTGCTGTATCTGGGAAAATATTAGAGTTACTGAAAGACAGACCTGGCATCGTAGTTATGCCAGTAACAGGAGTGAAAATTATCGGTGCTACTGAGAAGGCCAGTAAACCGGTCACAGAACAGATTTTTGTACACTTCGAGATATGTGGGGCACTATTTGAACAAGAGTTTGTCGTCGTGCCAGACTTGACTACGGAAGTAATTATCGGGTTAGATTCGCTGTTAAAGTACCGTGCAGTGGTTAATTGCGAAAGCAAAACTTTGACATGTACGTCACAAGATAAAACAATAGTAGTTAGTTTTGACGAGGCCGGAGACGGTGTGCATAGGCAATACCAGCCTATACACATTGTTAACTGGCCGGATGGTATTAATGTAGGTATGAATTTGAACTACTGTAATGTGAGAAATCTCGGCATTGACAACAGTGTAGAAAGTGAATTGGAAAGTATTGTAGACGGTGTGTCAAACGTAACACACGAACAAAGTTAGGCCGACTTTGCCGTACCCATTGCCATCACAATCATAGGGCATGGGGCAAATACGTAGCAGTATTTGAGAGAATTATGAACACCTTGAGACATGAATCGATGGGATTTTCTCCAGAGGAAATCCTGTTGGACGACAGAAGTAAAAGTTTAGTGGAAGAGATAATCAAATTCCCTCCACGGATTGCCATTAGTATTGGTGTGAAAAAAGATCGTTTGCGAGAAGTAATGAAGCTAAAAGCCGATACTCGCATACGTCGTCATGACGCTAAAGCGCGTTTTGCTAAGTTTGCAATCGGAGACTTAGTACTTGTAAAAGCTCATGAGAAATCGAGCGAGATAGACCATGAAATCTCTAAATTTAAGTTTGTTTATAACGGACCATATAAAGTCATTGGTATACCTCACACAAATGCTTATTGCTTAGAGTATCCAAGCTCTGGAAAGCTATTAGGTATACGGAACATTGTAGCCCTGAAATTGTACCAACCAAGGATTGATTAATACCACAGAAAGGGTAATTTGTACAGTATGTAAATATAGAGTGTAAGATTTAAGGATGTGCTATGTTGCGATGCTTTTGCCTGACCTAGAGGTCATTAAAGAAGTTGTCATTAATAAGTAATTAAATTTGATTAATCAATTTAATTTTAATCAATTTAATCATGATCTAATCAACTAAAAAATCCAAGCTGCTATTTTAAGTTTTCAGCTGAGTCACAGTAGATTAAGGAATGTAAATATGATTTTGTAAATAGCTGTAAGATTCCATAAATATGTGATTTACTAGTCATTGCCGATGTACTTAGACGCTGTTTTAAGTTTCAGGCTAGTACATGCGTGTGATGATGGACAGTGTTGATTTATCCACTGTGATAGTGTTTATGGACTCCTTGAGATTACTCGGGAGTGAGTTTTCCTAAAGTATTCAGTGAAACGGACGTTCTGGGAATGCCGTTAAAAGGGCGAGTGAGATCAGACGGGCGCAACAATACTTGCGAGGTGGAGCCGCTCTTGTGCCGCTGTCGGCTCTTGTGCCGCTGTCGGCATTCTTTGTACTTGCGAGTACGGAAGGCGGAGTTGTTTTTCTTCCCAGACTGCTGATGTGAAAGAATTCTGTTCTCAATATTTATGCTTTTTCGATCTACTGAATATTATTTTCTTGTTTAGCGTTAACTGGACTCTCATGGCGAGAGTATTAATTATGAAAAGGTTATATAAAATGTGTATTCTATGTAATTAATTATTAATTTGCGTATTTTGATATACCTGTTTTTTATGACCATGTACTCTGGTTAATTTTGTAAATAGAATTCCATTTCTTGATACTGTTAGGAATTTTGATTTTTATAATAGCTAAACCATTTTCTATGTTTTCTGTGAATTTTAATATGTTGTCAACCTGTTTTATTTTGTGCAAGATGACAGAGTGGAATAAGATTAGGAGTGTCTCCACTCAATTATTATGGTCTAAAAATTGATTTCTGGTTAATTAGACGAATGCTAAATTTTGTTCATGTTTTGAGCATATGCATTTCCGCTGTTTCTATTTTGGGACGTTTTCTGAGTCTGTTTAGGTTACACGAACATCCTCAGACAATGTGGGGCACGTGTAACGCCGGAAATGCATATCCTCCTATTTCCATTTATTGTACTATAAATTTGTTTTCCTTATTCCTTATTCCTTATTTTTGTTACCTGAATATGTAACATTTCTGTGTCTTCGTATATTGTAATTGTTTTACTATTTGTATATATATATATATATTTATGCATTTATGTCGTTACTGAAAGTATTTGTATGGAGTGTAGCCATGTATGGAAGTGAGACATGGACGATAACTAGTTTGGACAAGAAGAGAATAGAAGCTTTCGAAATGTGGTGCTACAGAAGAATGCTGAAGATAAGGTGGGTAGATCACGTAACTAATGAGGAGGTACTGAATAGGATTGGGGAGAAGAGAAGTTTGTGGCACAACTTGACTAGAAGAAGGGATCGGTTGGTAGGACATGTTCTGAGGCATCGAGGGATCACAAATTTAGCATTGGAGGGCAGCGTGGAGGGTAAAAATCGTAGAGGGAGACCAAGAGATCAATACACTAAGCAGATTCAGAAGGATGTAGGTTGCAGTAGGTACTGGGAGATGAAGAAGCTTGCACAGGATAGAGTAGCATGGAGAGCTGCATCAAACCAGTCTCAGGACTGAAGACCACAACAACAACATGTCGATGTATAATTGGTTTGTTTCGTAAATATTATTTGTATCCTTACGCTGAGTCTTGCCTAGGGAAAACTGCTATCGAACGATTACATCAATAGGTCTTGTGAAGAATCAAAGTGTGTAGGATCTTTGGTAGTGTCAACTCTGTCGCGTGGAGCGCGGGCAGAGCAGAGAGGGTCTGGCTGGGGTAGTGCAGTGGAGCAGGTGTGTTGTGTGACGCTCCCGCGAGTTGCCGCGCTTTCGGGGTTTGGCAGCATGTAATTGCGCTCGACTCGCGATGATAGTTTCTGACATGGTGTCGCGGACGGGAAGCATTAGCTGGCGCACATCAAGAGCGACTGTCGCCACCTCCTCGATCGACGGCTTCAAACCCTCAATCAACCAATAAGGAAGACTGGAAGCACGTAAAGGTTTAGAACTGTATGGCAGACCTCAGCTTTTCAAACTTTTAAAAGTTGCATCACAAAATTACAGCAACTTAGCATGAATGTTTGTTGCTCATTGTCCCAATTGCATTACCAAGCAGGGTCCCTTCCTTTTCCGGAATGAACCCGAGTGTCGTTGAAATTCAAACGCCAGCATATTTCGATTTCAATGCTTTAATTTCAAAGTTCAGTTAAGGTATTCATAGCTGGCTACAATATTTAGATTACACAAGCACGAATTAAGAGTGCGAGTTTTGTTACCGTATTTTAGCTTACCAGTGACTGCAGCTCAGCTTGGTACATACTAAATTTTACTACTGTTAATTGTTCAGAATCATTTAATTCAAGTTCGAAGTTAAATCTCTTCTTTCTAAATTGCATAGATTCAAGTAGCTTTTGAAATGATTGTTGAGGTAGTCCAAGACTAACCGTATTTTACTGAATTTCGATGTGCTTCAGAAAGAAAGCTCACTATTAACTTCAGTCACTAAATTAACTTTCGATTTTCCGGTTTTATTAATTCTTTTGCTAAATTAAGTCAGGGTGTAGCGAAATTTATTACTTCTGACAAACTTTCAGTTTTCACACCACACGTGTCAACCTTCAGTTGCCATGCTTCTAGTGCTAATTATATGTGTAATAACCTTTCTTTTTCAGTTACTATAGTAATTGTCCTTAGGACTGGCGACCGTAATTTCCCCCAAATCTCAAATACGTAATTACCGCTAGTTAATTGTTAACGTAACGGCTGCACATTCACTTTCTTTATTAACTTTACCCCTTTTTAAAATTAATTTCCACCAGTTTCATTAGCACTTTTCCTTTCATTTAGATGTAACCCTTTCCTCCCTCTTTACCGACAAATTAACTTCGGTGACGATTGATTTTTCCCAAATTTCCATTAGGTACACGCAGTTTAATGTTTCACTGTCATTAAGGTCGATAAGTGAGGGGGAGGTTACAAGACAAACCATATACATTTTTGGTTTTAGTCCTCTGAGCACTCTATCCAGTAGCCGTTACGCTCTTAAGACTTCCGCGGCGCCCTGTTTGACAAATCACTTGCAGGACGGTTCGCGATCCTTGAACGCAGAATTGGTTGGCAAGCGGTAGGAGGAAAGTCCGAGACAGGAAGCGAATGGTATGTTGGCCACTAGTGAGGCTACCGGATGTAGAGGGAGCGCCGCGCTGTGGACAGAGAAGGCAGGCAGAACTCGGAATTGATACGGCGAGCGCCGTGCGCGGAACCGAGGAGACGGACCGTGCCCTGGCCGGTGGGGTTGCTGCCTTCATGTTAGCACGTGTGGTGTCTGGGCACTGATGTCGCTGCCGCAAGTAGCAACATCCTTTAGGTGCTGATTCACATCCAGAACTTTTTGGTAACGCAAGTGCATGAAGAGGACAACGCCTTACAGTCCGCCCCCGGTAGCTGAGTGGTCAGCGTGACAGACTGTCAATCCTATGGGCCCGGGTTCGGTTCCCGGCTGGGTCGGAGATTTTCTCCGCTCAGGGACTGGGTGTTGTGTTGTCCTAATCATTATCATCTTATCACCATCGACGCGCAGGTTGCCGAAGTGGTGTCAAATCGAAAGACCTGCACCAGGCGAACGGTCTACCCGACAGGAGGCCCTAGCTACACGACATTCCATTTTCACAACGCCCTGCGCTGCTTTGAAGTTCTAGTGGAGCTTATGGACAAGAATCGTTCCATTGTTTGAGGCGTAATAAGCCGCTGCTTAAGACAATCAACGTTCCGAAGCAGTACAGTACGCTCTAGTCAAAATGTTGTACAGTCGAGACTGTCAGGCAGATCGCTATCTTCTTAAAGGCCGAATGTTTTACGTTTAGTTTTGTAGCTATTACTGTAGTTCCGGCAACAATATTAAGTGCCTGACTTGTACTTGAGTTCCTATTTTTTTTGCAACTTAAATTCAGAACCATTGCTAATGTCTGTAGACACTGTTTTGCGGAGCAATGGCAGGATCGTCACTATCACTTCCCTTAAATGAAACTTGTTTGTTCCGCATTTGTAATACTTCATCCTCCTGTTTAACACTTTGTTCATTTAGAATTTTAGTCTGTTGTGGTTCAGTTCATCCGTGGGCCTTTTCCATCTCCCCAATTAGTGGACGAGAACTTAGGCAGGTTTCCGCTGCCCTGGTGGGCCACGAGTCTAGCGCCACTCTCTTGGAGAACGATCTAGCGGCCGACCGACCTACTGGCCAACGTTAGAAAAGGCCGAGCCTTCTCATGTCGATCTGCTGGCAGATCGAGGACGAAGTTGTAAAACAACAATATCATTGTACGTACCTTACAGGGTGACAAATATCATTGTATGTATCTGACAGGATAAAAATTATTGAATTATATGAAATAAAATCGTCATAACTTGTGAACGTTTTCCGTTAGGAAATCAAACTGCATGGTTCGCCGTGGGGAATGATGGGAAATAATATGCGCATGCGTCTCTTTGTTCTTGGCCACTTTCATTTTGATACATTCGTCAATAAGCAAAATTCGCGCATTTGGGAGATCGACAATCCTGCATTTCGCGATCGAGAAGTCCCTTCTCTGTCAACGGATGACTGTGTGCTGTGCAATGTACAGTCACGGAATAATCGGTGCGACATTCCTTGATGGCACCGTAACTACGTGAAGGTTTGGAAGATTATTTTAGACACCTTATCGAAAGTGACTCTGGTTTCGACAATATGTGGCTCATTGAAGCAGGAGAGTGATGTCCTGGAGGATCACTTTGTGGAACGCCTTCTGAGTCTACGCTGCCCCGAGGCCACTGGCATGGACCTCGACTGGCCTCCATATTCTACAGATCTGAACACGTGCGACTCCTCTTTTTGGGGCTAAACTATAGACAAGGTGTACAGGAATAACTCCAAAACCATTACCGAGAAGAAAATAGCCATTCAGGAGGTCATCGACAGCATCGATGTTCCGACACTTCAATGGGTAATACAGAATTTCGCTATTCGTCTGCGCCACATCATAGCCAGTAATGGAAGGCATATCGAACATGTCATAATCTAAATTCGAATATCTGTAGAGACTTATACCTGATCAATAAAGTGTGTGCACGCCGTAGTTCGTAACTAATTTACGTTTCTTTTTCTTTCACATAGTTCAATAATTGTCATCCTGTACGTTCTTAAACGTACCTGTCTTTTTTTTCTGGTGGCTGTTAACATTTATGTTCGGAGGTTACACTGATCAGCCAGAACATCGCTTCGATCCATATAAACCCGTTCAGAAGATAGCAGCGTCACATGGCGCGGAATGATTGCTGGTCACAATCGCACGGTCCATGCAGCATCACTCAGCACGCTGTCTGTGTGTAGATTGGGGAAACGCACAATGTTTCTGAGACAGACCGAGAACAGTTTGCGATTGCCCAAAGGCTCGACACGAGCAATTCGGAAACTACACCTCGAGCAGTGTGTTCGAGGAGAGCAGTGGTGAGTGTCTCCAACTTGGCAAATCCAGCGAAACAACGTCCAGACGTCTTGCCGTTTGGCGGCTATCCCTCAATACAGATGTCGGATCTCGTTTTTTTTTTTTTGGCATCAGTCGGCTGACTGGTTTGATGCGGCCCGCCACGAATTCCTCTCCTGTGATAACCTCTTCATCTCAGAGTAGCACTTGCAACCTACGTCCTCAATTATTTCCTTGATGTATTCCAATCTCTGTCTTCCTCTACAATTTCTGCCCTCTACAGCTCCCTCTAGTACCATGGAAGTCATTCCCTCATGTCCTGTCCCTTCTCCTTACCAGTGTTTTCCATATATTCCTTTCCTCTCCAATTCTGCGTAGAACCTCCTCATTCCTTACCTTATCAGTCCACCTAATTTTCAACATTCGTCTATAGCACCACATCTCAAATGCTTCGATTCTCTTCTGTTCCGGTTTTTCCACAGTCCATGTTTCACTACCATGCAATGCTGTACTCCAGACGTACATCCTCAGAAATTTCTTCCTCAAATTAAGGCCGATATTTGATATTTGTAGACTTCTCTTGGTCAGAAATGCCTTTTTTGCCACAGCGAGTCTGCTTTTGATGTCCTCCTTGATCCGTCCGTCATTGGTTATTTTACTGCCTAGGTAGCAGAATTCCTTAACTTCATTGACTTCGTGACCATCAATCCTGATGTTAAGTTTCTCGCTGTTCTCATTTCTACTTCTTCTCATTACCTTCGTCTTTCTCCGATTTACTCTCAAACCATACTTTGTACTCATTAGACTGTTCATTCCGTTCAGCAGATCATTTAATTCTTCTTCACTTTCACTCAGGATAGCAATGTCATCAGCGAATCGTATCATTGATATCCTTTCACCTTGTATTTTAATTCCACTCCTGAACCTTTCTTTTATTTCCATCATTGCTTCCTCGATGTACAGCTTGAAGAGTAGAGGCGAAAGGCTACAGCCTTGTCCTACACCCTTCTTAATACGAGCGCTTCGTTCTTGATCGTCCACTCTTATTATTCCCTCTTGGTTGTTGTACATATTGTATATGACCCGTCTCTCCCTATAGCTTACCTCTACTTTTTTCAGAATCTCGAACAGCTTGCACCATTTTATAATTTCGAACGCTTTTTCCAGGTCGACAAATCCTATGAAAGTGTCTTGATTTTTCTTTAGCCTTGCTTCCATTATAAGCCGTAACGTCAGAATTGCCTCTCTCGTCCCTTTACTTTACCTAAAGCCAAACTGATCGTCACCTAGAGCATTCTCAATTTTCTTTTCCATTCTTCTGTATATTATTCTTGTAAGCAGCTTCGATGCATGAGCTGTTAAGCTGATTGTGCGATAATTCTCGCACTTGTCAGCTCTTGCCGTCTTCGGAGTTGTGTGAATGATGCTTTTCCGAAAGTCAGATGGTATATCGCCAGACTCATATATTTTCTACACACCAACGTGAATAGTCGTTTTGTTGCCACTTCCCCCAATGATTTTAGAAATTCTGATGGAATGTTATCTATCCCTTCTGCCTTATTTGACCGTAAGTCCTCCACAGCTCTATTAAATTCCGATTCTAATTCTGGATCCCCTATCTCTGCTATATTGACTCCTGTTTCTTCTTCTATCACACCAGACAAATCTTCACCCTCATAGAGACTTTCAATGTATTCTTTCCACCTATCTGCTCTCTCCTCTGCATTTAACAGTGGAATTCCCGTTGCACTCTTAATGTTACCACCGCTGCTTTTAATGTCACCAAAGGTTGTTTTGACTTTCCTGTATGCTGAGTCTGTCCTTCCGACAATCATATCTTTTTCGATGTATTCATATTTTTCCTGCAGCCATTTCGTCTTAGCTTTCCTTCACTTCCTATTTATTTCATTCCTCAGCGACTTACATTTCTGTATTCCTGATTTTCCCGGAACATGTTTGTACTTTCTTCTTTTATTATTCAATTGAAATGTTTCTTCTGTTACCCATGGTTTCTTCGCAGCTACCGTCTTTGTACCTATGTTTTCCTTCCCTACTTCTGTGATGGCCCTTTTCAGAGATGAGCATTCCTCTTCAACTGTACTGCCTACTGCGCTATTCCTTATTGCTGTATCTATAGCGTTAAAGAACTTAAAACGTATCTCGTCATTCCTTAGTACTTCCGTATCCCACTTCTTTGCCTATTGATTCTTCCTGACTAATGTCTTGAACTTCAGCCTACTCTTCATCACTACTACATTGTGATCTGAGTCTATATCTCCTCCTGGGTACGCCTTACAATCCAGTATCTGATTTCGGAATATCTGTCTGACCATGATGTAATCTAATTGAAATCTTCTCGTATCTCCCGGCCTTTTCCAAGTATACCTCCTCTTGTGATTCTTGAAAAGGGTATTCGCTATTACTAGCTGAAACTTGTTACAGAACTCAATTAGTATTTCTCCTCTTTCATTCCTTGTTCCAAGCCCATATTCTCCTGTAGCCTTTTCTTCTACTCCTTCCCCTACAACTGCATTCCAGTCGCCCATGACTATTAGATTTTCGTCCCCCTTTACATACTGCATTACCCTTTCAATATCCTCATTCACTTTCTCTATCTCTTCATCTTCAGCTTGCGACGTCGGCATCTATACCTGAACTATCATTGTCGGTGTTGGTCTGCTGTCGATTCTGATTAGAACAACCTGGTCACTGAACTGTTCACAGTAACACACCCTCTGCCCTACCTTCCTATTCATAACGAATCCTACACCTGTTATACCATTTTCTGCTGCTGTTGATATTACCCGATACTCATCTGACCAGAAATCCTTGTCTTCCTTCCACTTCACTTCACTGACCCCTACTATATCTAGATTGAGCCTTTGCATTTCCCTTTTCAGATTTTCTAGTTTCCCTACGACGTTCAAGCTTCTGACATTCCACGCCCCGACTCGTAGAACGTTATCTTTTTCTCATGGTAACCTCCCCCTTGGCAGTCCCCTCCCGGAGATCCGAATGGGGGACTATTCCGGAATCTTTTGCCAATGGAGAGATCCTCATGACACTTTTTCAATTACAGGCCACATGTCCTGTGGATACACGTTACATGTCCTTAATGCAGTGGTTTCCATTGCCTTCTGCATCCTCATGTCGTTGATCATTGCTGATTCTTCCGCCTTTAGGGGCAATTTCCCACCCCTAGGACAAGATAGTGCCCTGAACCTCTATCCGCTCCTCCGCCCTCTTTGACAAGGCCGTTGGAAAAACGAGGCTGACTTCTTATGCCGGAAATCTTCGGCCGCCTATGCTGATTATTTATCAAAATTAAGGCAGTGGCGGGAATCGAACCCGGGACCGAAGACGTTTTGATTATGAATCAAAGACGCTACTCCTAGACCACGGGTATAGTCGGGCACTATGTACAATAACCAAAAGCAACCTTCCTTTGCCTCTCAGGACTTTACCATGTGAACTGGTTTTCAGTGCGTGTGTTAGAAGTTTATTTGGTACCACCTTCATGATGGGTGAACCTTGTGACGATGAAACACTAGCGCTGGTATTTCCTAACTGAAACAGTTTTCTGTTGAGTTCCATATACCACATACTCTTGAAAGTTCCTCGCTCCATTACCGTCACTACGTGCTGTCGATCCCAACAATGCAAACCTCTCCACTAACTTATGTAGTGAAGTCCTCAGCCCCTTACATGTTTGTAGGTCTAGTCTGGCTACTGACGAATGCAGCCCTACGTCTCCTAAAATCTACCTTTCGGTAAACTATGGAACACACTGTCCCTGCAATAACTTTTGCAGTATTCTGTTTTATGGGAACGCCGTCTAAGCTCCCTTTTAATGAACACTTTTTCTGGCACAGTCCATTCTGATTTCTACTGCGAGAATCTTTCACCTGATGACCCACTAACCAACATCCGCAAAATTGGGGTTGTGGAGACTGCTTCTTAACGTGGACTGTGAGCACACATGTACAACAATTCGCGTCATATGAAAAATTATCCGTTCTACCTCTTCCCTGTGTTACTGTATTAACTTCCTCAAGTAGCAGAAATTAAATCATTTGATTTTTACCACTCTCACTCTCCTGGATGTATACAGTAGCAGTTTTCTTAAAAGCACATTCAACGCTCTGTTTTCAACCTCTTGCAAAATGACTTTATCACCCTCTGCATTCTGCATTAAGTCATAGGTATCAGCACTGACTCTCTACTCGAAAATGCCTCCACTGATTCTAGCCGGAAACGCCTCCACATTTCCTTAAGTCTTGGTGACAGATTATTCAGTTGCTTCCTGAAAATCCTTGCACTGTTTTCTTTACGATACCGTTTATAGATTCCCTACTGAAACGTTTCAAACGTCTGTAGGTCAGTCAGCCTTCATGGTACTGATACATGAGTTGGTTGCGACAACCAATTCTAGCGTGTTTCAGCTGACTAATTCCTTAACATTAGTGGCAGCACTTTCAATCACTAACAAATACTGCCGCATCTTCTGTTGATTTACCAGCAATCACGAGGTAAGCTGGAACGGGATGTGGCTCAGATTGCCTAAGCCCATTTATGGGTTTGCTGATCGCCTACAAGTGTGCGCAGTGCGTTGTTAAATTTCTGTAATTTAGTTACTTTCTTTTGCAAGGCTTCATTCGCTTCCTGCGTAGGCAATACTGTTATTTCCAGCATTTATGTAAACCTAAAACATAGCAATGGAAGGGTAACGGTGAGGATGGGTGGATGATCGTGACAGCTAGCTGCACAGGGCATTGAGGTAATGCAGCGCTCAAAGTGCAAAATCGGTGCCAGACCAGGAGTCGCTTCTCATGAGAGGTTGTCTTACTTGCTTCGGCCACCCAGTTACAATGCCTGACCGACTAGAATTAGCAAGTAATCGCGTGCTACAATAAACGATCCTCTTCGATTAAACTCACTGCTTACAAATCTTGATTTCTGTTGGAATTTGGGAACCTGTGCATTCACACTGAAACAAATAGTTAGGAGCCATGTTTGTTCCGTCGGAAATTTCCGAGAAAAACAAACACAGGTAACACAGCCACTCACTAACTCGAACTGTAGACCTGCAGCAGCTGCGGAAATCGCACTGCTGGACCACAGTTGAAACCAGACGCAAGAGTGACGGGTAGCCACACTTCTGACGCCAGAGGCAACCATTCAGCAACCAGTCAGTAAGTTAAGCGATATTCGGTCATCAAGGTCAGGAAACATTAGGACCGTGTCCCCTTGAGCAGGAGTGGTTTGTGGCTCACTGAGATGTGGCCTATTCTATGCATAAAGCCATTAATGAAGCACCATTAAAACAAGCATTATTTATTGATCCAAAATGCACTCTACCTTCACTCATGGTAGCAGTGGATGCGGCCATCAGGACTCTAACATCACGAAAACTCGCTGACATTCATCCGTGTCCTGTCATCTCAGCAGCACCAGCGAGGTCAGGGCAATCTGACCACAGATTGGCCAGTATCCTCTGTGCAGACTGTGATGTTAGCAGCGCCAGGCAGTGGGTTGTCATACTCCTCTTACTGTATCACAAACTCCGTGCCAGAAAGCACACATTGGCCTTCCATTGACTGTGCGTTAAAGGACGGGGTCTTTGACAGGAATAAGGCCAGCACCGTCGTAGCACTCTTAAAGGAACGTATGGCGGACGGTAGCAGCAGCACATCCCTCTGACTGCTCACTGGGTCAGCGGTCACACCTCAGGAAAGCTGATGGTGAATGCCCCCCGCTAGTCTCGCATCGAATGGCAGCACTGCAGCATGCAGTGACAAAGTTCCCTTGGAAGGAGTCACTGCTCCGTCAAATACAAAAAACACAGCGGCGCGTCCTACCTCCAGGTTGACGGGCTTCAAATTGAGTGCAAGTAGCTTAACCCACTGGTTAAGAGTAATATTTGTGCAAGAACTGTGTCCTGTGCACTGCTATTGTGAGGTGAAGATCAATTCACTTGGTCTGCTTTTCTTGACAGCTTAGCTTTCTGGCCAATTTGGCTGTGGCTGAGCGGTGTCAGAAGCCGAGGTGAACGTTTTCTAAAGTGTCGGTAGTCTGAACTATCGTTTTTAAGTCCGACATATGGCTTGTTACTTCATTCTGCCTGATCAACGGAGGGGCGGTATATCCTTCCTTTATGGCGCCATTCCGCTGTACTTTCGTTTTGGACATTTTATTATTATTTTTTAGCTTTTCCTCATTACAGAGGCTTATCTCCAACATAATAATTTACTTGCAAATTACAATACAAACAATAAACTTTCTTAAACTATACTCTCCAAATATTTCTCCAGGTGTTTCGATCTTGCGTGTCGTCTTCCTCTGCGCCCATTCTCCTCATTGTGTGCTGTATAATCTGGAGCCAGGTGGTCACAGGTCGTCCTCTTCTTCTTCTCCCTTCCAGTTCCCACTCCAGTATTAATTTTGGTATTCTGGCTTCCTCCATTCGTCGTACATACTCGTACCACTGTAATTTCTTCCTATCCATTACGTCATATACACTCCTGGAAATGGAAAAAAGAACACATTGACACCGGTGTGTCAGACCCACCATACTTGCTCCGGACACTGCGAGAGGGCTGTACAAGCAATGATCACATGCACGGCACAGCGGACACACCAGGAACCGCGGTGTTGGCCGTCGAATGGCGCTAGCTGCGCAGCATTTGTGCACCGCCGCCGTCAGTGTCAGCCAGTTTGCCGTGGCATACGGAGCTCCATCGCAGTCTTTAACACTGGTAGCATGCCGCGACAGCGTGGACGTGAACCGTATGTGCAGTTGACGGACTTTGAGCGAGGGCGTATAGTGGGCATGCGGGAGGCAGGGTGGACGTACCGCCGAATTGCTCAACACGTGGGGCGTGAGGTCTCCACAGTACATCGATGTTGTCGCCAGTGGTCGGCGGAAGGTGCACGTGCCCGTCGACCTGGGACCGGACCGCAGCGACGCACGGATGCACGCCAAGACCGTAGGATCCTACGCAGTGCCGTAGGGGACCGCACCGCCACTTCCCAGCAAATTAGGGACACTGTTGCTCCTGGGGTATCGGCGAGGACCATTCGCAACCGTCTCCATGAAGCTGGGCTACGGTCCCGCACACCGTTAGGCCGTCTTCCGCTCACGCCCCAACATCGTGCAGCCCGCCTCCAGTGGTGTCACGACAGGCGTGAATGGAGGGATCAATGGAGACGTGTCGTCTTCAGCGATGAGAGTCGCTTCTGCCTTGGTGCCAATGATGGTCGTGTGCGTGTTTGGCGCCGTGCAGGTGAGCGCCACAATCAGGACTGCATACGACCGAGGCACACAGGGCCAACACCCGGCATCATGGTGTAGGGAGCGATCTCCTACACTGGCCGTACACCACTGGTATCGTCGAGGGGACACTGAATAGTGCACGGTACATCCAAACCGTCATCGAACCCATCGTTCTACCATTCCTAGACTGGCAAGGGAACTTGCTGTTCCAACAGGACAATGCACGTCCGCATGTATCCCGTGCCACCCAACGTGCTCTAGAAGGTGTAAGTCAACTACCCTGGCCAGCAAGATCTCCGGATCTGTCCCCCATTGAGCATGTTTGGGACTGGATGAAGCGTCGTCTCACGCGGTCTGCACGTCCAGCACGAACGCTGGTCCAACTGAGGCGCCAGGTGGAAATGGCATGGCAAGCCGTTCCACAGGACTACATCCAGCATCTCTACGATCGTCTCCATGGGAGAATAGCAGCCTGCATTGCTGCGAAAGGTGGATATACACTGTACTAGTGCCGACATAGTGCATGCTCTGTTGCCTGTGTCTATGTGCCTGTGGTTCTGTCAGTGTGATCATGTGATGTATCTGACCCCAGGAATGTGTCAATAAAGTTTCCCCTTCCTGGGACAATGAATTCACGGTGTTCTTATTTCAATTTCCAGGAGTGTATTTTTTCTTTTATTTCCATTCTCCTTATTATTTCGGTGTTCCTTATCTTTTCTTTCCTGGAGATTCTTGCCGATCTTCTCCAAAAGTCCATCTCTAGAGCTTGTAATTTTTTAATGTGCTTCATGTTAATTGTCCAGGTCTCCGTTCCATACAGAACCACACTCTCTAATATGGATTTGTATATTAATTGTTTAGTTCTGCTCATTACATTCCTGCTCCATTCCTCCATTCCTGCTGATTTAAGCATCCCAATGACCCTCCTTCCGTTACTAATTCGTTTTGGATAGCTACTGCTTATTATGTGTAGCAGTTGTCTGTTTTCTGTGGCAGCACTAAATTTATGTGGTCGTGACGTACTAACCTACTTAGCTCGCGCCTTGCATTACCAATGGAGGCCTTATGTGATTATATATCATTACAAAGCCTATTGTTTCGCGGTGTTTCAACTTCTACCTTCAGAATTGCAGAGAATTTATTCTTATCCGCGCTTGTTCATAATCAGAAGTTAAAACATGACTCGTACTGAGGAGACTATGGTTTTCCTTTCGATCAGGCCATTTTGATAAAGATTCCTGCTACTTTCAGTGGGATTGTTTCTTTTAGCAGCACGACCGATTTCCGTTACCGTCTTTCGCCACTTGCAGCTTTTCGTTTATCTCTGATGACCTTGCCCGTGACAGTTTCTTAAAGCACATCTTTCAAACATTTTAGCAAATGCTTTTTGTAGTCTACAAATACTATAGATTTCTTCTTGTCTTTCTTCAGTCTATGTTCTAAGAACCGTTCCACGGTCAGCCTAGACTCTTCTGTTCCTAAATTTGTGGATAATCCACATTCACTGTCTCTCAGATCTACTCCAACATAACAATCAAATCTTCTATTCGTGAATCGCATTATTATTTCTCAGACCACGACCTATTAAACAGTTTGCTAATTATTGAGCCTGTAAGCACCTATCTTCCTGATATTGGGGCTTTGCTGTAAATACTTAGTTAAACGTAAGAAGAAACGAACATAAATATATATTTACGATAGGTATTATGTACTGGACAAAAATTTGAATAGCTTACCCGTTTCGCTATCTCCATGTTCACTGATAATTTTTTCTCCTTGATCAAAGTCGTATACAAAAATTTTGCTCGTCTGTAGTATCCATTGTGTATGACATTTGGGTATCATGTATTACTTTTGGGATCTTCTTCTAGGTTTCTGGAACGGTATCCAGTACTTTTATGTTTGTTAATGTACCTGATTTTGTGTGCCACGGTCAATGCGTTCAGTTCACTTACTATTAAAATATATGCTAAGCTGTCCTATTTCATAGTTTGAGCAGGTTTTACATGTGATTTTATACATTCCCAAGACGAGGAATTTCTTTTTTTTATTATTAAAGGCTTGAGCTAATTTCTGTTTAGGTGCTGAATGGCAGAAAATCTGGCCTAAGTTGGATTCTTTCTGTGTTTGGAAAAGCGCAGCTACGAACGGTATGCTGCCTAAACTTTTGACTGTGTTACTAGTTCCTTCCACAGAGCCCAGAATCTTCTTCTTCTTATTTTCTGTTTGTTTCTACCTGTAGCCTAATCATGGAGCTGAAGAAGTCATTAGCCAATAAAGTTTGCTTAATGATACCTAATTCCTTCTTTTTATTATTCATGTTCAAAGGAATTTTATTTTTTCGGCGTACCAGTGTTCTGTATGCAGGTTCATTGCTTTTATCTAGCTGATATGATGTGGATGGATTGTGGCTGCACAGCTACTGGAAAACGAAACTACGAAAGGTACGTCAATGTAGTAAGCTTGTGCATAGTTGTAAACGATAAAAGTGTGAGGCAGGTATGAGAGAATAATCCAAAGTATCACAGTTATCAACACAATTAATAGCATTTGCTAGAAAAATTCCTGGACGAATTGAAAAAAGAAACACAGTTAAACTCAGAAGTAATCAACGTATTCTTCTGACTGGGTAATGGTGAGTAATGCATGTAATATATTTGATTGTAAACGATGGATTTGAGATAGTTTTGTGAGATTCTGACCTTAAAAATAAGTTACTACTCTTGTAATTAAAACGAGCATTAATCTGTAGCCTCTTCACAATGTAATATATTACGCTTTAAAATGACAGTTGTAGGAAGTGACGTGGAAGGCATTACATATCAAACAATGACTTGTTACATGGCGAAACCACAACTTTACAGTGTAACAGCAGCGTGGGGAGTATACAAACAGCTATGGTAACACAGCCAACAGCGGTAACTGCACATATTATTTCTCTAGGACGGAAATATAAACGCTAATGGCTCCCCATATTTTAGCCGCAATGTGCAGTCACACAGGTGGTGCTGTGCGCTCGCTAGTGCTGCTGTAGATTTTATGTTACATACCGTTAATTTCTCCCGGATGAAAGAGAAATAACGGACTATACAGAACACGGTGGGCTCTCCAGTCAACATTAAGAGAAAGTGACAACGGTCGTGCAGCAATCGAGTTGAAACAAAAATTATCTCTTAAAATATTTGCGGTGGGCTACGTGGAGGAATGAGTAGTAGCTAGGAACGTAAGGCAGCGGCTGATTTTCTAAAGCAGTATTATGTATTGACTACTGAAATAGTTAGTAGCGATTTGATTTCACAATGCCACTTAAACATCAACTGTAATGCACGGTGACAGTCTTACGGCTATAAAACTTTTAAACAAACGATGACAGTACCACAGCGGCTACTTCTATTTACCGCGCTTTTGCCTTGTTCACTCTTGGTAAACACCAAGCATCAACATCAATGCCAGTTCAATATCCATGAATTACATTTGACTTCTAATCCTCAGTTTATCTTCTCTCCAGACACAAAAATTACCAATAGTCTTAAAAAAGTATCTGTTTACAAACATTCCTATTATTGTATACACGCTATCGGCGAAATGAACGTAACTGTAGGTACTGGTTCAATAGAACAACACTAAGAGCCTTACATAATATGAATTTATTTACGTGAAATGAAAGTACTCCCCAATGCTGAAATAGGATTCTAAAGAATGTATGAAAATGTAAGTTGCCTTCTCTTGACGACTGTAAGAACCGTATAGCTGTTAGCACTCAATGCATACCATGCGTTCTCACTGCAATTTGAAATTTATAGTCTTGAACACTTGCATGAATATTTTTTAGTTTTTTTAATTTATTGGTTTTAGGTACGTGCCCATACAGCCATCTCAAAACTAGATGGACACATGATTCTCCTTTATTTTGTTTTGACGATGCAGAATGTACATTAGTTCAAGTCATACCATGGTACGAAATTACACAGAATTAATAAAGGGCAGATTTCGACATCAAACAAATTTTACAACCATAGTATACTGAAACGTCTAAAAAAGACGAAAATGCTGCTGGTAACACAATACAAAATGATAAAACACCTTTCAGTACACATTTCAGATACTCTAAATTCAATCCATATTAATGACTATGAATCTAAATTAAAAACAAAACTTTTTTGTTTATCCTCTAAGAATTGTTTCAAGAGCTTCGGACAGATATTTGAAAATTTGTGATGGCCTATAAGTACCATCAAGATAGAACATATGAGCTGTATACATTAACTAGGTTTGCCTGTTACAGCCGTATTTATACAGAGAGCAGTATTCACACACATATTCGCAGAAGGAACATAATGAGTTAGTAGTTGATGGTTGGAGACAGGCCATCGTTGTTATAGCCTATGAAAACCAGTTCGCAGATGTTGAACAGTGATGAGATGGTGTATACAATGGGAGTTAACCCCCTCAGCGTCAGTTAAGAACTGGGGATGGCGTGTTGAATCACCGAAAATGTTAGCTGTACAAAAAATAACACCGAAAGGATGGATGCAGGTGTTCCATTTTATTACATAATGAAATACATTTATAGGCTGATTGTTCCACAACCTGCTGAGTACCACTTGGGAATATAGTCACTTAATTACCTCTGACCTTCTCCTCGAATTCGAATTATCAGCGCAGAAAGGTGTATCTGGATGTTGGCAGTGTTAATGAACTTTTACAGTATTTTATAGATTGCTATATCGTTGGATGCTAACAATCGGTGGAGGCTCTAAGCGCCTGAAGATTACTTTTAAGGGCATTAATGTGATACGTGTTCCTAGGACACTATAAGAACGTATGAATTGGATCTTCTACCTCTCCGCAAACACAGACATAGAGAGTGGCACATAGGTTGAGCCTATGGTTAAATTAGAGTCGTGGTATAACTGTCGTGAAGCTTCTCGATGTTTGCGCCTTATCATACCATGATATTCTTGGAATCGTGGGATGAATTAGTGCGTAGTGGTTACCTTTGGTTTAGGATGACCTCGGCCATTCCTCTGTCCGTCCGATGACACTTTTTGAGCAGAGCTTTCATATCTATTGAACCGTCCCCTTAGAAAAAATTATGCATGTCTGAATTAAACTGAAAGTGACACAATATTTTTAGCGCAACGCAATCTGACTTTCGAAAATCCCTACAAAAGAATGGCCCTGACTAACATTAACCTATACCTTTCACAAATCACTTACCCCACCAAAAATCTTCGTTACTCGAACTACTGCAATACAGCGAGCGCAACTACTGCCAGCTAAATAAAAGATTCAAACTACGGAAGGCACTAACTACTGATAGGCATAGTTAGCAAATGAAAGACTTTAATAGAGAACAAACATTGTATTTACCTTAATAGTCATAATATTAATAGCAGTTCATAACATCCATTCTTACAAATTTCAAAACTCCGCCATTTCTCTCCCCACATCCACCATTGCTGGCGGCTCACCTCCAACTGCACAACGCTACGCGCTGTTAACAGCCAACTGCCCAACACTACAATGGCAAATTCCAACAATGCCACCCAGCTACAGACTGCACACAGCACAGCCAGTGATTTTCATACAGAGCGCTACGTGGCGTTACCATTAAAAAAACCTAAACAGCGTACTTACACTATGAGAGAGAGAGCTATAGATCCTTCTAGAGGTGCTTATTTTGCTAGGACAGCTACTTGTTCATTTTCATGTTTGCCAGAATGTCCTTTCATCCATACCATCACGATGTTGCTGCAGACACGCTGCTTCAGAAATACAGCGTCAACAATTGCTGTAACTATGGTCCAATAAGTATAATGGTTTTTCATCATTTGCAGGGCTGACGTACTGTCAGTGATTATTACTACCGTACCTCCAATGGTCGTCTGTGCGAATAGCACGGCTTTCAGAAAGGTAATGAGCCCAGCTGTCATAATGGTGTCATGAGGATCCACCTTGCATAAGCACTGTCCTATGCAGTGGGGTAGCCAATAGGCACTACCTGGGCCGTCATTACACTTCGACCCTTATGTATAAACCACACTTCAGAATATTAGTCGATGAATAGCCTCCATATTTAATCCATGAGATTTTCAATTCGTAGCAAGGATGAAGAGCGATATTCTCTGCCGAATATATTTACCGATACCGGCCGTGTTTGTTCCATATAAGTTTCGTCCGAAAAATAAGTGAACAATAGAAACTATTCTAACGTCAGATTGCTACATATTGTAAAAGTAGTACGAATTTCATCGTATTGCGCTCATCAGGCTACCTTTTTGCAAGTGTGGATCAGAGGGTAAAATAGAAAAGTGTTGTACCGCGAAGCGCCTGTCAGATACTTATCAACCTACATGATGATATCACTGTCATTACATAAAGAGCAGTAAATGATTAAATTTTCATGTCATTTAAAACGGACCTCGATGATCAACATCAGAGTTGAGGCGTGACCCTTCATAGGCATGAATATGTTCTTGCATTCATTGTGGTGCGAAAGAATAGTGCCTCTGAATGTCTTCCTATCGAAATACGTTGCCGTGCATGAAATACATCTTATGTCTCTCGATATTCTAATGTAGGCTTATATGATTCCCTACATCTTCCACATCTTTTCCGGATATGTTCTATAGGTGAAAAATCTGCGAACGGTCTGGCCAGTCAAGGATCCGTGCATTCTTCAAGGCGTCGTTGCTGCGCACTGTAATATGGGTACTAACACTCTTTTCCTAGAACGTGCCATTGTATATCTTGCTCATAAAGAATTTACCATAATTAAAACATAGTGGCGAGCGTGTAGCTTTCCTTAGCATATTATAAAATCCAACATATGCACGCGTGGTCTTTGATTCCGAGATCGATAAACCCCACTGCTTAAATTTTTATTAATAATTAGCACTGGGGGCCGAGGACTTAATTAATTAGAAATCACCCTCATTCTACCAATGGCCGGCCGGGGTGGTCTAGTGGTTCTAGGGGCTACAGTTTGGAACCGCGCTACGGCTACGGTCGCAGGTTCGAATCCTGCCATGGGCATGGATCTGTGTGATGTTCTTAGCTTAGTTAGGTTTATGTAGTTAAAGTTCTAGGGGAGTGGTCGCCTCAGACGTTGAGTCCCATAGTGCTCAGAGCCATTTGAACCATTCTGCCAATGCCTTTGTCAGAGAGAGCAGAGGAATGGACAGAGGTTCAGTGCGTTTTCTTGTTCTTTGGTTGGAAAACTGACCATAAAGGCAGAAGAATCACCAATGATAAACGGCATAAGGATGCAGAAGTCAATGGAAACCAGTGCATTAAAGACACATAACGTGTATCCCCAGGACCTGTGGCTTGTAATTTAAAAAGCCCCATGGTGCTCTGTCCACTGGCAAAAGATTCTGAAATAGTCCCACATTCGGATCTCCAGGAGGGTGCTGGCAAGGGGGAATTGAACATGGAAAAACACTGAATAACCGACGAAAGAATGCGAGTGGAGGCGTGGAATGTCAGAAGATTGATCGTGGTAGTGGAACTAGAAAATCTGAAAAGGGAAATTCAAAGGCTCAATCTAAATATAGCAGGGTCAGTGAAGTGAAGTGGAAAGAAGACAAGGATTTCTGGTCAGATGAGTATAGAGTAACATCAACAGCAGGAGAAAATGATATAAGAGGATTGGGATTCACTATGAATAGGAAGATGGGGCAGAGAGTGTGTGTTACTGTGATAAATTCAGTGATAGGGTTGTTCTTATCAGAATCGATGGCAAACCAATGTTGTCAGCTATGGTTCAAGTGCATATGAAGACATCGCAAACTCAAGATGAAGAGATAGAGAAAGTATATGAAGATACTGAAAGGGTAATACAGTATGTAAAAAGGGATGAAAATCTAATAGTTGTGGGGGAACAGAATGCTGTTGTAGGGGAAGCAGTAGAAGGGAAGGTTGCAGAGGAATATGGACATGGGACAGGGAATGAGAGAGGAGAGCGACTAATTGAGTTCTGTAATCAATTCCAGATAGTACAAATAATTGCGAATACGCCGATCAAGTATCACAAGTGGTAGATGAGGAAAAGAGCGGGTGACACAGGAACATATCAGTTAGACTACATCACAGTCAGACAAAAATTCCGAAACCAGATACTGGATTGCAAAGCGTACACAGAAGTAGATATCGACTCAGGTGACAATGTAGTTTTGATGAAGAGTATGCTGAAGTTTAGGAGATTAGTCAGGAAGAATCAAAACGCGAAGAAGTGGCGTACGGATGTACTAGGGAATGACGAGATGCGCTTGAAGTTCTTTAAGGCTATAGATACAGCAATAAGGAATAACTCGGTAGGCAGTGCACTTCAAGAGGAATGGATATCTCTAAAAAGGGCAATCAAAGAAGTTGGAAAAACATAGGTACAAAGAAGGTAACTGTGAAGAAACCATCGCTGACAGTTGAAATACATCAGTTGATCGATAAAAGATGGAAGTACAAAACCGTTGAGGGAAATTCAGGAGTACAGAAATACAATTCGTTGAGGAATGAAATAAATAGGAAGTGCAGGGAAGCTAAGATGCAATGGCTACATGAAAAATATGGAGAAACTGAAAAAGATATGATCGTCGGAAGGACTGACTCAGTGTATAGGAAAGGCAGAAAGGTTTGAATGAGAAGTAAGGCCTTCACCTTCGTCAGTTGGGTTTGCATGGGAATACTTTGATAAATCAAATGCAGATGTAATCCTAAGAATGTGATCTTTAATTACAAATATTCACTTTTCCACATAATCACCAGCCAATTGGATACATTTCTGCCAACAATGAATATGTTTTCTGAAGCCGTCACGGAAGAATTCGATACTCTGTTTTCTGCAACCACAGTCTCGCAGTTCTCTCAACGTCTTCATCAGAAGCATAATCATACCCCGCCGATGGTCTTTCATTATCGGAAACAGATGGAAGTCAGACGGTGCTAAATCTGGACTGTATGGAGGATGCTGTACGACGGTGAGATTCAGTCTCTGAAGTTCTGCGGTGGTGGCACGTGAAGTGTGTGGTTTGGCATTGTCATGCTGCAGGAAAAATTTTCCCTTTTCATTTCGGACTCTTATTAGCCGTCGTTTCAGATTTCGCAGCGTTGTGTTGTAGCGCTCTGAATTTATTGTCGCTCCACGGTCAAGAAAATCAACATGGATATCACCATCTGCGTCCCAGAACGCTCTGGCCATGGTTTTCCAGCTGAAGGGTGAATCTTGAATTTCTTTTTCTGGGGCGAGTCTTTGTGTCGATATTCCATAGACGGATCCTAATGGTGTACCCACGTTTCGTCTCCTGTCACAATTGAATGGAGAATGACGTCACTCATTCTCGTAACGCGAGAGGAGTTCCTGGCAAAATTCAAGCCTGTGCACTTTCATTTCAGGAGTCAGCATCCGGGCTACCCATCGTGCACAGATCCTCCCATAGCGAAACAAAGCAATATTGTGACCCACGCGTTCTTGTGAAATGCCGATTGTGCTTGCAATTTCTCTCTGAGTGATATGACGACCGTCCTGAATCAGTCTGTCAACATTTTTCTTGTAAAACTCGGTGGTTGCTGTCACAGACCGTCTAACCCTTTGTTTGTCACGCACGTCACATGTTTCCGTCTCAACATATTTAAACTTACTCGCCCAACGACGCACAGCACTCACATGAACACAGTCAACATAAACTGCGTTCATTCTCTGAAGGATCGCCTTTGAGGTGACACCTTCACTTGTCAATAATTCAATGACTGCATGTTGCTTAAATCGCATTGACCGACCGTCTACGCTGCGTTCTATACTTTACACTGCAACTACACAACCCTTCAGTGCTACGGTTTCCCGCACACTGGAGCTATAGACAAGAAGCTACGGAACAAACCAGTACCTGCCGCATACCAATGCTGCCAACTGTTGGAAGAGTTACGAAGGTGGAGGCATTACTTTTCAGTCAACCCTCGTACAAGAGACAAGAGGGAATAATAAGAGTGAACGATAAAGAACGAAGTGCTCGGATGAAAATGTGTGTCACACAGAGATGTAATCTTTGGCCCCTACTGTTCAATCTGTACATCAAAGAAGCAATGATGGAGTGAAATTAAAATCCAAGGTGAAAGGATTTGAATGAGACGATTCGCTGACGACATTGTTATCCTGAGTGAAAGTGGGGTAGAGTTACATGACCTGCTGAGGAATGGTCTAATAAGTACAGTATATTATTGAGGCCTCATCGAAGGAAGACGAAATACCGAGAAGTAGCAGATATGATAACAGTGAGAAACTTAACAACAGAATTGATTATCATGAAGAAGATGAAGTTAAGAAATTCTCCTACCTAGTCAGCAAAAAAAGCAGTCACTTACGGAGGAAGGAAGACGTCAGTAGCAGACTAGCACCGTCAAAAACGGCATTCCTGCGCAACGGACGCCTGCTAGTATATAATATAGGCCTTAACTTTTATAAGAAATTTCTTACAATGTACATTTGGAGCACAGCAATCTACGGTAGTGAAACATGGAATGTGGGGAAACTGGAACAGGAGAGAATGGAAGCCTTTGATATGTCGTTCTCCAGACGAGTGTTGAAAATTAGAAGGATTGATAAGGTAAGATATGAGAAGTTTCTACAGAGGATCGAGAGGAGAGGAAAGGAATATGCGGAGAAGAAAAACAAGAGAAAAACTCTGGCGCTAAACTCATTGCTAAAAAAACTTTCGAACAAGAAGGAGCAGGGTAAAAGCAGTATGGTCAGAATTATGACCAAGACTGATTCTGATTCGCACATCTCTCTGATGAGTGACAGCATGTCTTTGCAGAATCCACATAAGAGACTATTTTAATGACTCATCTAGGATATATAGAAGGAGTAGTTTACACCTTGGCTATGTTACAAGGAGGAAAGAGGAGTTAATACAGCTACTGATATGTTTGCACCTCACTAAGAGTATTGAAAATGACTTTCTTTTAGTTCGGCAGTCTTACTAACGAAAATAATGCTTTAAAAATCTGCTTCGTCTTTGTAATCCTTCATCAGCCTACCTGCAAATGAATAAAGGGGAAATAACAGTTAATATAGCCACGGAATTTTACGAACCATGGATTGACACAGATTCGTACAACTATTGCGCTGTGGAATAAGCATACGTTCAGATCTAGCAACTAGGGCAGGTGCCTAGATAATGAACAAGAAATGAAATGGAAACCTTAAAAAGGAAGATTAATGTCGTAGTGACCAGCCAAATAAAGTTTTAAGTAGAAAACAATACCACCAATACAATCATGTTTGTAAGTGCAGTCATGCAGTGATAAGACCAGACTCTCAGAATGGCACACATATTGCTTCTCAGAGTATAGTGAAAACCACCTACCTCAATAGAAAATGTCGGTAATGTGTACAATTAAGCGTCAGGGTGGGGGCTGTGTGAAGCTAAGTAGTGGGAACAACTGCAAATCGCGCTGCTGAAAAGTTTTTACAAGATAGCTAAGATTTAAAATAAAATCCAAAAATTTTTCGGCAGAAGCACTATGGATGGAGAACAATAATGAAATAAGCGCTGATATCATGTAGAAAAATTAGGACGCAGAGGGAGTACCACTTAAAAGCACAAATAACAAGTGCCCATGGTCAAAATAATTAACATAAGCAAAGAGCGCATCAACATAAAAAGTTCAAATATTTGCGAAAACTTTTAGTTAGGCTAGATCGGTAGGATGTTTAAGATCAGAGTCAACCAACAACGGGTAACCAAAACACACCAAATAACGCGGCAATTAGCTTTGTTTAGCATTTGAAGGTAACGAGGTACAATCCGTCATTTCTGAAGGATCTCCAAATTTTTCACAATGCCAAAAAGGCAACAAACTTCACCTTCTGGAAGAATGGGATATTCCCAAGCTTGCATGCGTGCTTAATCGTCAACTGCTTAACTGTCAGCTGTTTAGTACAAATCAGAATTACTAAGACTCAATGTAAACTTTTAAAACATTTACATAGCCGATTATCTGCCTTTAGTTATTCTACAATCGAATCTTTTTTTTTTTCTATGCACTGCGCTGCGTGCTCTCAGATTATACAGTTGCAGCTAGTTTTTCTTTTTTTTGTTGATTTTGAAGCACCCATTGCCTTCGTTAACCACTTCGGTCATGTTCAGTCGTTTTCTGTTTTTGTATTCAACTGGTTTTCCTCCTGGGTATCCCATTTTTTATTTAATATCTAATTTTGTAGCTTATTTACATCATATAGTGATGTTATGTCACGCTGTTAATTTTTACAAATTTTTATGGTTTGACAGTTTACATTTTAAATGGCAAAGTGAGTTTTTATCACTGTAATAAATGTATCTGCAGCCATACTCGGCCATTTTACTCCCGTTTGTCCCACTAGTGACACGCATTGCTTGCGATCGTGTGCTGGCGTGTGCGCGGCCTGTTGATGTGTTGCACAAATTTGTTTCCTTTATATCTTCCGAATTTTTAATGTGCATTCCATATAACTCATTATTTCTTTATTGTGCTTCACCCATAGTGATTATACTGTTTAATTTTAGAATTTTACTATAAATCCTAGTTATGACGTGAAAATTTTGTATCAGCGCCATCTGTACATGTTCCCACTACTTAGCGATAGGCGGTACTCAGTCTGAGGCGCAAGTGTATACATTGTGGACGTTTTTAGTGTGAGAGGTGGTTTCCGTTCCATTATATTTAGTGAAGTGTGGTCAATCGGTGCGCAGGTGCACCTGCCGCCAAGACTGTATCGGAGGAACTCTTTTGTTCTTAACACATTGACTTACCACTATGTCATCTGTTCTATTCTTAAGGTTTGCTTAGCAATTTGCGTTCATTATCTCGGCGCATGCTACGGTTAGCTCGATCTGAACGTCTGCTAATTCCACAGCATAATATTTCTACTAATGTCTCTCACTTCATGGTTCATAAAAGTTTCCTTAGATTTTTATTACAGACTTGCTTGATAGGACCATACGTTCATTATTATTTTCTCTTTATTCATTTCTAGATAATCTGATGATGGCGTACAAAGTAGAAACTATATTAAAACAATATTTCTGCAAGCAAAAATGGTTCATTCCAAAATAATGTTGCTATGCCAGTCGGGGAGATAAATCGCGGGTTTTTTATAACGACTAAAAAGTTACACGTCTAGGGATTGTGGATAAGCATAAAATATATTTTGTAATTAAATGAAAAAGACGTTTCTCGTGTTGATATCCGTAATGTGGTACGAAAATTGTCAATTCTTCATGCTTTTAGGGGGTGGGAAATATCAAAGAAGAAATCTGCTTTGTACTTAATGGTCCCGATGTTTATGAAGAAAGAGAAAGTTTGTGATTCACTTATCTTTTTATCCGTCTCAACATATTACGTATAACTCTAAACACTTTCTACTTTATGCTAGTAAAAATAGGCAAAACAAATAAGAAAATTTCCGTAGTTTGCTGAGTAGATGTTCACGGCCGATATCCTAGAAAAATCCTACAAAGTGCAGTTCTGAAAAATGCCAGTTATGAATACGCATTGTTTGTGTGTTCGTTGTTTCATTTTGAATAACTCAATCTCCTGTGCTCAGGGTACGTAACAATATCACATTTGCGTCATCATTTTAAATGAGCCATATCGTATTTTACAAAAAAAAGTCCAAAAAAGGAGACGCTGTCTTCATTTGTGACTATATATAATTAAATACGATGTCATTTCAAAGCAGCTTACACTCTCTAACATTTACAATATTTTCCTAACAGTTACTCCTTTTCTCTCAAAAATAAAGGCCAAGCTTCTGTTCTGGTATCATATTTAGGTCTCCTTACCATATATGGTTTTTGATGTTGTAGAGAGGAGTTGAATATCTCTTCTTAGCTGCTTGTTCGCTTCTTGGCTTGATGTTTTGAACAAGGTACTGTTGTTGATTTGTACCTCCGCAATGCAGCTTTTGAAGACTGCCGCATTGTAGAAGAGATTTTGCAATTGCATCCAATTCTCAACGATTTGTCCAGCGTAGTGCCTTCATTGGCCACAGACTGGCCGTCACATTTATTTTCTGCGTTTTCAGAATAGATATTTTCATCGATTTTCGGTAGTTCTCACATTTCATTAATGAATGATGCCATTTTCACATCCTCCTCTGTTTCTACAGGTTCGTTCTAATTCTCCTCTTTCTGACGCAGATAGCATCTTAGTCCATTGATTTAGTTGTATTGTCCTTTATGCTACTCTCTGTTCCGTTCCCTTGCTCTGCGGCGATAATTTTACTAACTCTTGTTGCCATATTCACATGCTTCTACTTCCATAGGCCCGTTCCAGTGTTCTCTATCATCCTCGTTGATTGACTTTCTTTTATTGTCACCTCTCTCACTCTCGCTTCTGTTCCTTTCCTCTTCGTCTACAGTTTCTGTAACTTTTGATCCACACTTCTCCCACTGCCAGGCATTGATGCATCCATGCTCCCTAAATGAACATTTACGTATGTCATGACGCCTAGTTGACTGATTCTAACAGGAAGTTGTACAGGGCGTCTATGGTCACAATTTTCCCTCTGGTTTTCAGTTGAATAGCATATGGAGCATGTGCGAGGTGGTTTTACATACACAGCATAAGCCATAGGATCGTAAGAAAGTACATGAAATGTATTCGCTGTTCGAATACGGACAATCATAAACTGCATTATGGAATGACGGAAATAAAAGCATGTGCCGGACCGCGACTCAAATCCGGATTTTCCACTTAGCCGATGCAACAGCTCATTGTACTTCTGAAAACCACAGGTACTACAGTACCATACATATGAGACAGTATTTTCGTAATTCTACTTCGGCTATTCGATTGTCGTTGTACTTGCCATGCTAAATGTTACCAGACCACACTTCTTCTCTGTTACCATAAACTGTTCTGCAGAAGGTAACCAATTCTATGTTAAATACGGTGGAAACCTGGAACGGTGAATTATCGACTGTAGCAGATCTCTAGCCAAGACCTATGTACGTTATCAACACTGTCCTAAGAGAACCACGAATATTCGAACATTTTACGCTACAATCTGTTTTCCTTAATTTCCGCTCGCCAGCTTCGTTATTGATGTACGTAGCACAAACACAAGTTTCAGCGTTATTACCTATCACTTGTTCACAAAGCCTCTTCACATCATTAAAACAGCCATTCCTGAATAGCGAGTGGGGAATGAATTCCGATGTTCGTTTCAAAATTATATTTCCAGTGAGCTATGGAGATGCTCGATTCGATTGTGGCGCTGACCAAAGGTACTTGCTGTAATCGCTACATGTATGTTTTCCGCAGCTGCCGAGATCGGACTTACGAAGTGCGTATATAGTTCCGCCCACACCTGCGGGCACATTGACGTCCTGCTTCGTTTGTAGCACAGCGGGGATGTTTTGAGAACATCAACACGTACCTGGACGGCAGCGGATGCCTTGCAGCGGCATTCCTGCTAATGGGGTGAACTATTGTCTGTGGCGTCTGGATGGACGTCTTCGGCCAAATTCGCTCCTGTGTGTATGGTATACGTTACGCTATTGTTCATACGGGGCCGCTAGCAAGACATGTCTTTGAACTTGCGCCATTAACTGAATCTGGCAATCATCTGTGCGAGAGAAAATTCTGTAACTGTGCCCAGACCCGTGTGCTCTTGTAACGCCCCTGGCCGTGCTGTAGTTATTCATATTTTAATACAGGTCTCCTACACCACTGAAGTTCTGTATACTCCTGAGAGAAAGACAAGGAACTACTTCTTCGATATATTTTGGATGTCATGTCGGAGTGATTCGAGTACACTGTTTCTGGACTTCCGCTTCGCTTCAGGTAATTCTTTTAGTGTCAAGTTGTACAGTGGTAAAATTATAACTGCTTGTTGTGCTCCTGCAATCGTGTAGCATCTCTATTAAGCTGTGATTGGCGTTCTGGTAACTTTAATTTCTGTCTGTTATAGTAAGTGGAATGTTTGCGTGATACGTTGTCTCTACTAAACTGGGTCCCATTAACGATTGGACAAGACTTTATGGTGGAAGCAGCTGGAGGCCATTCCGACCCCTCGTACCGAAGTCAGTTCTTTCGCCACTTTGCTTGGTGTATTCTTAACTGTCAAATTTCGCTGATTGTAACAGATGTATTTTCAATACTTACGTGTAACTTTTCTTAACATTCAACTGAAAGAAACATTTTCACTGTTTTTAAGTTTTGTCTAGTAAATTAACTTTTCTGTAAGATTAAATTCTGAATGTTTAAAATCCAGTTGAGTGGGTTTTACATAATGGGCGCTGGATATTTCGTAATTCAATCACTTGTTTGTTCGAACCGTCACGGCAACCTTTGACTTTAGGTGTATTATAAATGTCTTAAGAGCTGGAATCAGTAGGCTTCTTTAGCCACATAATTATGTTTAATGAAGCTTTGCTGTAATGCAAGTTTTAACATTGTACCAAAATTCTTTTGTTAGAGAGAAGATAGCTCCAGGAAATAAGTGAGCTAAGGATGTCGAAAAAAAGAAAAAGATATGCCACTTCCATGCACTTGCTATCCCCATACCCTCCCCTTTTTCGTTAAGATTTCACTCCTACCAAAGAAAAATTACTTATAGTTCAGATGACATTCCCTCTGAGCACAAATGACACTCCAAAACAACCAAGGAATCCTAGCATCATTACTGTCTTTAAAGCATATATAATATTTTTTTATTGTAGTGGGTTACCTGACTCTACTTTATGTATGCGCACACAGTACAGGATGGCTCAATTTGTTAGGTCCTAACATCGATTGTGTAATGGAAAATGGCCACTGAATCAGGCAGTAGGTGTAAAATCCAGGCACCATCCTCTCATTTCCTTTCGCAACCAAATGTGGCTTTGCTGCCTTGAACCTAACGCGGCGCACCCCACAGTATGACACGAAAGATTTTTCACGCCCAGACTGCTCTAAACCACGGGAGAATGAAAGCTGATTTCTGTGACGGCCGTCCGAGCCGTAAGCTAGTTTGGAGTTTGGAATCCTGCAGATCCCGCGCCCATCTGGTGGCCCAACTCACAAAGCCAGGACTACCAACTTGCGGCGACCCGCTGACTCAGAAGAATCGCCGCCCGTTAGGGCTCCAGCGCCGCTCTCCTCTCTCTCTCTCTCTCTCTCTCTCTCTCTCCCTCTCTGTCTCTCTCTCTCTCTCGCTCGTTGCCATTCGCCACATCCGTGTGTTCCGCCGAGAATACGTCTCGCAGTCCCCATTCAACAAACGCAGGGCTACTATGTGCGTCAGCAGGAGGCAAAGTACCATCGTTCGGGAAAACGAATCTTACGTTGGACCTCTCTCACAGCGGCATAATTTATTTGACGAGAGACGACACATAAAAGAAATGGACTTGATAACTGAACTTGAAGATTACCGATGCGAGAATTGTTACCATTTCGTTTTCATGCGTCGATCTCATTATCTCAGAGTAGCACTTACACTCAAATTTGACAGTTATTTGTTTTATGCGTACCCATGTCTTTCTTCCTTTATATCTTAAGCCCTGTAGAGCTCCTTCTAATACCATTGCAGTAATTCCCCAGTGTCTGAACACACGGCGTGTCCGTTCATCTACTTAATGACATATATATACTCGTCTCACCACCGTTACTGTCTGGTTTGGTAGTCTGGCGGTAAAGCGTATGTCTGCTAACCGAAAACTTTCAATTTATATTATTTGCTTCCATTTAAGAATGACCTGCCATCTTGTTACTAACACAGTCAATACTTTCACAGTTTTCACATATACGGAATAAGAAATTTATTAAAAACAAGAAATCAATAAGGTTTAACAATATTGCCGAATTAAATACATACATCCTCAAAAGCAATAAAGAAAGGGAAATTTTTTAAACTAACTATCTATATACAGGAGATATTAATTTAGGAAGAAGGCAAACAGGATGTGACGTATTATAACATTTTATAAATTCGGAAAAAATCTTCAAAACAGCAAGATTCTGCATTTGAGAAGATGAAATAGATGGTACGGGAAAGTAATTAGATTTATATTACAGATCCGTCGCCTACCTATTTCGAATGTGAGGGGAGACAAATCAACGAGCCTGTGCCATTCGAGGTATATGTCTTCATTATTCATTGGATAAACTTATATGTGTAGACATTTAATTATACTGCTCTCTTATTACATTTGTTATAGGTGGTATGTTCGTTACAAAAAGCGTAAACCGTATATTATTTTTGTATATTTGACATCCCCATTTCTACGTGCTCTGTACGTGGTGTTTGTGTTGTCTGTAAGTTAAAACTTTATCGAAGTTTAATAACAAATTATATTATTTACATTACAGGTATAACTATTTCTAAGCTTAATAGGCAAATATATCATTTAAATTCTAGACATTACACAAGAAGTTTCTACACACATAAAAGTCTTTTACGACAGATGGTACACTCTGTGCATCTTATTTTCTCTCATCTTACGTCTAGATCTGTATATTAATCTTATTGTCTGTATCTATTTCAGCATCTGAGTTTTTTCCTGCGTGTGTATGTGTGTTTGTGTCTGTGTCTGTGTCATTCCATGTATCCTGTTCCGGTGTTTGTGTGTATGCCCATATTTATGCATGTGATTATTCTTAATTCACTACTTCGTGTAAGTGTCCGCGATACGTCACCGGTTATGTCACTAATCATGCACCAATCGTCCGGCTATCCTAGAATTTGTACAATAGTGTCATACTCAGATCTGGGTTGCATGTGTGTGAGTCCGCCAGTGTGAAAAATGATATGTTCAAAAGGTCCTAGTTCCGAACAGTCGTGTGATCGAGTACCGATCGGATCGTTGGTTTGTTGGCCTGCGTTTTAAACGAGTCGACCTCTCAATGATGTAGTGGTTCTCCATAAACGACTTCCCCGTTGAACTGTAGAACTGTAGGTCCCTTTTCTCCAGATGCATAACTAGTCTATGTTAGTTTCACACAAGTTGCAGAAACACAGTACAGTTGAAACGCTCGCAGAAGGCCGTTCAGCCACACGAATTTATTATTATCTCTGATTTTGTGGACGAACTGTCTTATTAATTTTCAGTATCATGTAAACCATATTTCTAAACTATTCAATTTTTGTCTTTACCGTTTTCACCACAGTCCGTGTTTCAGTTCCACGTAAAGCTATCTTCCAAACTCCCATATTGCGAAATTTACTTCTACTGTGCAGACCCAGCATTGAATTGTCACCGTGGGCTAGGAGTAGCTCTTCTGAACAATTAGAAGGTTTCTCGCTCAATTCCAGCCACTGATTTCATTTTGGAAGGCGTTAACTGCACCGACGGCACAGGAAACGTTAACGTTGCGAAGAGCGGAGAGTGTGGTTGGGACTACAACTGGTTTTGTAATGTTCTGAGGCTGTTATTAGTACGTGTAATCTACACAGCATAAAATACATAGTGACCCATTACATACGCCGGCCATTGAAAATTTAAATGGTTCCACGGTTTTAATTTAGTTGGTTTAAAAAAGTTTGTAAGTTTAAAAAAGGAGGATACAAATCGGGTAAGTGGTTCTATAGTTATTAGCGCTATTGTTACACCCGATATTCATCTCAAAAGGACATTCCTGTACGTGGAATCGCATTTAAAAGTGGTATCAAATTGCCGTCTGTAATAATTAGTTTATGTAGTAGCTACAACAAAAGTAGTTTTATAAACATACATAAGACCTACTGAAAAATTAATGTATTAAAAAGACGACTCATTAATACATTAATTTTACAGTAGATCTAATGTATTTATAAAAATTATTTTTGTTGTAATTTAGTTCATAAATTGTAACCTCTCCTACACTTTTCACCCTAATGAAGTATGGTGTTTTCCGAATGGATTTATAACCAAAATGCGATTCTGATTCATAATGATACATATTCATAAAACTTTTCGTCCCCCAGTTTATCCTCTTAGGAGTTGATATTTCGATGAATACCTACTTCGACGATGCCCATAATACAAGATGAGCACACTTTCATAATTTCAAGTTTCTATCCTTAGCGGCTTGATCTGGATGATGATGATGAGTCAGTGAGAACAAGACTTCCTTTTATATGTAGAGATGAGTATGTTCTGCACGATACCGTCTGACAACAGCCTTATTCACATGGCTGCACACGAGTAACATCTTAACACGAAACTGAGGACTACAAGGCAGCAAAAGGTAAAGGACAGACATTCCTGTATGTTACACATCCAAGGTACTTATCTCTTATCTCACACCGACTGCCAAGCTAAATTACCTGAGGTTAATCCCATAGAAAATATGTGAGCTAATTATGTTGTTGTTGTGGTCCTTAGTTTCAATACTGGTTTGCAGCACTTCTCCTTGATAATCTATACAGTGGAAGCCACTTTATCTCCAAGTAACTAGAAACCTACATGTTGCTGAATCTGCTTATTGTATTCACTTTTGGCCTTCGTCTAGCATTTTAACGCCCTGCAACCCCAACCCCCCCCCCCCCCGCCCCAATTTCCTCCCCTCCTCCGTACTAAACTGGTACCTCCTCATTAGTTACGTGATCTACCCATCTAATCTTCAGCATACTTCTGTAGCACTGCATTTCAAAAGCTGCTATTCTCTTCTTGTCCACACTGTTTATTATTCATATTTTATTTCCAAGTACTTTCAGAAAAGGCTTCCTGGCACTTGAATCTACACTCAATGTTAACAAATTCCTCTTCTTCAGAAACGATTTTCTTGCCATTTCCAGTCCACATTTTATATCCTCTCTTCTTCGGCCATCATAAGTTATTTTGCTTCGCAGTTAGCAAAACTGATCTACTACTTTCAGTGCCTCGTTTCCTAATATAATTTCTCAGCGACACCTGATTTAATTCGACTATATTGCATTACCTTTGATTTGCTTTTGTTGATGTTCGCCTTATATCCTCCTTTCAAGACTCTGCCCATTTCGTTCTGCTGCTCTTCCAAGTCCTTTACTGTCTTTTACAGAATTACAGTGTCATTGGCAAACATACTTTTTTAAAATTTCTTCTCCCTGAACTTTAATTCCTACTCCAAGTCTTTCTTTTATTTCCTTTACTGCTTGCTCAATGTACGGATTCAATAGCATGGGGTGTCGGCTATTATGCTGTTTCACTCCCTTCTCAACCACTGCTTCCCTTCCGTGTCTCTCGACTCTTGTAACTACCATCTGGTTTCTACACAAGTTGTAAATAGCCTTTCGCTCCCTCTATTTTACCGCTGCCACCTTCAGAATTTCAAAGAGAATATTCCAGTCAACATTTCCAAAACCTTTGTCTAAGTCTACAACGCTATAAAGGTAGGATTCCCTTTGCTTAACCTATATTCCATGATACGTTGTAGAGTCACAATTGCCTCACGTATTCCTGCATTTCTCTGGAATCCAAAAAGACGTTCCACGAGGTCGGCTTCTGGCAGTTACTCCATTCTTCTGTATAGAATTCGTGTTAGCATTTTGCAACAATGACCTATTAAACTGTTAGCTGGTAATTTTCACACCTGTCTGCTCCTGCTTTCTTTGGAATTGCAGATACTACATTGTTCTTTATGTATAAGGGTATTTCTCCTGTCTCTTACATCTTGCTCACCAGATGGAAAAGTTTAGTCATGGCTGGCTCCCTCACGGTTATGAAGAGTCCTCTCGGGATGTTGTCTACTTTTGCAACCTCGTTTCGAGTTGGCACCGAATGACCTAAGTCGAAACCAAAGTCAATACGAGAATATTTACAACAGGGATCTAACTAGTAATCTACTGGCCCACATCTTAGTACTGTAGCTCCACGGGAAATGATCCACACCCACATCAACACACTTATTTCGCGAGCCAACGTATGGTGTATGGCGGAGGATACAATGTGCCCCTAGAAGTCATTTCCTTTCCTATCCCACTCGCAAAAGGAGCGATCTAGGGTCATAACATGCTTTTATAGACTCCCTACCTCAGTAGCAATAATGGCCAAACATCTGATCGGAAACTTGGAGAATATTTCGAGCATATTATATATATATATATATATATATATATATATATATATATATATATATATATATATATTTGAACATTGTTAAGGTAAATAAATTGTTTGTTCTCTATCAAAATCTTTTATTTTCTGGCTATGCCTATCAGTCGTTAGTGCCTTCCGTAGTTAGAATATTTCGTTTAGCTGGCAGTATTGGCGCTCGCTGTATTTCAGTAGTTCGAGTAACGAAGATTTTTGTGAGGTGAGTGATTCAAGAAAGGTATTGGTTATTGTTAGTCAGGGCCATTCATTTGTAGGGATTATTGAAAGTCAGACTGCGTTGCCCTAAAAATATTGTGTGTCAAATTATTGATGATCAGAATAAGTATATAAAGAAATGTCTGAGTACATTCAGTTTCACTCAGCTGTCTCTGTATCAAATAACGTAGAAGTTTACCAGCACAGTAATTTATAATTTTTCCAAGAGAAAGTTTCCAATTGACTCATGAAGATAACACCTTACACCCGCTAGCGTTAAGCATTCAGCTCAGCGTAGAACAGGGAATCAGAGCTAATAAGACTATTGCTGCTTCACTGAACTCGGCTGTTAATAGGTATACAATGAAAGAGAGGAACATCATTCAGTTTAGAAAGAGAGACAAGAAAGCGATTTCAGATTGCTTGAGCGGTTAGCATGAAAATTTCGTCTCCAACAGTGAGAACGTTATCATTTGAGAAAATTGAATAGCATTGTACAACACACCGTTGACGGGTACGTGCCTAGCAAAGTTGTGAGGGATCGAGAAGACCTTCCTTGTTTCAACACTCATTTCAGAAAACCGCTACGACAGCAAAGGGATCATCACCGCAAACTGAAACGTAGCCAAAACCTTAAGGACAAACGAAAACCAAGCGAAGCCAAAATTAGCGTATTCAACGAATTTGAAATAAAATTCTACCTACCGATTTTGCAATACAGTGAAAAAAAAACAGATGTAAGCAACTTTGAATAAACAGGAACACTCCTTACGTTGATTGCACGATTAGAGAACCATCACTGTAAGCAGCTACTACAATAAAATTATACAGAAATGTGCGTTCGGAACGATTTGAAGTGGCTCCACTACATAAAATTAACCGCTGGTATGGCAGCTGCTAGACTGAGATCCACTGGATGAATTTTCAGGACCAAATAAGGAAGCAGCTAACAAAACATTTGCTTGACCAGTGCTTGAACATGCCTCTCAGTCTGGGATCCGTACCATACAGGATTAGTAGACGAAATACAGAAAGTACAAAGGAGAACAGAACGATTTGTTTTAGAATCATTTAGTAAGTGCGAAAGAGCTACGGAGATGTTTAGCCAACTCCAGTGCAGATGCTGCAAGGGACGTGTTCTGCATCACGGTATGATCTACTGTTAAAATTCCAATAGCGTACCTTCCTAGAAGAGCCAACCAGTTTTGGCTTTCTGCCTACGTACATCTCGCCATAAGGACATGACAATAAAAGTAGACGTGTTACAGCTGACATGGAGCGTTATGAAGAATCGTTTATCCCACGAATCATATGCGACTGGAACAAGAAAAGTGGGAAGTGACGTAGATACAAGAAGTACCCTTCGCCACACACCTGCATATTCCAGATCTACGTCTAGAAGCAATTATCTCTCTCTCGTAAATGAAGTCAGACTGGAAACTGTACAGAAATGGAATCCAAACACAGAGGAAGGAACCTTCAGGAATGTAGTCAGGCGGGCAGCAATATACACAACCAGAAAGTGAATGATTAGTGTTAAGTGAAGCCCCATTTCCGCAGTTCTCTAGGTGTGGTCCTATTGCACCGCTGCCATCATGTCTGTATCAGTGTTTGAACTTTTCATTTTGCTTCTACTTCAGGACTTTTTCTTTGTTTTTAAAGTTTTTATTATTATTAATATTTATTTCACAGGTTCACGTCTGTTTAACGTTATCGTGACATTTCCTTATTTCGCAATGTAACAGTAAACTAAGTTTTCTTTCTAAAGGATGGTAATCACATTCTGATATTCTTATTTCGACCTGTAAGTGATATGCCCATACTATTTACCTTTCTTATTTGTTGCATTACATTCCGTGGTGCTCTAAAAAGGCGCAAAACGTCATTAGACAATAATTTTCGCAGCTTCGACAGTTTTCCTTTAAAATATTGTTTGATAGTTCCGAAACTCTGCATCCCCTTCAGCTTTTAACTCATTGGCGTACAATGACGGGTACACCGGTCATTATGCTCGCCTGCGTTTAAGTGCAGTGACGGGTACTGCCGACGCTGAGTAGTAGCCTTACTGTGCGGTGCTTACGCAGGTACTGCATTACCAGTAGTTCCATTTTCAGTTCAGACAGTGCCTTAATAGATGACAGCAGTTGTGTCCTGTGCCCATCTTTAAATCAACCGGAAATGGTCTATTGCAGCTAAACATTACGATAAAATGTTGGTTTCTTTTCGTAGATTCAATATCAAAACATGGCTAATCGATACTAAATCCAACCCGAACAAATACGCCGACTTCTTGAAAAATGTAAAGTAGATTCTGCAAATAGTAAAAGTACGGGATAAAAATCGAGTGACAACAGCGATTGTGTTGGCAAAGAAGATTTTCCCTCGACAATCGAGACCATGTAGCGGAGCCAGCAAATGAGTGGAACTGGGATAATGTTGGCTAGAACTCTTACATTACCAAGAGCCGCCCTGAAGGCGATATAGATGATTATTCCCGCAGATCCCTAGGCCAAAACCTGTCAGAAGTGCATGTAACTAACCTGTGGTACTGACGCCACAGTTCTGGAAGTAGGTGGGCATGGAAACAAAATTTATACTACTGTATATGAGGAACAGAGAGAAATGGTTGACAAAGGATCCTGGTTTCCTGTGTACCAAACAAAGAAGCCTTCTGTACAAGGTAATTCGCTGAAGAGAAAAATAGTACAGATTTCTATTTTTTGTAGAACCGTGCCTTTGAGGAGATTCAAAGCCTTCTGAAGATAGCTCCATTTTGCTACTGATTCTGCAGATTACTTAGCATGACAAACTCAAGAGGATCAGGCCAATTATTACTCTTCTTCTTGACGGATTTTAGAGTGAACAAGAATCGATAAGAGCCTATTGAAGTTCAGTGGCATTTTGTCATACTTACAATACAACCCTACAAAGAGGGAATAAAGCATGGTCATATTACAGGGGGTCCTGTTACAGATTTAAAAATTATAGAGGTCTAGAAGCAGAAAAGATATTGAGCACAGCAGTAACTGATTAATTAGTTTTTGATTTTGCGAAACTTTACTGAATGAATGGAGAACAATATTTACCGATAATTCGTACAGTTTTCACACCTTGTTTCTAGAGCTATTCGAGAGGAAGACCGAAGCGACTGGAGCTGTAAGACCAAACAGGAAGAACGGGCCACCGCCGTTCAAGTGCTCAGTGCTGAAAAGATCCGATCAGCGAATGCAGTTCCTACTGTTAAATGGACTGACAAAAAAACTCGCTGTGAAATGGATTATAAAAAACCAGTGCATTTCCTGTCAACGATTCACGATCGACCTGACTATGAAGAAAAGAAAAAAAGAAAAAATGGAAAGACTAAACTGAAATGTATTTACAAAAGATGAATGGGTGGGGCTGATGCACACGTCCAGCGTTTAGCACCATATCCTCTTATAAGATCATATGAGAAGGGATGTAGAAGAAGTATGTTTTTATATGTGAAACATGGCATTTCTCAAAGCGAGTATACTACACTGGACGTTAGACTCCGGTAAAGGAAGGCTAAGATTCACAGACTTTTTTCTCAGCCTGGCGGAACAAGTTCTGAAAAACAATAGACTTCCCCACTAAAATTGCCCCAACTGACAAAAAAGCAGCACGGTCTAGAGGCTGTAAGGTCTGTTACGACGCAGGAGAGAGAGGAGAATCCTGTTTTGTGTGTGAAACGTGCAACATGTGTGTACCCGTTGATAAGTCTTTTAAGCTTTAGCACACTCAGACTTAGTATGAATAATTGTATTTCACATTGTAATAGAGAAATATAGTATACAGACTGCCCTCATATGAATTATAGTATGTTGCGGTAAATACGAGGAAATTCTCTGAAAAATATGACAAGAATGTATGAGTCTGGTGGTACACTATTTGACGTTCGTAAAAATACCAGCCACACAAGACTGAAAGAGCTGACAAGTGCGAGAATTGTCGCACAATCAGCTTAACAACTCATGCATGAAAGTTGCTGACGATAATAATATACAGAAAAAGGGAAAACGAAATTGAAGATGTGCTATATTACGACCAGTTAGCATTTAGGAGAGGTAAAGGAACCAGAGGGACAGTTCTGAGAAACGATTGATAATGGAAGGAAGACTAAAAAAAAATCACGACATGATCATTGGTTCGTTGACCTGGAAACATTTTTCGACAATGTAATACGCTACAAGATGTTCGAAATTCTGAAGAAAATAGGGATAAACTATACGGATAGACAGATAAAACACAACGTGTACAAGACATTACCACACAGGTCCATTTTGATGACACAAACTCTTAAACTTCTGTTACCTATTTCAGCTACGGCCATCTTGTGATCGTAATATATCCTGATATAGTTATCAACGTCAACCCACATGTATGGACCGAAACCGGTAATATCGAAGTGTAAAAGTTTGTGTGATCGAGAGGGACCCGTTAAAGTGCCACAATAGGATCACGGACTCGTTTTCAGACTTAATGTCTGCAACTGATAAACATGTACAAGACATGTACAATAAGAGCGGAAGACCAAGAACGAAGTGCTCGGACTGAAAACGGTATAAGGCATGTATGTAATCTTTCGCTCATACTGTTCAGTCTATACATGAAAGAAGCAAAGACGGGAAGAAAGGAAATGTTAGAGAGTGGCATTAAAATTGAGGGTGAAAGGATATCAGTGATAAGATTCAGCCATGTGCTGAATGTAATGAACAATCTAATGAGTAAAGAATACGGATGGAGAGTAAAATCAAGAAAGACGAAAGTAATGTGAAGTAACAGAAATAAGGAAAGTGAGAAACTTACCATCGTAACTGATGCTCACGAAGCAGTTGAAGTTAAGGAATTGTGCTGCCTAGAGAGTAAAATAACCCATGACAGGTGGAGCAAGGACAACAGGAGCAAACCCTAGCATAGAGGGCGTTTCCGACAAAGAGAAGTCTACTAGTATGAAACACAGGCCATAATTTGGGAAAGAAATTCTCTTTGAATGTACGTTTGGAGCACAGCACTGAAGGGTAGTGAAACATGATTTTGGGAATATAGGAATAGAAGTGAACCGAAGCATTTGAGATGTGGTTTTATAGAAGAACGTTGAAAATTAGGTGGACTGATAAGTTAAGGAATGAGGAAGTTCTTCTCAGAAATCGTAGAGGAATATATGGAATAACATTGACAAGAGCAAGAGGCAGGACGAAATTTCTGAAGTAGTAGAGGGAGTTATACAGGGTAAAAAGTGTAGAGGAAGACAGAGTTTAGAATTTGTGGTATCGATAGGAACGAGGCCACGGCGTAGTTTCAAAGGTTGGCACTACCACGAAACACCGACGACAGTGCCCTCTAGCTAGTGCTGTGCAGCTCTACGAGCTCCGCTACAGATTCTCCCCATTTCATCAGGCGCAGCCAGCCAGGAAACTTCCCTACAGGTTTGCTCTACATGCGACGGGTCTAACAAGGGGAAGTCCTCAGACACGGCCAACCGATTCGGCTCAGATTTGGCAGGCCGCTTGTGTACAACCTAAAACGAAGGAATCTAAGATATTTTGGCTCTACACCATCCCGTTTTTGTGAAAATCACCCTTAATAGTTATGATGAGGAATCGACTCAAGATTGGCGGGATAGATAGATAATTGTAAATAGAGCATTTTTCATCATCAGGTATGGGGTCCGCAAACGCACACTTTCCCACATATCGGGAAAGAAACTTTTACAACTGGCGCTAATGTACCCACATGGCAAACGCTTTGTGCCGATAGCGGAACAGTGTAGCTTTCGAAAGGTTGCACTCATTAGATGTTCTTGGTGGCGCGAATTTATTTCTTTCGAATGTTTATAGGACAAGTACCATCCATCTAGTTGTTCGAATATAATTGAGGACATATAACAGTGAATGGAAGAGCCATTGTAAAGTGACGAGGAGTAACATTTTAGTTGTTTACTATCCCAACAGATTTGAGAAAATTATTTGCTTATCTTTTTATCATGCCTTATTGATTTACTTACTTTATTAATCTACATCTACATCTACATCTACATCTACATGATTACTCTGCAATTCACATTAATGTGCTTGGCAGAGGGTTCATCGAACCACAATCATCCCTACCATCTGGTGTGCATTTACTAATTACATAGCTTAACTTAAGGATTTTCAGTTTGAATGACATGGTGATCTTATTACAGACAGATAATATGGAATGAGTATCATTACTTGACTCTTACACAAATGACAGTGAAAGAATTTACTGTAAAACTACTATAGTACAACACTTCTTACAGTCACAATTAGAAATCGCTTGTGTATGGTGGCTACCGGATCGACAAATTCTATAAATCTTCAGGTATCTTTAATTCTAGGATCTGCTCTCTTGTTCCATCAGCTTTGTCAGTCATCAGTTACAGATTTCATCATTCTAGATCTAATGTCTAGAAATGGTTCAAATGGCTATGAGCACCACGGGACAACCCCCGAGGTCATCAGTCCCCCAGAGCCTAGAACCACCCAAACCCAAGTAACCCTAAGGACACCACACACATCCAGGCCCGAGGCAGGACTCTGTCAATTGAGATATGGATAAATGCAAACTAGAAGAATTACATCCGGCAGTTTTCCTGTAGATTCGACACCTGGTTCTTCGCTTCAGAGCCATTTGCCTTGGCTGTTGCGCTCTTTTTATTTTTATTTATTTATTTTCTGTTGCTCTCATTTTGTTCTATATTGTTCGCTGAATTTGTTCGGAGCATGCGTCCGATGACACCCGTTTAGGTTGTTTATTGATCCATTCACTCAGTTTTTGTACAAAGGGTTTCAAACTCTGTGACCGAACACGCAGAGCTACCGTGGCGGCTGCTGTCGGCGATCTCGGCGAAAAGCGTTTACCATATACGTACGTTCGTGGCAGTTCTAAAAGTTACTTTCCTTGATTTCTGGAAAAGTATACATTTGTGGACCTCCATACCTGAAAATGAAAAATACTCTGTTTACAATTATCTATCGATCCCACCAATTTTGAGTCGATTGCTCGTCAAAACCTTTAGGGGCGATTTTCTCAAAAACGGGAGTGTGTTGAGCCAAAATATCTTCGAGTCCTTTGCTTTAAGTAGTACTCAAGCGATCTGCAAAATTTGAGCCGAATCGGTTGGCCGGGTCTGAGGTCTTCTCCTTGTAAGGCTTCGCATCTGTACAAAGTTACGTATTCTTCTTGCACCAGTAAACCACTTTTACTCACTGCAGTACCAACGTAATTTTCCTGCTCCTACCTATGCACCGCCTTCCAGGCAGGACACAAAAGAATTCATCCAGTAAATAACTAAGAACATTTGTTGCAAGTGATCTTCTGAGATGAAGAGGTGGGGACAGGAGAGGAATTCGTTTGGGGGGGGGAGGGGGGCAGCACAAAAAAAATGCTCCGTGATGGAGATGCACCAGCTACTGCGGCCAGGTATATAGTTGGATATAGGGGAGATCTCTCTCCTCCCTTTAAAGTAGTTGACGCGTAAATTGGGCATTCGAGTATGATACGTTTAAGCCATATCTGTTCTCGTACAATCGTAGCTGGTTTGTTCCATTTCTTTCTTTTTATATAGATTTTCCCAGTACAGGGTTATTACAAATGACTGAAGCTATTTCACAGCTCTACAATAACTTTGTTATTTGAGATATTTTCACAATGCTTTGCACACACATACAAAAACTCAAAAAGTTTTTTTATGCATTCACAAATGTTCGATATGTGCCCCTTTAGTGATTAGGCAGACATCAAGCCGATAATCAAGTTACTCCCACACTCGACGCACCATGTCCCCATCAGTGAGTTCGAAAGCATCGTTGATGCGAGCTCGCAGTTCTGGCACGTTTCTTGGTAGAGGAGGTTTAAACACTGAATCTTTCACATAACCCCACAGAAAGAAATCGCATGGGGTTAAGTCGGGAGAGCGTGGAGGCCATGACAAGAACTGCTGATCATGATCTCCACCACGACCGATCCATCGGTTTTCCAATCTCCTGTTTAAGAAATGCCGAACATCATGATGGAAGTGCGGTGGAGCACCATCCTGTTGAAAGATGAAGTCGGCGCTGTCGGTCTCCAGTTGTGGCATGAGCGAATTTTCCAGCATGTCCAGATACACGTGTCCTGTAACGTTTTTTGCAGAAGAAAAAGGGGCCGTAAACTTTAAACCGTGAGATTGCACAAAACACGTTAACTTTTGGTGAATTGCGAATTTGCTGCACGAATGCGTGAGGATTCTCTACCGCCCAGATTCGCAAATTGTGTCTGTTCACTTCACCATTAAGAAAAAATGTTGCTTCATCACTGAAAACAAGTTTCGCACTGAACGCGTCCTCTTCCATGAGCTGTTGCAACCGCGCCGAAATTTCAAAGCGTTTGACTTTGTCATCGGGTGTCAGGGCTTTTAGCAATTGTAAACGGTAAGGCTTCTGCTTTAGCCTTTTCCGTAAGATTTTCCAAACCGTCGGCTGTGGTATGTTTAGCTCCCCGCTTGCTTTATTCGTCGACTTCCGCGGGCTACGCGTGAAACTTGCTCGCACGCGTTCAACCGTTTCTTCGCTCACTGCAGGCCGACCCGTTGATTTCCCCTTACAGAGGCATCCAGAAGCTTTAAACTGCGCATACCATCGCCGAATGGAGTTAGCAGTTGGTGGATCTTTGTTGAACTTCGTCCTGAAGTGTCGTTGCACTGTTATGACTGACTGATGTGAGTGCATTTCAAGCGCGAGATACGCTTTCTCGGCTCCTGTCGCCATTTTGTCTCACTGCGCTCTCGAGCGCTCTGGCGGCAGAAACCTGAAGTGCGGCTTCAGCCGAACAAAACTTTATGAGTTTTTCTACGTATCTGTAGTGTGTCGTGACCATATGTCAATGAATGGAGATACAGTGAATTTATGAAATCGCTTCAATCATTTGTAATAGCCCTGTATATTCTTTCAGTGATCAAAGTTAGCAGTTAGATCAGCGAGAAAAATTGGTAGAAGGAATACGTCCGCCTTGCAATGGCATACATTCCATATCTCGCTTAATGCACTCTCTGACGGAGACGCTCTTGCCTCCTCGAGAACCAAGCACTTCACTTGATGCGGGATGCCTTTCTCAATACAACAGATAGCGATGTCATTACATCTCATCAGATACGTTCATAAAATTCCATAATCGCGTACCACACCGCTGCCAAACAATGAGACTTAAATTACCGCTAAGAGCTCGGAGCGACGTGCCCTTAGCGATAGGATTTCACCCGGAACAAGTCCCGCCCATTCACCCCCCTCCATGCCTATCCGTAGTGTAAGGCCCTCCTCTAAACAGCCGCCAGTTCCGCGAACTGGAAGCTACAGCGAAGTTGCTATCGTCTCAGTCTAACACACGTTAGACTGCGATGAAATTCAGTAATGATAAGAAATTTAAGTTTTTCTGGATAGTAATATAATATGAATGTGTATTAATAAAGAATTGAAAGCATCGCCAGCAAGAGAAAACAAAAAAACAATGTGATGTTATTTAAGGGCAGTAATGACAAATTTTCATTAACTAACTCACTTATTATAATACGTTCATTTGAGGGATACAGCAGAGCAAACATACGAAGCGAAAACAATGGTCTTGAATCTGTTATGTCGGTAGTAAAACCACGGAAGCAGTCGAATAACTCTACTGTCTAAAATCAACATTATACAGATATAAGTCAAAGTCGTTTTGTTTATGTAGGCCCTCATAGTAGCTCACAAACATTAAAGAATATAAGAATACCGTAAAGTAGATATGCTTAATGAAAGCAGTAAGATATTTGCTTAAATGACATATTTCGTTAGTATTTGTATGGGTAATGGATGAATTTTAACTTGTAAATTCTTTCAATGCCATCCCTGCGCATTATAAACGAGGTTATAAAGAATTGTGGCTGTTTCTGTGTGATTAGTGTCCTATATGCAGTTGAAAACGTTTCAGGAAAATAATCTGTCGTTATTCTCTGCCCTGTCTGTTTTTAACCAACAGATTTATCAATTTCGTAAATGTCATTCAAATCATTTTTACAAACAATAATGATGATGATATGTTTCGATAAAACACTTTTAACAAGCAAAACACTTCACACGCGAAATGTGTTAAATAAATCGGCTAAAAGAACAATGCTCTACCGCAACGTGCAGCCGAACGCGGAAACCACATGGGTCAACTGAAACGATGCCCAGTCCACGAACAAAGACTGGGAAAACCGGGGGTGAACCGGTGGTGAATGGGCGGGACTTGTTCCGGTGGGGGTGAGTGGGCGGGACTTGTTCCGGGTGAAATCCTAGCGCTAACGATTCCTCTCGGAGCGCTGCCTGCTCGCATTCAGACGTCGCCGGCTGGGAGAACCCTTCTTGGCGGGCTGTCGGCTCTCCAGGCAGCGCCAAGAGGCGGAGCGGAACAATTTGTTTCGGCTCGTCCTGTGGGACGCTCCGGTAACCGCGTTAGCGAATAATGCGGAGGCGCTGGCAGCGCAGCGCTGGGGCCCTCAGACAGCAAGACGGCGGGGCGCGCCGAGCACAGTGGCGTGGCGGACCCAGCAGCCGCCCGTATTACCAGAGGGGAGCGCCTTCCCAGGGCCCCGTCCGGCAGGTGCGGTGGACGACTGAAACGTAGCGGTTGGCTGGATGGTGTCTGAAGTACCTGACGAAAGGGAAAACGTGACCGAGGATAGTTCTCGCAAGGCGACTACATGCACAACGGGCAGCAGATTTTGTTCTTGCTTCGCACTGCTGTAGTAGATACTTAAACGTAACTATGTGGCTTTGCCCGCATGAATCCTGAAGCTTATTTTCGATGAGAAAAACGGATACAAAAAAATCAAGGTGAAGCTGTCCATAGGTGACAACGGTAAAGAATTGATGTGTTTGTAAGCATAGATACAGATGTATGAAGTACGATATACCAATTAACTTGGATAGTGGAACAGCCTAGTGTTGTACGTAAAGAAAATGCGCTAATTTTTGTGCATACAAACACATCGGTTCTTTAACGTTGCGCTCTTTTGACAGCTTGACCCTCAGTTTTTTTTATATCCGTTTTCCTCAGCGATAATAACCTCCCAGATTTGTCAAAACTCATGCGGGTTCGAGATTTACGTAGACGAAGTTGCGGGCTAGCGAATTGCTACAAGTTGGCATACTTACTAACGATAGTAGACACCCTAACTGAAGAATGAATTCAAGAATGAAAGAAGTCAAACTAATGAATCCAGCAATATGAAATCACAACAATTGTGTCACTTCACTTTTACCCATAAGACACGATGAAAATTTCTGAAAAATGTGTGATAGTGACTTTTGGTGTCAACAACACAAACCTACCAACAATAATATACACATCAACAAAATTTTTGCATCACTCTGGTTCCCAGAACTCCTGAAGATAGACGTAGACTGTGGATATTGTATCACAGACACAGTCACTTTCACTGTTAAGAGATGTCACTAAACCTGCCCGAATATGTAAATAGACATGCATGGGCAGCGCCTATTACGCGGAGGGCGTCCGACAGCCAATCGAATCCAGTCCTTCCGCCAGGAAAGAGGTATACGGCTCATGTTGTGCGTAGATCAACCATGCCTAGACGGTCAATACCGCGGTTCGATCGCGTCTGCACTATCTGCCAGGAAGGGCTCTCAACAAGGGAAGAGTTCAGGCGCTTCGGAGTGAACCAAAGCGATGTTGGTAGGACATGGAGGAGATACAGAGAGACAAGAACGGTCGATGACATGGCTCGCTCAGGCAACCCATGGGGTACTACTGCAGTGGATGACCGCTACCTACAAATTATGGCTCGGAGGAATCGTGACAGTAACGCCACCATGTTGAATAATGCTTTTAGAGCAGCCACAGGGCGTCGTCTTACAACCCAAACTGTGCGCAGTAGGCAGCACGATGCGCAACTTCACTCCTGACGTCCATCTCGAGGTCCATCTTTGCTACCAAGATACCATGCAGTGCGATACAGATGGGCCTAACAACATGCCGAATGGGTCTCTCATGGTTGGCATCATGTTGTCTTCACCGATGAGTGTCGCATATGCCTTCAACCAAACAATCGCCGAAGACGTGTTTGGAGGCAACCCGGTCAGGCTGAAGCCCTTACACACACTGTTCAGGGTGTGCAGCAAGGTGGAGTTTCCCTGCTGTTTTTGGATGGCATTATGTGGGGCCGACGTAAGCCGCTGGTGACCATGGAAGGCACCGTAACGGCTGCACGGTACGTGAATGCTTCCGACCGATAGTGCAACCATATCGGCAGCGTATTGGCGGGGCATTCGTCTTCATGGATCACAATTCGCGTCCCCATCGTGCAGATCTTGTGAATGACTCGCTTCAGGATAACGACATCGCTGCATCCATGGAACTCTTCTATCCCTGATGTTTCTTCCGAAGCTACGATGTACATCTTCGGAGGTGATCCTGGATGTGCTGAGTCTAGCCGGCTAGACTCAGCACATCCAGGAGCACCTCCGAAGATGTCCAACGTAACTTTGGACGAATCGTCAAGGATACAAGAGTTCCATGGACCACAGCCATACAACCCGAAAGAATTCTTGGCAGCTGAAACATCCGTTCGTGAAAGCCTTCAATGTATGAGTAGAAAAATTCCTTAACTTCGACTAATTACGGATCACCAAATTTCGTAGCTTCCTCACTGTTATCACCGCTACGGTCGCAGGTTCGAATCCTGCTTCGGGCATGGATGTGTGTGATGTTCTTAGGTTAGTTAGGTTTAAGTAGTTCTAAGTTCTAGGGGACTGATGACCTCAGATGTTAAGTCCCATAGTGCTCAGAGCCATTCCATTTCGGCGTTGCAAAGCAGTTTAAATCACTTAATGAATGCAAGGCCTTCCGGTCTAGATTATACTCCAACCAGGTGCCTTTTAGAGTATGCTGATACAATAGATCAACTATTAGTAATTGTATCCAACCACTCGCTCGTCGAAAGACCGTGCCTAATGACAGGAAAGTTACGCAAGTCACACCATGAGTTATCCGTATGAGTAATCCGCTGAATTACGGATCCATATCACTAACGGCGATTAGCAGTAGGATTTTGGAGCACATACAGTGTTCTAACACTAAGAATTGCCTCGAGAAAGGGCTTTATTGGCGAATAGTCACAACAGATTCAGAAAATATCGTTCTTGTGAAACATACCTAGCTCTTTGTTCTCATGAAATAATGAGTTCTATTGACAGCATATTTATAACTGAAGCATTATTTACAGTTTCCCAGAAACCCTCTGACGCAGTTACTCACAAGCGTTCTAATCAAACTGTGTGCCTGTGGCTAGCGTCTCAGTTGTGCCAGAAGAGTCACAGTTCATAGGCACTGACGGAAAGTAAAACAGGCCGTCTGTTATTCGTTATTTACGTAAGCGATTCAGAAGACAATCTGTGCAGCTCACTTAGATTGTTTTCTGATGATGTTGTCGTGTACCGTCTTAAAAGTCATCAGATATTCTACACCAACTGCAAAATGATTTAAGATATCTGCATAGTGCAAAAAGTGGCAATTGAATGTAAATAATTAAAAGTGTGAAGTTTTCCACATGAGTACAAAAAAATAAATTTCGATTGCACGATAACTCACACAAATTTAAAGTTGCAAAATCAATGAAATGCTTAGAGATTTCAGATACGAATAATTTAAAGTGCAACTATCACATAAATAATCTTGTGGGGAAAGCAAACCAAAGAGAGCGATTTATTTGCAGAACAGAAAGTACAACAGGACTTGTATACAGACCGTTTACATCATTCTTCTGTAGTATTGCTGTGCAGTGTGAGATCCATGTCAGATGGGACTGACGAAGTTCAATGAAGAACAGCTCATTTTCTATTATCGCGAAATATTAACTGGGATTGTAACAATTAAATCAAACGCATTTTTCGTTTTTGTGAAATTTCAGTCACAAACTTTCTCCTCCAATTGCCTACATATTCAGTTGATCGCCACCTGCAAAGAGAGAAACGATTATCGTGATGAAGTAAGAGAAATCACAGCTCGCACTGAAAGATTTAAGTGCTCTTTTCCTCGCGTGCCTTTGAATTGTGGACGGGTAGAAAAACAGTTTTACAGTTGTTCTGCTAGGCGGTTAATTGTGAATTGCAGACTAATCAATTAGGTGTAGATGCAGACGTAGATAATTTATCGCCATTGCTTTCGAAAAACGCTTTTAAAAAATGCCCCATTGTCTATTTATGTTCTTATTCTAACGTAATTGAGTAAATGTTGACTAGTTTTTTCTATAAAAAAGAATATTTTGCGGCAAGGGTCGAAATTTGTCTCATATCCCTTTGCATGAAACAGTTAAAAATTATCTTCAGATGAAATGGCTCCGCTGGCGGATAAATAGAGCACTACAATATAAAAGAATCAAACAAAGGGAAAGTTTTCCCTTCATTGCTAAAAAGTGTCACAAGTCATACCGCTGGTGCTCATAAAACAGGGTATTTATACAGAGTTAAACCTACAAGAAAGATACGAGTATATTTGAATACTGAAAAAGATCTACGGCCCTTCACTTTCCACAACACTAGTATATAAAATCCCTTGCATTTGTCACGACGTGTGTAAGCAAACACATAAAAAAGCATAAATACCCGCCTTAGCAAACACAACGGCACTTGTTGCCTGGAGAATACCGACAAGTCAGAAGCAGAATGCGATGCAACGGGACCAGGTAACTACCAATTCCGTTTCCTTGATACTGTGGTATTACAGAGGGGCTGAGCGGCTGACGCCTCTACACGGTCAGGGATCGTCTGGAAGCACTCGTGGCGATAAGAAAACACGATTATTCCTTGAATCGTTTATTGTGAATACTTTAGAAAGGGAGGTGCTGTAGTTGCCTCCTGCCGTGGTTACGAACTGACCCTCGGTGTCGGACGCTGCGACAATCTTTGCACCTGCGTCCTAGCAAGACGTCTACATCCTCATCTACACACACCTACATATATACTCCGCTAGACATCAAGCGGTGTGTGGCGGAGGGCAAAATTCACGCTAATGTCACATTAACGACCATCTGCTCTACTCGCGGATCGCGCGAGGGAAAAACGACTGTCTGATTGCCTCAGTATGAGCTCTAATTTCACTTATCTTTGAATGGTGATCATTGCGCGATTTGAAAGTTGGTGGTAATAATACAATCCTGGAAATTGAAATAAGAACACCGTGAATTCATTGTCCCAGGAAGGGGAAACTTTATTGACACATTCCTGGGGTCAGATACATCACATGATCACACTGACAGAACCACAGGCACATAGACACAGGCTACAGAGCATGCACAATGTCGGCACTAGTACAGTTATATCCACCTTTCGCAGCAATGCAGGCTGCTATTCTCCGATGAAGACGATCGTAGAGATGCTGGATGTAGTCCTGTGGAACGGCTTGCCATGCCGTTTCCACCTGGCGCCTCAGTTGGACCAGCGTTCGTGCTGGACGTGCAGACCGCGTGAGACGACGCTTCATCCAGTCCCAAACATGCTCAATGGGGGACAGATCCGGAGATCTTGCTGGCCAGGGTAGTTGACTTACACCTTCTAGAGCACGTTGGGTGGCACGGGATACATGCGGACGTGCATTGTCCTGTTGGAACAGCAAGTTCCCTTGCCGGTCTAGGAATGGTAGAACGATGGGTTCGATGACGGTTTGGATGTACCGTGCACTATTCAGTGTCCCCTCGACGATCACCAGTGGTGTACGGCCAGTGTAGGAGATCGCTCCCCACACCATGATGCCGGGTGTTGGCCCTGTGTGCCTCGGTCGTACGCAGTCCTGATTGTGGCGCTCACCTGCACGGCGCCAAACACGCATACGACCATCATTGGCACCAAGGCAGAAGCGACTCTCATCGCTGAAGACGACACGTCTCCATTCGTCCCTCCATTCACGCCTGTCGCGACACCACTGGAGGCGGGCTGCACGATGTTGGGGCGTGAGCGGAAGACGGCCTAACGGTGTGCGGGACCGTAGCCCAGCGTCATGGAGACGGTTGCGAATGGTCCTCGCCGATACCCCAGGAGCAACAGTGTCCCTAATTTGCTGGGAAGTGGCGGTGCGGTCCCCTACGGCACTGCGTAGGATCCTACGGTCTTGGCGTGCATCCGTGCGTCGCTGCGGACCGGTCCCAGGTCGACGGGCACGTGCACCTTCCGCCGACCACTGGCGACAACATCGATGTACTGTGGAGACCTCACGCCCCACGTGTTGAGCAATTCGGCGGTACGTCCACCCGGCCTCCCGCATGCCCACTATACGCCCTCGCTCAAAGTCCGTCAACTGCACATACGGTTCACGTCCACGCTGTCGCGGCATGCTACCAGTGTTAAAGACTGCGATGGAGCTCCGTATGCCACGGCAAACTGGCTGACACTGACGGCGGCGGTGCACAAATGCTGCGCAGCTAGCGCCATTCGACGGCCAACACCGCGGTTCCCGGTGTGTCCGCTGTGCCGTGCGTGTGATCATTGCTTGTACAGCCCTCTCGCAGTGTCCGGAGCAAGTATGGTGGGTCTGACACACCGGTGTCAATGTGTTCTTTTTTCCATTTCCAGGAGTGTATATGCTCTACATACTCGGTGAAGATCGGAATTCATAATTTAGTGAACAGCCCGTTTAGCGCGTCGTCTGTCTGCAAGTGTGTCCCACTTCAAACTTTCTATGAGATTTGTAACGCTCTCGCGATGGCTAAGAGTACCAGCACGAATGTTGCCGCTCCTGCTTGAACTTTCTCATTCTCTCTAATCAGACCCAACAATACTCTAAGGGTGGACGAACTAACTACTGTAAACTATTTCCTTTGTTGAAGGATTGCAAAGCTACAGGATTCTACAAATAAACCGCAACCTAGAGTTTGCCTTACCCGTTACTTGTGTAATCTGATCATTCCAATTGAGATCATTTCGAACAGTCACACCCAGACACTTGACGGATGTAACCGCTTCATAAGACTGGGCATTTATTATGTACTCGCGTCTTAGTCCAGCCTGGTAGTGCATGGATAGCTGCTATCGGCTGAGGGAGTGTACTCGATCCCACTCAGTGCCTCTTCATCCCTGGACCACCCCATCCGTGGTGTCGTGTAGGAGGCAGGCGTTGAACCCAGTACTGCCGGCCTGATAGGCCCCACACTCGGATGCGATTAGGCGTACCGGACGGTGGTCCGCCAAGAACCATGGTCGTCTTCCTCCGTCCTACACTCAGTCTTCCATCAGTGGTAATTGGTGTGACACAGCATGAAGTTCGTCATTGGAATTCAGTTATACATCTACATCTACATGACTACTCTGCAATTCACATTTAAGTGCTTGGCAGAGGGTTCGTCGAACCACAATCATACTGTCTCTCTACCATTCCACTCCCGAACAGCGCGCGAGAAAAACGAACACCTAAACCTTTCTGTTCGAGCTCTGATTTCTCTTATTTTATTTTGATGACCATTCCTACCTATGTAGGTTGGGTTCAACAAAATATTTTCGCATTCGGAAGAGAAAGTTGGTGACTGAAATTTCGTAAATAGATCTCGCCGCGACGAAAAACGTCTTTTCTGTAATGACTTCCATCCCAATTCGCGTATCATATCTGCCACAATCTCTCCCCTACTACGTGATAATACAAAACGAGCTGCCCTTTTTTGCACCCTTTCGATGTCCTCCGTCAATCCCACCTGGTAAGGATCCCACACCGCGCAGCAATATTCTAACAGAGGACGAACGAGTATAGTGTAAGCTGTCTCTTTAGTGGAATTGTTGCATCTTCTAAGTGTCCTGCCAATGAAACGCAACCTTTGGCTCGCCTTCTCCACAATATTATCTACGTGGTCTTCCCAACTGAAGTTGTTCGTAATTTTAACACCCAGGTACTTAGTTGAACTGACAGCCTTGAATATTGTACTATTTATCGAGTAATCGAATTTCAACAGATTTCTTTTGGAACTCATGTGGATCACCTCACAATTTTCGTTATTTAGCGTCAACTGCCATCTGCCACACACTCCAGCAATCTTTTCTAAATCGCTTTTCAACTGATACTGGTCTTCGGATGACCTTACTAGACGGTAAATTACAGCATCATCTGCGAACAACCTAAGAGAACTGCTCAGATTGTCACCCAGGTCATTTATATAGATCAGGAACAGCAGAGGTCCCAGGACGCTTCCCTGGGGAACACCTGATATCACTTCAGTTTTACTCGATGATTTGCCGTCTATTACTACGAACTGCGACCCTCCTGACAGGAAATCACGAATCCTGTCGCACAACTGACACGATACCCCATAGTCCCGCAGCTTGATTAGAAGTCGCTTGTGAGGAACGGTGTCAAAAGCTTTCCGGAAATCTAGGAATACGGAATCACCTTGAGATCCCCTGTCGATAGCGGCCGTTACTTCGTGCGAATAAAGAGCTAGCTGCGTTGCACAAGAACGATGTTTTCTGAAACCATGCTGATTACGTATCAATAGATCGTTCCCTTCGAGGTGATTCTTAATGTTTGAATACAGTATATGCTCCAAAACCCTACTGCAAACCGACGTCAATGATATAGGTCTGTAGTTAGATGGATTACTCCTACTACCCTTCTTAAACACTGGTGCGACCTGCGCAATTTTCCAATCTGTAGGTACAGATCTATCGGTGAGCGGGCGGTTGTATATGAGTGCTAAGTAGGGAGCTCTACTGCTAGCTGCTTCTGCGCTGGTTATTAAAACAACATGATCATGGGACGGAATGTCGTCTACACGGACTCCATCGTTCCCATTATCCTAAACCGTTCTCTCCTGCTGGGAGGCCGGCCGAAGTGGCCGAGCGGTTCCACGCGCTACAGTCTGGAACCGCCCGACCGCTACGGTCGCAGGTTCGAATCCTGCCTCGGGCATGGATGTGTGTGATGTCCTTAGGTTAGTTAGGTTTAAGTAGTTCTAAGTTCTAGGGGACTGATGACCACAGCAGTTAAGTCCCATAGTGCTCAGAGCCAATTGAACCATTTGAACCTCTGGGAGCTGTGGCTTCGGTATTTAAAGAGCTCTCCGTAATTCTGTGACGGGCGATTTACTAGCGTGACGGCAAGTGACCTCGTTATTCGGCTACCTAGGCTTTAATTCTCTCTTAGCAGCTAGTTAGCCGGCCGGAGTAGCCGAGCGGTTCTAGGCGCTACATCTGGAACCGCGCGACGGCTGCGGTCGCAGGTTCGAATCCTGCCTCGGGCATGGATGTGTGTGATCTACTTAGGTTAGTTAGGTTAGTTAGGTTTCTAAGTTCTAGGGGACTGATGACCTCAGAAGTTAAGTCCCATAGTACTCAGAGCTATTTGAACCAAGCGGTTAGTTAAATTGGTCTATAAGATTTTTCCTAGCCGTGTCTATTTCTTCTTACGACATCCCACCGCGCGAACGAACGTGCATGTTATTTTTCTTAGCCGCTGTTCTTTTCTGTTTTCCTGCTGCGTGTGCTCTCTCTCTCTCAATCAGCTACTGCCGAGTTGCAGACTGTGCTGCCCGTCTGTCTTGCATCACCGTTCTTTCTGGTCTGCCGCTAATCGTGGCGTAACCAGCCTATCTTACTTCAAAGTGTTTGAACTCCGTTAACAATTTTATAACTTTGAACGCGTAATACTCTGTGCCGTAACGGTATTATCAAGATGTACTATGCTTGACCGTACGAAGAGGCCACAGCACTCTGATGATGTCAGGAACACACTGTTGCGTGAATGCTAACAAACTATTCAGCTTGATGAAATAATTCCGAGTCACAAAAGACTCTGAAGATCTGTCCAGTAGCGGAAGACGAGTCCTTAGGCAGATGATTGTGCCATAGACGATGGTCTATTTATTGACCATAAAATATAATTACAGAAATAACTGCCATGAAAGGCAACATTTTGGAGTGGTCCGTTTCGGCGTGACAAGAAGTTCCCGAACTGGTCGTTCTGCGCGATCCTGCAAATTACTGAAATACCTTGTTGGGGCCAGCGATACACAGAAATGCTCATCACTCTGCCAGTTTCTATCGAGTGGACGGATCGATTACGAACGGTTGGATCAGTCTCGCTGTGTATAATCCGAAGATTGAGGATAGGAGGTGACATACTGGCCTGGAAGCCTTATGTATTGAGGTTCGCTGGTGACGAAATTTTTGTTCGACTCCAGTGCGGAACGTCTCTTTACTAATCGGTCAATATCGACGCTTCTGAGTCAACAGGCCGAGTATCGATATTAAACAACTGGCCGGTAGGACGACGGAAGGCGAATGAAGAGTCCAGTGGCTTGCCAGTGGAGACGATGAATTTGGTATGAAATGATTATTAAATAATGCTTTATTCTATAAGCACATTAAACGAGACTGCAATAACCCAGCAGAATTCACCATATCACATTGGATGTGATTTACAATTATGACTGAAAAATGGCCGGTAACACATGAAGGGCATTAAATAAATAACACAAGATATTTCTTTTACATACCAATGTAGAATTTGTTGTTGGACATCGTGGAATTTTTTCCGTGTCAAGAAGTTTCGATAGATGGAGGCGCTATACGTAGCCCACAAAATGGCGACTGTAACAGAGATGAGTTCCAAGCAGAGAACTGTCATCGAGTTTCTTTTGGCGGAAAACCAAGGCATCGCAGATATTCATTGGCGCTTACAGAATGTCTGCGGAGATCTCGTAGTGACTGAAAGCACGGTGATTCGTTGGGCAAGGCGTCTGTCATAATGGCAACAAGGTAGGGCAAACCTGTCTGATCTCCCGCGCTGCGGTCGACTAGACACAGCTGATTCCTGCAATTATGAAACGTGCGGGCTCTCTCATTCAAGGTGATCTACAGACCACAACCAAACACCTCGTTGTACTACTGGACATCTCTGTTGGTAGTGCTGACATTCTCGTACACCAGTTGGGTATCTCAAAGGTGTGTGCCTGCTCGGTTCTTCGGCACCTAACAGAAGACCTGAAAGAGCAACGAAGGACCATCAGCGCAGAACCGCTTGCGTCGTAAGAGGCTGATAATGACAATTAATTCCCCAACAACGTCACAGGAGCTGATAGATGGGGTTACCACTACGAGCAGCTCATGGAGTAGCGCCATACCACCTTCTAGCCAAAGAAAATGTTAAAAGCGGCCCTATCATCTCGTAAATTTACGGTGACGTCTTCTGGGACTCTGAAGGGGTTATTTAGTTTGATGTCTTCCTTCACTGTGCAACAATGAACTGTGAAGTGCTCTGCGCTAACCTCAGGAAACTAAATAAACATCTTCAGAGTGTTTGTCGCCAGAAAAATGCAAATGAGTTTCTCCTTCTTCGTGACAACATAGGGCCTCACTAAAATCTGCGTACCCGACAGCAGCTCGCAAAACTTCGTTGGACTTCTCCCTCATCAACGCTACAGCCCGGATCTCGCACCTTCAGACCACCATCTGTTTGGCCCAATGAAGGATGCACTCGGCAGGACGCAGTAGGTGAATAATTAGAAGGTTATTGATGCAGCAAGACGCTGGTTTCGGCTTCCACCAGTGGAGTGACACAACGCGAACATGAAGACCCTCTCAGTAAGGTGACGTAAGGCTGTCGCATTGAAGCGGGTCAGCGTCATTGTGCAACATTCGTAACAGAGTTTAATATCTCATGAATTTCCAAATAACGTGGAGTCCTGCTGCAGATAATTTGCGCTTATTCTTAGTTCATTCTTAATTATTTCAGTAATTTTTTCTTATATCACTACTAATACTAGACATTAGTCATTCAAGACGGATAAACTGAGAGAATAAGTTTCATAGTTCTGTTCAGGAACAAATGAAATGTTGCAAAAAGTTATGTGCGAGGGTTGGAACTTATATAGTGGCCACTATTTATTCACAACCGATACAAAAGAGTTAAATATTTGCTGCACCTATTAGCCAGCTGCTTTGCCCGAGCGTTTCTAGGCGCTTCAGTCCGGAACCGCGCGGAGCTACGGTCGCAGGTTCGAATCGTGCCTCGGGCATAGATGTGTGTGATGTCCTTAGGTTAGTTAGGTTTAAGTAGTTGTAAGTTCTAGGGGACTGATGACCTCAGATGTTAAGTCCCATAGGGCTCAGAGCCTTTTTTTTTTTTTTTTGCTCCTGTTACTTTCCTTCAAAGTAGTCACTAGCGTCGTGTAGAACCCGCTTCCAGCGATGTGGAAGACGTAGTATACCGTTAGCAGAGCCTGTTCTGTTGATGGTGCGAATGGAGCGGTCTAAAGTTATGGTGATTCTTGTGTACGACTGTGATGGATTTACCCTAACGCATTACGTTCCTCCACGGCAAACCGTCATTGCACAGTATTACTGTTCGTTTTTGTAGCATCACCTGCGACCAGCTTTGCGAAAGAAGCGGGGACGCTTTCTGCGCAACCCACCCATCATTTTTCACGACAATACGCAGCCGCATACGGCGTAAGGTGTGGCTGCTCTGTTCTGTCGATGGGAATAGGAAGTACTGTACCATCCACCATACTTCCTGGAGTTAAGTCCTTGTGAATTTGATTCAGAAGATGAAGGAACCACTTCGTGGCATTCGCTTCAGAACTGTTCCTGAGATTCGAAAGGCAGTAGACCGCTCCATTCTCACCATCAACAGAACAGGCTCTGCTAACGGTATACTACGCCTTCCACACCACTGACAACGGCTTATACACAACGCTGGTGACTACTTTGAAGGACAGTAACAGGTGCAAACTCTTTTGTATCGGTTGTGAATAAATAGTTGCCACAATTTAAATTCCAACCCTCGTATATCAGTTCCCATTTCCGACGAAACAATGCAGACCCTAACAAACGGAAGGCTTTGATGAATTCCTCCATAGTATTGTTTGCCAAGAGTGAACACAGCGCCCCTAGCAGTAAGCGTGTGCGTGGGAGCGCTTCTCTTAGAGGCTGTTGGACAGGATAGGAGAAGATCCAGCATCGTGTCCTCCAGTGGGGTATGTGTGCTTGACTACAGCCTCGAGCATCCTCTCCGCTCGATAAACCGCTCTCAGTTCCAGGCATTGCAGCGTCTAATTGGCTATTCGATTTAAGCACGCCCCACTGCCTTCTCTTTATGCCTGTCCCTATTGAAGGAGGCGACTGCCGCTCCTTTGTCTGCTACGCTTTATAGAATGCAATGCCAGACGACTCGGTGGAAAGATATCACTGTCAACCATATTCTGAGAAAAGGCGCAAGAGAGTAGCTATTAAAAACAGTCGCAACAACAGTTGAGATCTGCACGCTGCAACCTTGTCTCCTATGTAATCACCTACTCAAATGACCATCACTGCATGAGCCTAATCGGATCAGAAATTTAAGGAAACCTGTTTCTAAATAATAGTTGACTAGCGGGGAAAGTTTACAAGATACTTCCGTTAATTTACTCCATCTTCCCTTATGTCAATTTATCCTTAAGTAAAATGTTTCTTACATAAATTACTGTCATGAAATAGTGAAAAACACACACCGTAAATACGATGTAAAGTAACACGTACGTTTAGCTTAACACACTGCACGTCAACAACGCTATATCTAAATTCAGTCGCGTATCCAACTGGACAAACTGAGATCATTAGCCAATTCGTTTCCTGAACATCAATTATTACGTAACTTACGTGAACAAATATGTGTTAATGAAGTACTTTGCACGTGAAAACAATGGAATACTTACGTTATAAAAAAGAAAGAGAAATATGACCTGTAGTTTTTAATTGAGTAAAATCAAATTTAATAATTAGGAACAAAGTTCAATTATTCGTTAGGGGACTGGTTAAATGGCGAGCTCCGCCTATTACAGTGATAACTGCGTTACCTCACTATAATGATTACCAGCACTGACAAAACGCATCTACCCTCCGAAGAAGAGGTTCTTGATTTTCATTATTTTATATGTTTTGGAACTATGTGACACGGAATGGCTGCGTTCGTAATCCAGGATGCTGAGAACGCATTTTACTATGTTCGGTCTGTTTCCAGTCTTTCCTTCTCACATCGTGCACCCAGAGATCTTTGCGGAGTGATGGGAAACAGAGTGACAAATAACAGAAGCAAAACACCTACAGTGAAAGTAAACAGCGCTAGCAAACTAAAATGGAGTATCCCTCATCGAGTCCACTTAGAAATGACATGTGATCCTTCAAACTTCAGATTATAATCAGAATGCTGAGTACATTAGTATTTTACTCAAGCTGGCATTTTTGATTATAACACCTCCGCCAGAAGTTAATGTATGGGGCAAGTAACATGACAGACGTGGGCTTCAGCCTTGTGACATTATGACAAATCCCCCATTTGTTACGAGAACACTCAGGTTAAAGATTATGGCGCTGAGTCTTTGTATTACTTGGAGCTTAATTTATCCGCCCACATACGTCCCTCCTATCGTGTCTCGTGAAATATGACATTCGCCGCGGCCATCTTTTTGTCTTGCACGAGATACACACGTCGACTCTTTATCGTGGCTAGTACTGGAGAACATGTCACACACTTTGACGTAAGAAGGCAACGTTAGTGCCGTTGCTATCATCCAAGACTACTTTCTAACAAATGCAAACAACTACATTTCTTTAACATAATCCTGCTGATGTGACCAAATTACGATAGTGCCAAGCTACAATTGTACAAAATACGTATAAAATAAAATTATACATAGTTTTCCTCACAGGCGAAACGTCGAAGATGCTCTCAAAGAGTTATGTGTGTTGTAGAGTTTCTTTGTCGTCAGGTTCACATGATACTTGTTTGAATACACATATGTAAATTCGAAATTGTACAGGATACTCATGTAATCATATTGTAACAAAATTCTCATTAAACTAGGTGCCTTTTCATTTAGAATCAGTGTTAGTTATGCTGACATGACTTTCAGTAATTAACTGTATCAATATCGAAGATCTTCTCTGTCTCTAAGAGGCAACGTCCCGATAGCCTGACTCACGGACTTAGCATCGCCCAACCGAAACCGTTAAGGATGGAAACCTGAAATGTGGAGACGGTTTTGATCTTGTGCAGTAGGAGTCTTGTGAGAAGACGTTTCTCGAAATTCCACTATTAAGACAATGAAATACGGAATGTACGCCTTTTTTAAAAAAATATGTCGTTATTAAGGAAATTTTGAAGTTAGATATGAGAAAACTGGTATCTGATTTCTCGATCAGAAGTAAAGATATACACTTTTCAGCAATTTTGGACATTTAACCCCTACGACGGTGAAATAGCACGCGGAAGGCTATTTTTTTAAATAAAGAATTATTAAATAACCACTAAAGTATTATTAAAGTTACATTACGAAAACTGCTGTTTGGTTTATCAGTTACAAATAAAATAACTTTTTCAGTACTTTTAGCTATTCAACCTCTAAAGAGGCGAAGTAGGGATCAAACAAATGCTTTTTGAAAATATATTATGAAACCGTTTTTAAGGCTAAATACACGAATAATTCAATTCGGTCTCAAAGTTAGATATTAAAAAAAACAACTCGTTTCACTAGTTTTGGAAGTAGAACCATTATTGAAGCTAAATAGGGGATTGAAGGTTTTACGGAATAGTTCATTATGCAACCTTTTTTGTAGCTAAATGTATGAATATTGGTATTTGGTATCTCTTCTAGAAATAAAAACACAAGCTGTTCATTACTTTGGAATATTCAACCTATAATTAACCATGGACCTTGCCGTTGGTGGGGAGGCTTGCGTGCCTCAGCGATACAGATGGCCGTACCGTAGGTGCAACCACAACGGAGGGGTATCTGTTGAGAGGCCAGACAAACATGTGGTTCCTGAACAGGGGCAGCAGCCTTTTCAGTAGTTGCAGGGGCAACAGTCTGGATGATTGACTGATCTGGCCTTGAAACATTAACCAAAACGGCCTTGCTGTGCTGGTACTGCGAACGGCTGAAAGCAAGGGGAAACTACAGCCGTAATTTTTCCCGAGGACATGCAGCTCTACTGTATGATTAAATGATGATGGCGTCCTCTTGGGTAAAATATTCCGGAGGTAAAATAGTCCCCCATTCGGATCTCCGGGCGGGGACTACTCAGGAGGACGTCGTTATCAGGAGAAAGAAAACTGGCGTTCTACGGATCGGAGCGTGGAATGTCAGATCCCTTAATCGGGCAGGTAGGTTAGAAAATTTAAAAAGGGAAATGGATAGGTTAAAGTTAGATATAGTGGGAATTAGTGAAGTTCGGTGGCAGGAGGAACAAGACTTTTGGTCAGGTGATTACAGGGTTATAAATACAAAATCAAATAGGGGTAATGCAGGTGTAGGTTTAATAATGAATAAAAAAATAGGAGTGCGGGTTAGCTACTACAAATAGCATAGTTAACGCATTATTGTGGCCAAGATAGACACAAAGCCAATGCCTACTACAGTAGTACAAGTTTATATGCCAACTACCTCTGCAGATGATGAAGAAATAGATGAAATGTATGACGAGATAAAAGAAATTATTCAGGTAGTGAAGGGAGACGAAAATTTAATAGTCATGTATGACTGGAATTCGTCAGTAGGAAAAGGGAGAGAAGGAAACATAGTAGGTGAATATGGATTGGGGGGAAGGAATGAAAGAGGAAGCCGCCTTGTAGAATTTTGCACAGAGCATAACTTAATCATAGCCAACAATTGGTTCAAGAATCATAAAAGAAGGTTGTATACCTGGAAGAATCCTGGAGATACTAATAGGTATCAGATAGATTATATAATGGTAAGACAGAGATTTAGGAACCAGGTTTTAAAATGTAAGACATTTCCTGGGGCAGATGTGGATTCTGACCACAATCTATTGGTTATGAACTGCAGATTGAAACTGAAGAAACTGCAAAAAGGTGGGAATTTAAGGAGATGGGACCTGGATAAACTGAAAGAACCAGAGGTTGTAGAGAGTTTCAGGGAGAGCATAAGGGAACAATTGACAGGAATGGGGGAAAGAAATACAGTAGAAGAAGAATGGGTAGCTCTGAGGGATGAAGTAGTGAAGGCAGCAGAGGGTCAAGTAGGTAAAAAGACGAGGGCTAATAGTAATCCTTGGGTAACAGAAGAAATATTGAATTTAATTGATGAAAGGAGAAAATATAAAAATGCAGTAAATGAAGCAGGCAAAAAGGAATACAAACGTCTCAAAAATGATATCGACAGGAAGTGCAAAATGGCTAAGCAGGGATGGCTAGAGGACAAATGTAAGGATGTAGAGGCTTGTCTCACTAGGGGTAAGATAGATACTGCCTACAGGAAAATTAAAGAGACCTTTGGAGAGAAGAGAACCACTTGTATGATTATCAAGAGCTCAGATGGCAACCCAGTTCTAAGCAAAGAAGGGAAGGCAGAAAGGTGGAAGGAGTATATAGAGGGTTTATACAAGGGCGATGTACTTGAGGACAATATTATGGAAATGGAAGAGTATGTAGATGAAGACGAAATGGGAGATAAGATACTGCGTGAAGAGTTTGAAAGAGCACTGAAAGACTTGAGTCGAAACAAGGCCCCAGGAGTAGACAACATTCCATTTGAACTACTGATGGCCTCGGTAGAGCCAGTCATGACAAAACTCTACCATCTGGTGAGCACGATGTATGAGACAGGCGAAATACCCTCAGACTTCAAGAAGAATATAATAATTCCAATCCCAAAGAAAGCAGGTGTTGACAGATGTGAAAATTACCGAACTATCAGTTTAATAAGTCACAGCTGCAAAATACTAACACGAATTCTTTACAGACGAATGGAGAAACTGGTAGAAGCCGACCTCGGGGAAGATCAGTTTGGATTCCGTAGAAATGTTGGAACACGTGAGGCAATACTGACCTTACGACTTATCTTAGAAGAAAGATTAAGAAAAGGCAAAACTACGTTTCTAGCATTTGTAGACTTAGAGAAAGCTTTTGACAATGTTAACTGGAATACTCTCTTTCAAATTCTGAAGGTGGCAGGGGTAAAATACAGGGAGCGAAAGGCTATTTACAGTTTGTACAGAAATCAGATGGCAGTTATAAGAGTCGAGGGGCATGAAAGGGAAGCAGTGGTTGGGAAAGGAGTAAGACAGGGTTGTAGCCTCTCCCCGATGTTATTCAATCTGTATATTGAGCAAGCAGAAAAGGAAACAAAAGAAAAATTCGGAGTAGGTATTAAAATTCATGGAGAAGAAGTAAAAACTTTGAGGTTCGCCGATGACATTGTAATTCTGTCAGAGACAGCAAAGGACTTGGAAGAGCAGTTGAAGGGAATGGACAGTGTCTTGAAAGGAGGATATAAGATGAACATCAACAAAAGTAAAACGAGGATAATGGAATGTAGTCAAATTAAGTCGGGTGATGCTGAGGGAATTAGATTAGGAAATGAGACACTTAAAGTAGTAAAGGAGTTTTGCTATTTAGGGAGTAAAATAACCGATGATGGTCGAAGTAGAGAGGATATAAAATGTAGACTGGCAATGGTAAGGAAAGCGTTTCTCAAGAAGAGGAATTTGTTAACATCGAGTATAGATTTAAGTTTCAGGAAGTCGTTTCTGAAAGTATTTGTATGGAGTGTAGCCATGTATGGAAGTGAAACATGGACGATAACTAGTTTGGACAAGAAGAGAATAGAAGCTTTCGAAATGTGGTGCTACAGAAGAATGCTGAAGATAAGGTGGGTAGATCACGTAACTGATGAGGAGGTGTTGAATAGGATTGGGGAGAAGAGAAGTTTGTGGCACAACTTGACTAGAAGAAGGGATCGGTTGGTAGGACATGTTTTGAGGCATCAAGGGATCACAAATTTAGCATTGGAGGGCAGTGTGGAGGGTAAAAATCGTAGAGGGAGACCAAGAGATGAATACACTAAGCAGATTCAGAAGGATATAGGTTGCAGTAGATACTGGGAGATGAAGAAGCTTGCACAGGACAGAGTAGCATGGAGAGCTGCATCAAACCAGTCTCAGGACTGAAGACCACAACAACAACAACAAGTGAGTTAAATATAGAGTGCAATGTTTTATGAAAGTATTTCGCTATGAAAGCATTTTTAAAGATAAATCTTTAAAAACTGGTATTTGGATTCTCGGATGGTAATGAAAAAACCCTGTTTCAATGTTTTCGGAAATTCAACGTCTAAGGGCTGAAATACGACCAGACTTATTAAGCGACTCATCACCTAGCCCAATCCGGTACAAAACTTGAAGTTTGGAGAGGGTGTTGATCTCAAAGGCAGTGTTTAAGAAGGGCTTGTTAGCAATTCCGCCCGTAACTGGTTGAAATGAGGGATGAAAGGCATTTTAAAAATGCTTCGCTATTAAGACAAGTTTGAAGCCAGAACTACGAAAATTAGTACTTAGTTTCTCAGTAGGAAATTAAAAAATCAACATTTTTCAGCCAAGTTTGGAAATTCTGCCTGTAAAACGGTAAAGTAGTAGGTGAAATTTCTTTTGAAAATGAATCATTACAGGAGAACTGCTTAACTATTTTAAAGCTAAATCTATGAAAATTGTATTTGGCGTCTTTGTTAGAAATAAAAGAAAATCATGGTTCACTGTTTTTGGAAATATAGCACCTAAGAGAGCGATTTAAGGGACGAAAATTTTTAGGAAAATATTCAGTTACATTTTAAAAAATTGAACAAAGTCTGTAAAAAACAGATGGAAATATTACCTCAAGAACTCAAAAGGCATGATCAAAAAAAATTGTGAACTCCATCTACCAGAATCTCCTTTTGCTCAGAAGTACATTTTGCTCAGAAGTACATGTTTCATCAACGTTTCTTCTAGCACGTGACCATATTGTACGTACTAATGCTGGCATAATACAACATTGCATTTCCGTTCCAACACGCCGTCATTTGGCATGAAATCAAATAGCGTCACACATTTCAACAGCGGCTGTAAAATCAAGGAAAAGTGGAATCTTATGTTATAAACGTTGTTAATTTGCTGAAACTACTTACCGGATCTTTAGAGAGTGAAACACTATTAAATTCGTCGTTTTGAGATTCACACGTGGTACAAGCACTGGTGTCTAGAGCTGCCATGTCCTCCTACAACTTGTGGCAGTTTAAATAATCGCTATGCGGACTAGTGTGCCTAAGAGGTATCGATTTGTGTCTGAAATATGGTTTGTAGAAAACGCCAGCCTGGTACATTCGAACTTTACGACTGTCGTCCATATCTGGTTTATGGAATAACAAGTTTACTCAGAGCTATGGCAATTATTGATTTTAATTAAATATGACTTTAGTTTATCCAAGCTGCGAGGCTTAAAAAGTTTTAGTACTGGTGCTGATAATGGTCAGTATTATTTAAAGAGTGACACAAGGGTCTTACGTTAAGGCTGTGGTGATTCCTTTATTGCATGAGCGATTGTGTTTATTTGAAGGTAACCATCTTCGGTTCCTGGAGTATAGTTGAAATTGCAGTATATGTATCAGCTCACTCAGTATTATTAGGGCGTAACATAAACGTCACCTGAAAACATTCCTTACTCCGCACTAAAATCGTAATTGGTGCCCTTGATTACGCATGTGACTACGTAAAGAATACGTTCCTTTCCCAGCAAATATTCCATTAATACTACATTGTTTTCGAAGGTTCAGTCCCTGGAATAAAACTGTTAGCATGTTAACTGATTGCTATTAAGATATTTTTTACATCTTTACACGGTAAAACCAAAAGTTATCAGCAAAAATCGACTATGACCTTTGTAAAAGTTACGGGCTGCTGATCTTTGTTGTATTTCAATCCACACAGAGCTTCAATAGAGTAATTCAGTTCAGAATGAATACAATGCCACAACTGATGTATAGTATCGTTCTTAGTCTTCGTTCTCCATAAAACAACGGGTGGTTGCGGACGTCGTGTAATATGTTCCATGACCATGCATCGCGTCTTCTATGGTCTTCAAGCTACTTCGTCACCTGGGTTGTGATACCGGATGGTGCGTCCGACTTTCTTTGCACGCAACATATTTTCCTGAAACGGTCAATGAAAAGATTTCCTTTCGATTTGCCTCCCTTCTCCCACAACGCAGCAAATGTTTGAAATTCACTCTCGTAGCTTTACATCTGTAAGCAATATTCTCGAGGAAATAAAAAGAAAAGCATGATATAACTGAGCTGTTAAAGGCGGATGATAGGTGGTACGCACTGGAATTAAGGAAAACGTTGAAGGGAGGACCCACCAATATAACTTTCTTTTCATACAACCTGTTACTTTAACAATATATATATATATACACTGTGTTTTACAGATAATCTATGCATTTAACCATAAAATTTTCTTTAACAAAATGAACAATTTGCAGAATTATTTCGACCTTAACCGTAAGTTGAATAAGCTTTCAATGTTTCCAAACGAAATTTGAAGTGCTGTATCGCAAAACAGCAAACATTATGACAACTATTACAAGACGGCAGGACCTTGTAACGGTACTTGAATTACGTAATCATTACGGCACCTCACCTCAACCTCTCGATACCAGCAATATTCTACTGTGTTTCTGTAAAGTAGTTAACATAATTCTGAGACAACATTCAGATTTGATTTCGTTAATGTAGAGGTACTTTGATACATCGATATGTTTATATTACACTGATATTATTCTTATGTGTATTCTTTCTTTTGTAACTATCATCTTTGGTGTACTTGTAACTCTGATTTTTGGGCACGTAAGCGGTTATTAGAGGGAGTCAAGTCCTGGTCGTCATGTTGAAAAGACGCAAATTGTAGTCAGTTTATAAAATGTGAATTTTAGCAGTGAGGAAGATATTTTCAAGTATGTCTTATATTGTGAAGTGATGTTTTGTGAGTTACGTGATATTGCAACAAAACTAATAAGAAAGAAGTGTAACTTAAATTCGGAGTGCTGATTTTTTTTTTTACAACACCATTGTGCTAACTTGCAAAAGTTTAATCTTCAAGAATGGTTTATGAAACACATCATACCGCAGAATAACACCTAGGCCTCTTTGCATCCGAGCTTGGAATGATCACTACATAGATTTTCGACGATTGAGCCATGAGTTCACAACGAGACCAGCGAGACCAGCGTGGGAAACACGAAAAGATGAGTGCCTACTTTATCCATTATTTCATTAAATGACTTTATTAACTGTGCTCTAATGACACCTGCCACATAATATAACTTTGTCGTTGCCCGAAAATGCAATATTTAACAGCGCGAGCAAAACTACAATCATAATTAATTTTTGACCTTTGTTGCGGTAGGGTTGTTAGAACCTGTAGCCCGCCAGTTACCGGGTGAAACAGCAGTGTTTACTACCGCACTGGACAGTCTGTCTTCTTAAATGCCATTCTGCAACACAGGAGAAATATAAATGCGCCATTGATGACTAAGAGTGATTAAATTACTCAAAGCAGATGACAACTTTTCTAATTGACAGGTGTATGTCGAAAGGTTAAGTGTTAAGATGCACACCTGTGCTTAAAGGTTACACAGATTAGCAAACAATATGACAACGATAAGGCTTACTTCAAAGCAATCCACTTCTTATTTCAATCAGCAACCAACGTGCGACTGGATCCCAACCCGTTCTTTCTGACAATTTTATTTTGACGAAAGCCTGGTGACAGTTGGCTGTTAATATTTTCAATGTTAAACTGATAATCAGTTATTGAGACCGCTCTGAAGGAACGTCTTAAAACATTACTTGTGAACACTTAGTACTAGAGAACTCACTCAGCGGAACCACAAGATCCAGCTCATATACACCAATAATGACCCCGTCTTTCAAACAGAGAAACGAACAGCTTAGTAGAACAGGTTGTTCAAATTACAACTAATGACTGAGAAATGCCATTACAGTCAATGAATTGAACCAGTTAAAAGATAAACCTAACCACAAGGTTTAACGGCAACCAGTGCCTTAGTACAATTGTTACGGTTGTATTTACGACCAAGAGCTGATTAATTAGAACAGTAAAGATCAGGAATGAACTAGAAAAGAAAGGCAATATAATAGAGGGGCAAATTTTCAAACGACAACTAGTGTCGTAGTACAATACTACTGCCTATGTTTACGACCAAAGGGCCGACCGAGTAAAACTCTGAGGATCGGGTACAATCCAGAAATAAGGAGGGCAGGTAGACAACGAAACCAACCACCACGAGGATTACAGAATGTTACTCCCCTTTATCAGCAAGCAGATCCATGGATCTTCGGTTCGTCGTAGCGGTTAGTGAGTGGTGCAGATGAAAGCCAGGTAGAAGATGGCAGGCAGGCCACGAGCGGTCGTCCGACACGAATGTTGCCAACCAACCGACGAGATGTCGGCCACCTGCTTGTAGTCGACCCCGGTGAAGTACTCCGGTATCTTCGCTCTGCGCAGGCCTTCTAAGGTCACAACTCACAGATACCAACTGTTCCTCAAAGATACTGGCAATAGGGCCGCAAGAGGGGCGATACTACACCTGAGCCAGCGGCTCCAGACACAACAGACTACTATTTCAATGGCGCCATGACTCAGCGGATAATACTGCTTCTGAGACTAGCTACTTTTGGGTAGGGGGGCAACATTGATTATCTGCATCTTCCTTTCTGTTTGATATGAAATCAGTTGTATAATGGAAATTTGTGGTGCTATTTATTGTATGTGAACAAAATAATTATCATGCGAGTAAGTCGGTTTCATGCAAAGAAAGAGATAATACGAAGGAATGAATGAGGAAAGGAAATCATGTTCGTATGAAAGACCAGCAAAAAATCGCTGTTTCCTTGTCCTGTACCTTAGTCATAATATAATCATACAAACTGCTAACAGATGTCTGTGCGATCGTGTTCTACACAGAAGATGGTATTCCGGTCAACTAACAGCCATGCAAACGATGACGTCAGGGCACCTATCGAGTGCGGTAGTGTTTGCAGGGTAGTCACACACCCACAGCCGCTGTGTGCACAGACAGTCAATGGCAGTGCAGTATCGCAAAGAGAAGAACCCTAGCAGACTCTCAGCTGCCATGGGAACAATGGAAGCAACACAGTTGCAAACTCATGTGGCCCAATGGCTTTATGTGAATCGTTCTGTTGTCTCTCTGACGTGACGACAGTTATGGAGACCGAAACTGTATTCGGAAGGCTAGGGCATGACCGACCAAGTGTGATGTTAGGAAGTCAGGACCGTTCTTTCTCTATAAGGGAACGGCGGTACTGCCTAAAAACTGCACTCATGCTGGTAATTTGCCTTGCATCATGCACTGGATGTGTTTTATCCAGGTAAACGGTGCACGGTAGGCTTCGGCAGAGTGAACTTTACTATCGAAGACCTGCTGGATTTCTGCTTCCGACGCTTCTTCACATAAGGGTAACGCCTAGAGCGGAGTCTTCAACATGCCACCTGGACGGTCGAATAGGGGCCCAATGTGCGTTTCACAGATGATTCCCGATTTGGTCTGCAGAGTAATTCTCGACAGATTCGCATCTCGAGGGAACGTGAAAGAAGATTTCAGAACCAAAACATTGTGGAAAGAGACCGATATCATGGAGGTTTCCTAATGGTATAGGCAGGGATTATTTTGAACACTTTGACCTCTTCAGGACACCGTACGTGTCAACTGCCAAGGTTTAATTGTTCGCAGGTATCGTATTAAGATTTTGGGACCTCATGTGCGGTTGTTGTGAGGTGCTGTTGGCCCCGACTCCATAATGTTGGACGATAATGCTCGACCTCCTTGTGCACGGCTGGTTGATGTTTTCTGAGAAAGAGAAGATATTGCACACATGGTGTGGCCTGCTTGCTCTTCCGATTTGAATCAACTAGAGTATTTGTGAATGCTCTAGGTAGACTGGCTGCATCATGTCAGCGTCCACTAACCAGCCTCCAAGACTTGCTAGTAGCTCTGCGGGAAGAATGGGCTTTATTGCCTCAACATGGGACTGGTGAGATCACTCACAGGATGCCCCGTCGTTGTCAGGCCTGTTTTGCTGCCAGACATGGTCACATCCCACACAGAGCACATTAACCAGTTGTCAGAATGTGTGTGCAAATCCTCTAAGTTGGAAAAAACGAAGAACATTTTTTTGTCTACCATTGTGCATGTTGAAACTGTTTACGTTCTGTATTATTTACATAGTTTCTGTTTTAATATCATCTGTTTATATTTCGTGGCAAAATGCACGGAACCCTGCAAAATTTCCGCTTGTCGCTTTATTTCTGGATACCAGTGTATTTAAAAACTCCGGAAAATAATTAATTACACAGTTTAAGATCCTGTGCTACCTAGATCTCAATATTTCTGCACGATATAGCATTCGTCTACCAAGAGATCTGCTTCAAGATTGCTAATTTAAACGTACTGGTCCGCCACACACAGGAACCCTAACGGAACTCAAAAACCACTTTGTGGAGATATGTGACATTATATGTCTACGCACACCTCATGTAATTCACCTGAAAAAGCGGTGATGGCTCCCGATAGAGACCCACATGGCTTCAATGGGATTTACATTCAGATATTTGGCAGCTGGGACATAAGTGTGAGTTCACTCTAATGCTCCTCAAACCATTGTAGCACGGCTCTAGCTTCGAGACATGGACAATTATACTGCTGAATGATTACATTGCCGTCGGAGAAGACGTCAACCGTGAAGGGATGCACGTTTTCCACAGCTGCCACCACACGTCCAGTGCAAACATAGGAGAATGTCTCTCGTAGCGTAACACTGATCCTACAAGCCTGCGTCCGTGGTGCACTGTACGTTTCCAGCCATCGTTCATCTCGATGACGGCGTTGGTGGAGACGACCGTTGATGAAGTGTAGCATAAATGTGATTCACTCGAAGATCCGACAGGTTTCCATGGATCGATGGTTGAATCCCGATGGTCACGTGCGCATTGCAATCGCAGTTCACGATGTCTTTGGGTCAACAAGAGAACACGTAGGGATGGTCAGCTGCGGAGCTTCATGTTCAGCATTTAATCTTCTGTTTTCCTTCTGTACAGAGGGACTGTACCCGTGGGCTATGGGTAGCGTCTTTGATTCATAATCAAAACGTCTTCGGTCCCGGGTTCGATCCCCGCCACTACCTAAATTTTGTAAATAATCAGCATTGGCGGCCGAAGACTTCCGGCATAAGAAGTCAGCCTCACTCTGCCAACGGCCTTGTCAAAGAGGGCGGAGGAGTGGATAGAGGTCCAGGGCACTCTCTTGTCCTAGGGGTGGGAAATTGCCCCTAAAGGCGGAAGAATCGGCAATGATCAACGGCATGAGGATGCTGAAGACAATGGAAACCACTGCATTAAAGACACGTAACGTGTATCCACAGGACATGTGGCCTGTAATTGAAGAAGTGTCATGATGATCTCTCCATTGGCAAAAGATTCCGGAATAGTCCCCCATTCGGATCTCCGGGAGGGGACTGCCAAGGGGGAGGTTACCATGAGAAAAAGACTGAATAATCAACGAAAGGATAACGTTCTACGAGTCGTGGCGTGGAATGACAGAAGCTTGAACGTGGTAGGGAAACTAGAAAATCTGAAAAGGGAAATGCATAGGCTCAATCTAGATATAGTAGGGGTCAGTGAAGTGAAGTGGAAGGAAGACAAGGATTTCTGGTCACATGAGTGTCGGGTAATATCAACAGAAGCAGAATGTGGTATAACAGGTGTAGGATTCGTTATGAATAGCAAGGTAGGGCAGAGGGTGTGTTACTGTGAATAGTTCAGTGACCGGGTTGTTCTAATCAGAATCGACAGCAGACCAACACCGACAACGATAGTTCAGGTATACATGCCAACGTCGCAAGCTGAAGATGAACAGATAGAGAAAGTGTATGAGGATATTGAAAGGGTAATGCAGTATGTAAAGGGGGACGAAAATCTAATAGTCATGGGCGACTGGAATGCAGTTGTAGGGGAAGGAGTAGAAGAAATGGTTACAGGAGAATATGGACTTGGGACAAGGAATGAAACAGGAGAAAGACTAATTGAGTTTTGTAACAAGTTTCAGCTAGTAATAGCGAATACCCTGTTCAAGAATCACAAGAGGTGGAGGTAAACTTGGAAAAGGCCGGGAGATACGGGAAGATTTCAGTTAGATTACATCATGGTCAGACACAGATTCCGAAATCAGATACTGGATTGTAAGGCGTACCCAGGAGCAGATATAGACTCAGATCATAATATAGTAGTGATGAAGAGTAGGCTGAAGTTCAAGACATTAGTCAGAAAGAATCAATACGCAAAGAAGTGGGATACGGAAGTAATAAGGAATGACGAGATACGTTTCAAGTTCTCTAACGCTATAGATACAGCAATAAGGTATAGCGCAGTAGGCAGTGCAGTTGAAGAGGAATGGACATCTCTAAAAATGGCCATCACAGAAGTTGGGAAGGAAAACATAGGTACAAAGGAGGTAGCTGCGAAGAATCGATGGGTAACAGAAGAAATACTTCAGTTAATTGATGAAAGGAGGAAGTACAAACATGTTCCGAGAAAATCAGGAATACAGAAATACAAGTCGCTGAGAAGTGAAATGAATAGGAAGTGCAGGGAAGCTAAGACGAAATGGCTGCAGGAAAAATGTGAAGACATCGAGAAAGATATGATTGTCGGAAGGACAGACTCAGCATACAGGAAAGTCGAAACAACCTTTGGTGACATTAAAAGCAACGGTGGTAATATTAAGAGTACAACGGTAATTCCACTGTTAAATGCAGAGGAGAGAGCAGATAGGTAGAAAGAATACATTGAAAGCCTCTATGAGTGTGAAGATTTGTCTCATGTGATAGAAGATGAAACAGCAGTCGATTTAGAAGAGATAGGGGATCCCGTATTAGAATCGGAATTTAAAAGAGCTTTAGAGGACTTACGGTCAAATAAGGCAGAAAGGATAGACAATATTCCACCACAATTTCTAAAATCATTGGGGGAAGTGGCAACAAAACGACTATTCACGTTGGTGTGTAGAATATATGAGTCTGGCGATATACCATCTGACTTTCGGAAAGCATCATCCACACAATTCCGAAGACGGCCAGAGCTGACAAGTGCGAGAGTTATCGCACAATCAGCTCATGCATCGAAGCTGCTTACAAGAATAATATACAGAAGAATGGAAAAGAAAATTGAGAATGCGCTAGGTGACGATCAGTTTGGCTTTAGGAAAAGTAAAGGGACGAGAGAGGCAATTCTGACGTTACGGCTAATAATGGAAGCAAGGCTAAAGAAAAATCAAGACACTTTCATAGGATTTGTCTACCTGGAAAAAGCGTTCGACAATATAAAATGGTGCAAGCTTTTCGAGATTCTGAAAAAAGTAGGGGTAAGGTATAGGGAAAGAAGGGTCATATACAATATGTACAACAATCAAGAGGGAATAATAAGAGTGGACGATCAAGAACGAAGTGCCCGTATTAAGAAGGGTGTAAGACAAGGCTGTAGCCTTTCGCCACTACTCTTCAATCTGTACATCGAGGAAGCAATGATGGAAATAAAAGAAAGGTTCAGGAGTGGAATTAAAATACAAGGTGAAAGGATATCAATGATACGATTCGCTGATGACATTGCTATCCTGAGTGAAAGTGAAGAAGAATTAAATGATCTGCTGAACGGAATGAACAGTCTAATGAGTACACAGTATGGTTTGAGAGTAAATCGGAGAAAGACGAAGGTAATGAGAAGTAGTAGAAATGAGAACAGCGAGAAACTTAACAGCAGGATTGATGGTCACGAAGTCAATGAAGTTAAGGAATTCTGCTACCTAGGCAGTAAAATAACCAATGACGGACGGAGCAAGGAGGACATCAAAAGCAGACTCGCTATGGCAAAAAAGGCATTTCTGGCCAAGAGAAGTCTACTAATATCAAATACCGGCCTTAATTTGAGGAAGAAATTTCAGAGGATGTACGTCTGGAGTACAGCATTGTATGGTAGTGAAACATGGACTGTGGGAAAACCGGAACAGAAGAGAATCGAAGCAATAGAGATGTGGTGCTATAGACGAATGTTGAAAATTAGGTGGACTGATAAGGTAAGGAATGAGGACGTTCTACGCAGAATCGGAGAGGAAAGGAATATGTGGAAAACACTGATAACGAGAGGGGACAGGATGATAGTACATCTGCCACGACATGAGGGAGTGACTTCCATGGTACTAGAGGAAGCTGTAGAGGGCAAAAACTGTAGAGGAAGACAGAGATTGGAATACGTCAAGCAAATAATTGAGGACGTAGGTTGCAAGTGCTACTCTGAGATGAAGAGGTTAGCACAGGAAAGGAATTGGTGGCGGGCCGCATCAAACAGAGGAGACAAGTCTCGGAATCCCACGCTTTGTGACGAGTGTTCGACGTAAAACCATTTATCGCCTAGCAGTACTTTCACTGTCCTTCTACCTCTTCCCATAGACGCTCACGATAGTTGCACGTGAATATTCGGCCAGATTCCCCTCTGCCAAAGTCGCTTATCTCAATGGATTTCCCTAATTGCAGTCCATATCTTCGGTAGGGTGATCGCCGTCCGAGTCTGCTTCGCAATTCCACCAGGCGGCATCCAAAGTTGCGCTGCGCAAGGGTCATAATGTATTGGCTTATCAGTGTATGTGTTGTGGCGTAGTAAACGGTAGGACTGAAAAGTGGATGCGTGTTGTATTGGCGCAAATATGTAACAAGTTTTACTTTCATTTATTAATAAAAATCAACATAGGACGGTCATAAGCAAATAATCCAACACTTGCTTTACAAATACAAACTTCCTATCTAGCACGCTCCAACTTATGATCAATTCTCTGGCCTTTCAGAATAATTCCAGCTTTATAATAAGAGGGCTCAGAAAAAGACAGAGCAACACAACCATGACAATAAAATCTTAGCATACAACACCATACCCTAAAATCTACCCTACCAAAAGCGACACCATAAACTAAAACAATTAATTAATAATGGAACTGAACATAAGTAATGAAACATTGCAACGAAGCTCCCCACTGATGACCACAACCACAGAAACCAGAGGGCAATTCAGTCACCACTAGCACCAAAACAACTCAAAATGTCGGAGAGCCCAATAATAAAAAAAATTATTTTTATTGTTTAATACACTACCTGCTACAGCAGTCTCTCCAAGCTGGCAATGTGACCACTTGCACAATTTAAATCAGCCAAGCGCGGCACAGTTACCTTAGCTGGTAACATCTTATATCCAGGTAGCACCACATTCCTTGGATTTACGAAGCCAAGCACCATACGCTCATCCAGAGCGGAACAGATGCCTCTTGTTGACAGCCAGCTAATGCGAGTCGACACCCCATACCCCACCAGGCGTCCCCGCTGCTTTGTTGCCATCGGCCTCCGCTCTGCAGAAAACCACAGCGCGAACCGTTGTCGAATCCCTGATGGAAAGGCCTGACAAGCTGACAAAAAAACACGTGCACCGTAATTATTCGCACGGTATTACTAATTTACCTCATAATTGGTCTTAGCCAACCTTAATTAACATCAAATGTCAGGATTTGACGAAACTCATCATTACAGGTTGCAATAACACAACAGCACGAACAGAACTGAGGCGGGCTACGTAGAGAACCGAGTGTGCTTTTAAGGTCAAATCAGATAAAGACTTCCTGCTGTTATGGGAGTGTGGTGCTCTTTCATTCTTTTTACATCTGCGGATGGCACAGTAATGCTTACTAGCGTACACTAAAGGTAATCTAAATCATAGTAGGGGTTGTTCATCTTACCATGTAATTCCGTTCAGTAATTTGTTTTTATATAAACAGTGACTTGAAGATACATGCTTCCTCTTGTAGCCCGATAAAAAGCTGCTTCCTTTATCATTATAATCCACCGTCCTTGCGAACTGCCGCTATCCACGGCTTCCGTAGTGAGAGAGCTGCCTAATCTTTGGTACTAGGTAGTTCGTAAAGGCTACAGCCCGTTGGTAGTTGACAATCTGTACAGAAACAAGAATACGGCAAATGCGAACATCCACCTTACATCCCCAACCGCTATCCCATCGTGTGAAGCCCCTCCTATGGATTCTTTCGTAAAACATAACCAAACTCTTTCAAAAATATTGTATTAATATTATATACTCATCGGCTTACAAATTGAATAGTGCTTGTATTCTTAATGATCACCAATTATTGTTGTTATTGTATTAATATTATATACTCATCGGCTAACAAATTGAATAGTGCTTGTATTCTTAATTATCACCAATTATTGTTGTTATTGCGGTCTTCAGTCCAGAGACTGGTTTGATACTGCTCTCCATGCAACTCTATCCTAAGCAAGCTTCTTTGTCTCCCAGTACCTACCCCAGCTTACATCCTTCTTAATTTGCTTAGTGTATTCATCTCTTGGTCTCCGTCTACAATTTTTGCCCTACATGCTGCCCTCCAATACTAAATTTGTGATCCTTTGATGCCTCAAAACATGTCCTAGCAACTGATCAATTCTTTTAGTCAAGTTGTGCCACAAATATTTCTTCTCCCCAATTCTATTCAATACCTCATCATTAGTTATGTGATCTACCCAACTAATCTTCATCATTCTTCTGTAGCACCATATTTCGAAAGCTGCTATTCTCTTCTTACCCAAAATATATATCGTTCATGTTTCATTTCCATACAAGGCTACACTCCATACAAATACTTTCAGAAACGCCTTCCTGACTCATAAATCTATACTATGTGTTAACAAATTTCTCTTCTTCAGGATCGCTTTCGTTGCCATAGCCAGTCTCTCTACTTCGTCCATCATCAGATATTTTGCTCCCCAAATATAAAAAAACTCATTTACTAATTTTAGTGTCTCATTTTATAATCTAATTCCCTCAACATCACCCGACTTAATTCGACTACATTCCATTATCCTAGTTTTGCTTTTGTTGATGTTCATCTTATGTCCTCCTTTCAAGGCACTGTCCATTTCGTTCAACTGCTCTTCCAGGTCCTTTGCTGTCCCTGATAGAATTACAATGACATCGGTGAACCTCATAGTTTTTATTTCTTCTCCATGGATTTTAATTCCTACTCCGAAATGTTCTTTCGTTTCCTTTACTGCTTGCTCAATATATAGACTGAGTAACATCGTGGATAGGCTACAAGCCTGTCTCACTCCCTTCCCAACCACTGCTTCCCTTTCATGCACTTCAACTCTTCCATAATATAGTCCTAAAGTACATCAACGTTGTATAGACCCTCTGTATACTGCGTCCACCTTTCCTCTTTCCCTTCTTTGCTTAGCACTGGGTTTGCATCTGAGCTCTTGGTATTCATACAAGTGGTTATCTTTCTTCCAAAGGTTTCTTTAAAGTTCCTGTAGGCATTGTCTATCGCATCCCTAGTGAGATATGCCGCTACATCCTTACATTTGTCCTGTGGCCATCCCTCCTTAGCCATATTGCACTTCCTGGGTAGCTCATTTTTGAGACTTTTGTATTCCTAGTTGCCTGCTTCGTTTACTGCATTTTTATATTTTCTCCTTTAATCATCTAAATTCAATTTATCTTCTGTTACCCAAGGTTTCTACTAGCCCTCGTCTTATTACCTGCTTGATCCTCTGCTGCTTTCTCTATTTCATCCCTCAAAGCTACCCATTCTTCTTCTACTGTATTTCTTTCCCCCATTCCTGTCAATCGTTCAATAACGCTCTCCCTGAAACTCTCTACGACCTATGGTTTTGTCAGTTTATCCTAGTCCCACCTCCTTAAATTATCAACTTTCTCAATTTCTTCAATTTTAATCCACAGGGTGGTCCACTGATCGTGACCGGGCCTAATATCTCACGAAATAAGCGTGAAACGAGAAACCTACAAAGATCGAAAGTTATCTAGCTTGAAGGGGGAAACCAGATGGCGCTATGGTTGGCCCGCTTATGGCGCTGCCATAGGTCACACGGATGTCAACTGCGTCTTTATTAAATGGGAACCCCGATTTTTTATTACATATTCGTGTAGTACGTAAAGAAATAGGGATGTTTTAGTTGGACTACATTCTTCGCTTTGTGACAGATGGAGCTGTAGTAGTCACAAACACATTGCTCATAATTTTAGATGAACAGTTGGTAACAGGTAGTTTTTTTAAATTGAGATTCAGAATGTAGGTACGTTTGAACATTTTATTTCGGTTGTTCCAATGTGATACATGTACCTTTGTGAATTTATCATTTCTGAGAATGATGTTACAGCCTAATTACCTGTAAATACCACATAAATGCAATAAATGCCCAAAATGATGTCCGTCAACCTCAATGCATTTGGCAATACGTGTAACAACATTCCTCTCAACAGCGAGTAGATCACTTTCCGTAATGGCCCCACGTGCATTGACAATGCGCTGACGCTTGTTGTCAGTTGTAGTCGGTGGATCACGATAGCAAATATACCTCAACTTTCCCCACAGAAAGAAATCAGGGGGCGTCAGATCCGGTGACCTTGCGGGCCATGGTATGGTGCTTCAACGACCAATCCACTTGTCATGAAATATGCTATTCAATACCGCTTCAACCGCACGCGACCCATGTGCCGGACATTCATCATGTTGGAAGTACATAGCCATTATGTTATGCAGTGAAACATCTTGTAGTAACATCGGTAGAACATTACATAGGAAATCAGCATACATTGCACCATTTAGGTTGCCATCGGTGAAATGGGGGCCAGTTATCCTTCGTGCCATAATGCCGCACCATACATAACCCGCCAAGATCGGTGATGTTCCACTTGTCACAGCCATCGTGGATTTTCCGTTGCCCAATAGTGCATATTATGCCAGCTTACGTTACCGCTGTTGGTGAATGACGCTTCGTCGCTAAACAGAACGTGTGCAAAAAATCTGTCATCGTCCCGCAATATCTCTTGTGCCCAGTGGCAGAACCGTACACGACGTTCAAAGTCGTCACAACGCAATTCCTGGTGCATGGAAATATGGTACGGGTGCAATCGATGTTGATGTAGCATTCTCAACACAGACATTTTTGAGATTCCCGATTCTCGCACAATTTGTCTGCTGCTGATGCGCGGATTTGCCGCGTCAGCAGCTAAAACACCAACTTGGGGATCATCATTTGTTTCGGGTCGTGATTGCCGTTGCACATGTGGCTGGACACTTCCTGTGTCTTTAAATAACGTAACTACCCGGCGAACGGTCCTTGGATGATGTCGTCCAGGATACCGAGCAGCATACACAGCACACGCCGTTGGGCATTTTGATCACAATAGCTATACAAAAACACGATATCGACCTTTTCCGGGATTGGTAAACGGTCCATTTTAACACGGGTAATGTATCACGAAGCAAATACTGTCCGCACTGGCGGAATGTTACGCGATAGCTCGTACTTATATGTTTGTGACTGTTACAGCGCCATCTATCACAAAGCGAAAAAAGTGGTCCAACTAAAATATTCATATTTCTTTACGTACTACACGAATATGTATTAAAAATGGGGGTTCCTATTTTAAGAAACGCGGTTGATATCGGTGTGAGATATGGCAGCGCCATCTAGAGGGCCAACTATAGCGCCATCTGGTTTCCCCCTTCAAGTTAGACGAGTTTCGTTCTTTGTAGTTTTTTCGTTTTACGCTTATTTCGTGAGATATATGACCTGGTCACTATCAATGGACCAACCTGTATAGTTCATAGCCAAAAATTGTGTTCAGAGTCCACAGCAGCCCCTGGAAATTTCTTACAATTTAAATCCTGGTTACTATATCTTAGTCTTGCCATTATATAATCTATCTACAACCTTCAAATCTCCAGGCCTCTTCCACGTATACAATCTTCTTCCACGATTCTTGATCCAAGTGTTAGCTATGATTAACTTAAGCTCTGTGGAAAATTCTACCAGGCGGCTTCCTCTTTCATTTCTAACCTCCATTCCATATTCTCCTATACGTTTCCTTCTCTTACTTTTCCTACTATCGAATTGCAGTTACCCAAGACTATTAAATTTTCGTTTCCCTTCACTATCTAAATGATTTGTGATTTGTTTTATCTCATTATACATTTCATCAATCTCTTCGTCATCTATGGAGGAATTTAGTATATAAACCTGTACTCTCGTGAAAAGCGTTGGCTTCGTGTCTGTCTTGCCCACAATAATGCGTTCACTATGCTGTTTGTAGTAGCTTTCGCGCACTCCTATTTTTTTATTCATTATTAAACCTACTCCTGCACTACCCTGTCTGATTTTGTATTTATAACCCCGAATTCACCTGACCGGAAGTCTTATTCCTCTAGCCACCGAACTTCACTAATTCCCACTATATCTAACTTTAACCTCTTGTAACTGCTCCTCTTCAGGTATATTGGATATGTTCGTTGATGATATTCGTGCTCCAACTAACTCGCGGTAATATTGTCTGATGAGGAACATTCCATAAAAAAAATCTGTACTGCCGCACTGTATTCACACTGAGTGCGTATCAGTTATATCGACCATTTCAAATAATTATATGCGCCCCGACGTGTACGAGCACAGCTATCCGTAGTTGCAAACCAATGGCTATCGTTGTACTGATTACGGCTACAGTCGACGTACGGCAATAGTTTCTCCCCTAAACTTTTCAGTGTAAGTAAGCTTTATAGTTGGAATCGGTACACTAACTGTCTAACGCGGCAATGAATATTTATGCATGTTGCGCTCTGTTATTAATCTATGTCGTCGCGGAAGTAAATATTTCATAAACACACAATATTAAATGGGTTGAAAGAAATGTCACACAGTAAATCCCATTAGCGCTGGTTTATTCTATACTATTCACGTCCTCTTATTGTATTAAGGAAGTAACTTTTCCCTAAGCTGGGTGGAATTAGTTGCGTTTCCGTCAAAGAGTTTGTAACAAGATCCAGATTTCATTAGCTACTTTAGCGAAACTTTAGTACTTTCTCACAATTCAGGACGAATGTTCGCTTCCTATGTCGGTAAATTGCTAACAGTCTAATACTTTGGGGTAAATTTCAGTCTGCCTTGTACGATAATCAATTTAAGACAAGTTCGGGTCTTTTCCTCCATTGGCTTTACGTAATGATATATTCAGGGTTGCTGATCTACCTATTTAAAGTTTAATGATACCTAGCAGATCACAAAAATTCCAAAAATGCACCAAAAAGAATCTAGTCGCGCGTACGTACAAGAGCATACGTTGAGATACGACCTGATCCAGCACGCGCCAGCAGCACATTAACAATGTATGACTTTTTTTTCTTCTGTATTACGCAGTGTCCTCAAAGAGTACTCACATGGAGTATTCTTTGAGTTCACTCGTACTGTTCCGTGATCTATAAGTACACTATTTTGCGATCTACTATAATTTTTATTTGAAACTGATGGATTCTATTTCTTTTCTTTCCATTTTAAAAACATTAAGTCAGTTTCTACTGGATTTCTTTTCTATGTACTTGCTACTATTCAATTAATTCTATTCTATTCGGACTTGAAATTTGGATCTTGGGTTCTGCGACTTTTATTGGGTTTCGGATACTATTTTATATTTTCAGTTTTTCGTCCAAAGGAAGCGACGTTACACAAACCATTTCTCTTTTGAAATTTCTAACCTACCTGTCCGATTAAGGGATCTGACATTCCACGCTCCGATCCGTAGAACGCCAGTTTTCTTTCTCCATAGATCGCAATGGGGGACTATTTTTCCTCCGGAATATTTTACCCAAGAGGACGTCATCATCATTAAACCATACAGTAAAGCTGCACGCCCTCGGGCAAAATGACGGCTGTAGTTTCCCCTTGCTTTCAGTTGTTCGCGGTACCAGCACAGCAAGGCCGTTTTGGTTAGTGTAACAAGGCCAGATCATCCAATCATCCAGACTGATGGCGCTGCAACTACTGAAAAGGCTGCTGCCCGTTTTCAGGAACCACCCATTTAGACGCAAATTTAACGGTTCTTGGGTATACATGATTAATTTGAAGAAATGTGATGCACCGTACATTGCACAAATAGGCAGTATGCTGAAGTCTAGAGCCACCGAACATTTGTTGAGAACTACTCGGCATCTGCCAAACACTTGAAAGTTAGTCGTCATCATCCTCCAAACATAAATAATTTATTTTCAAAAGAGACTAAAAAATTTAACTTACTGCAAGAGATAGAAATGTCTCTAAATTTAACCGAAAATAAGGGAGGGCTTCTGAATGATCAGTTGGACAGTAAGAAAGAGACTTTCAATAACCTCATGATACCCATTACAAAATCCGTCTAATTTACTTAAAAATATTTTCTTTATTATTCTTCATGTATTACTACGAGTTTAATACTTAGATTACTTTCACGCATGTAATATTTTGCTTTTCTTTTGGGTAATCAGGCTCGTTTAATGTGGCCCGCCACGATTTCTTCTCCTGTGCCAACCTCTTCATCTCAGACAAGCAATAGCAACCTTCATCCTCAATTACTTGCTGGATGTATTCCAATCGCTGTCTTTCTCTAGGGTTTTTGGCCACTACAGCTCCCTCTAGTACCACGAAAGTCATTCGCTGATATGTTAACAGGTGTCCTATCATCCGGTCCCTTTTTCAAATTGCTCTGAGCACTATGGCACTTAACTTCTGAGGTCACCAGTCCCCTAGACTTAGAACTACTTAAACCTACCTAACCTAACGACATCACACACATCCATGCCCGGGGCAGGATTCGAACCTGCGACAGTAACGGTCGCGCGGTTCCAGACTGAAGCGCCTAGAACCGCTCCGCCGCTCTGGCCGGCTCCGGTCCGTTTTTCTTGTCAGTGTTTTCCACATATTCCTTTCCTCTCCGATTCTGGGCAAAACCTCTCCCTACGTTACCTTTTAGTCCACCTAATTTTTAAAATTCTTGTTAAATGCTCCGATTCCCCTTTGTTCCGATTTTCCCCCAGTCATTGTTTCACTACCATACAATGATGTGATCCAAACGTGCATTCTGTTATTTCTTCCTCAAATTAAAACCTACGTTTCATACTTTTAGACTTCTCTTGCTCAGGAACGTCATTTTGGCCAGTGCTGGTCTGCTTTTGATGTCCTCCTTGCTCCATCCATCATTGGTTATTTTCTTACCTACGTAGCAGAATTTCTTAACTTCATCAACTTTGTGACCAGCGATCCTGATGTTATGTCTCTCACTCTTATCATGCCTGATACTTCTCATTATTTTCGTCTTCCTACGGTTTATCTTCAATCCACATTCTACTCTCATTATATTGTGCATTCCATACACCAGATCACGTAATTCTACTTCACTTTAACTCCGGATAACAGTGTCAGCAGCAAATCGTATCAATGATATCGTTTCACGTCGAACTGTAATCCGATTCCTGAGTCTTTGTTTTATTTTCCTCATTGCTTCTTCGACATAAAGATTGAACGGTAGAGGCGAAAGACTGCATCTTTATCTTATACCCTTTTTTCCGAGCACTGCATTCTTGATCGTCTATTCTTATTATTCCCTCTTGGGTCTTGTACATACACTCCTGGAAATTGAAATAAGAACACCGTGAATTCATTGTCCCAGGAAGGGGAAACTTTATTGACACATTCCTGGGGTCAGATACATCACATGATCACACTGACAGAACCACAGGCACATAGACACAGGCAACAGAGCATGCACAATGTAGGCACTAGTACAGTGTATATCCACCTTTCGCAGCAATGCAGGCTGCTATTCTCCCATGGAGACGATCGTAGAGATGCTGGATGTAGTCCTGTGGAACGGCTTGCCATGCCATTTCCACCTGGCGCCTCAGTTGGACCAGCGTTCGTGCTGGACGTGCAGACCGCGTGAGACGACGCTTCATCCAGTCCCAAACATGCTCAATGGGGGACAGATCCGGAGATCTTGCTGGCCAGGGTAGTTGACTTACACCTTCTAGAGCACGTTGGGTGGCACGGGTTACATGCGGACGTGCATTGTCCTGTTGGAACAGCAAGTTCCCTTGCCGGTCTAGGAATGGTAGAACGATGGGTTCGATGACGGTTTGGATGTACCGTGCACTATTCAGTGTCCCCTCGACGATCACCAGTGGTGTACGGCCAGTGTAGGAGATCGCTCCCCACACCATGATGCCGGGTGTTGGCCCTGTGTGCCTCGGTCGTATGCAGTCCTGATTGTGGCGCTCACCTGCACGGCGCCAAACACGCATACGACCATCATTGGCACCAAGGCAGAAGCGACTCTCATCGCTGAAGACGACACGTCTCCATTCGTCCCGCCATTCACGCCTGTCGCGACACCACTGGAGGCGGGCTGCACGATGTTGGGGCGTGAGCGGAAGACGGCCTAACGGTGTGCGGGACCGTAGACCAGCTTCATGGAGACGGTTGCGAATGGTCCTCGCCGGTACCCCAGGAGCAACAGTGTCCCTAATTTGCTGGGAAGTGGCGGTGCGGTCCCCTACGGCACTGCGTAGGATCCTACGGTCTTGGCGTGCATCCGTGCGTCGCTGCGGTCCGGTCCCAGGTCGACGGGCACGTGCACCTTCCGCCGACCACTGGCGACAACATCGATGTACTGTGGAGACCTCACGCCCCACGTGTTGAGCAATTCGGCGGTACGTCCACCCGGCCTCCCGCATGCCCACTATACGCCCTCGCTCAAAGTCCGTCAACTGCACATACGGTTCACGTCCACGCTGTCGCGGCATGCTACCAGTGTTAAAGACTGCGATGGAGCTCCGTATGCCACGGCAAACTGGCTGACACTGACGGCGGCGGTGCACAAATGCTGCGCAGCTAGCGCCATTCGACGGCCAACACCGCGGTTCCTGGTGTGTCCGCTGTGCCGTGCGTGTGATCATTGCTTGTACAGCCCTCTCGCAGTGTCCGGAGCAAGTATGGTGGGTCTGACACACCGGTGTCAATGTGTTCTTTTTTCCATTTCCAGGAGTGTATTATATAGTTTCCGCTTCTCCCTACAGCTTAGCCCTACTTTTCTCAGAATATCGAACACTGTCCAACGCTTTTTTCAGGTCGACAAACTTTAGGAAAGTATCTTAATTGTCTTTAGTGTTGCTCCCATTATCAACCGCAACTTCAGAACTGCCTCTCTGGTGCCTTTACATTCTCCAAAGCCAAACTTATCGTCATATAATACATTCTCAAGTTCGTTTTACATTCTTCTGTATATTATTCTTGTAAACAACTTAGATACATGTGCTGTTAAGCTGATTGTGCGATAATTGTCGCCCTTGTCAACTCTTGCAGGGTTCTGAAATTTGTGGGTGATTTTTTCCGTAAATCACTTGGTATGTCGCCAGACTCATACTTTCTACATACGAATGTGAATAGTCGTTTTGTTTCCGTTTGCTCAATGATTTTAGAGATTCTGGTGGAATGTTGTCTATGTCTTCTGGCTTATTTGATCTTCAAAACTGCATTAAATTCTGATCCTAATACTGGATTCGCTATCTCTTCTAAACCAAGTTCCGTTTCTACCTTCACATCAGACAAATCTTCCCTCTCATAGAGGCCTTCAATGTACTTTTTCCACCCATCCGCTCTCTCCTCCGCATATAACAGTAGAATTTCGGTTTCACTCTTAATGTTAACACCCTGGTTTTTAATTTCAGGCAGTGTTGTTTTGACTTTCCTATAAGCTGAGTCATTGCTTCCAAAAATCATTTCTTTTTCGGTTTATTCAAACTTTTCATGCAGCCATTTTGTCTTAGCTTCAATGCAGTTCCTATGTCTTTCATCCCGCAACGACTAGTACTTCTGTACTTAATTTCCATGAACAATTTCGTACGTCCATCTTTCATCGCTCACCTGAAGTATTTCTTCATTTACCCATGGTTTCTTCGCGGTTACATTGTTTCTACATGTATTTTTTTCTGCTTCTGTGATTGATTTTTTTAGACATGTCCATTTCTCTCAACTTACTGCCTACTGAGCTGTGCCATTTTGATTTATTGCATTTAGTTTAGTTTGGTTAATTCTATCTACACTCATATTCACCTCTTGGATCCTATATTGTCTTTGAGGAATAATTTGTTTCATTATATTTCTTAATATTAAAATTTGTTTTAATTTTCAGCCTTTTTAAATTTTCTTTATATGCTCTTGCAATCAATTTCTGTTAAGGTGCCATCTAATCACTGTTACCTGTACCCACTTCCTGCCCGTCGGTGATATTAAATGTTGTGATACCCTTTCGTGTGTGTTAATTTGCTTTTTTAAATTTTTTCAATAATTTTTAAAAAACTTACCGCAGCTTAGAACCGTGGACCTTAACTTGTAATTTTGTAAAGCTATATCCTAGCTTTTCTTTTCTTTTAGAAAATCTGCGGAATCCTAAACCAGGCGATACGCGTGATTTGTAATAAATATAACATTGCAGCCGAAACCGTCTATATAATTATGAAAAGTGGTCGCTCTAAAAGGCAGTCCATCATGGACTGGAATAAGTTTAATAAATTATTTTCTCTTGAGTAGTTAGAATTTTGATGATTGTGAATCGTCTCCGCTCCGTCGTGTGATTAGCGGAGAGAGTACTGTGCCGGAAGAGATGCAGAGGAAGCACGCGCCGCAAGAGGAAAAATATCTTAGACGCGGTGAGTCGGCAGGTTGACGTGAGACGTGGTGGAGAGCGGTGGATCCCGTGGGCAGTGCTCTAGTTGGAATCACGTGCTGTGTACACGTCTGTCCAGAGCTGTTTACCCGGGAAGTGTTTGTACTTAGTCCTGTTTGCACCACGCCGGTGTTACCGACTGCGTGGAGTAAGGGGTTTTGCCACAAGTGGCCGGGGAACGGCCATCAAGGGAGTTGCCTAGTAACGCTTTCATACTCTGAGCAATACCATTTCATCTGCTTCTGTGCCAAATGATGGTAGCGGGTTTATTTGGCTGTCTGTCTACTACCTCATTGGGAAAGTGCTTTCGGAACGTAGGAACCTTGTTCCACTTCGGAGAACTAATGAGCTCGATTTACTTTATGATAGAAACCTGCGTGTCAAGGTACTGTGTAAGATCAGTACGGTGACGTACTATCTGGCGTATCATATTCTTGTTGAATACTGGCTCAGTCCGCTCATTGCTCTGACGAAAGCAGAAATTTTATCTAGCGGCCATTTATTATTTCCACCCGATGACGAGGCTGAAGGTGCAGTAAACTGTAAGTTGTTTTTACTTGTTGCAGTAAGATGGAGCACCCTTTCTAAGAACGCTCGGCAAAAACTGTTGGTTTAGCGCGAGAGGTTTTGCTGTTATTTTTGTAAAGATGTTGGTTGCCAGGATTAAATGTCTACATATTCAGTACTAAGCCCATCACTAACTGATTGATCATTACTGTTTAAATAAATTGTTATTTCAATTTGTTAATTTTAGAGGCCTAGCTCTCTTGGTGTGAACAACTGCTACCACAGAACGGGCTAGTGTTCCCCATCTGATTACACTAACTAAAGGTTAGGGCTTACATGCACTGTTGTCTTGGTTACATGTTACTCATTAAAAATTGCCTTATGAAACGGTTAATTTACGCGAGCTATTCCTGTTCTATGGACTTAAGGTTACTGTTTCTTTTAAAAGGTAGACATTTTCAGTTGTTAATTTATGGGAGCTATCGCCCTTCCTTTGAACTGCTATTTAAATATTTTGCTACTACTAAATCGGGTTAGTGTTACATGCAAGAGTGCCCTAATTACCTACTAAGGACTATGTGCGCTATACTGTAGGTCTCAGCTTACAGTGTTTAAAATTGTCATTTTTCCGTTTGCCTATTTTAGCAGGCTAGGGTCCTTAACTTAAGTGCCTGATGCTTTCTTTTTCTAGCAGCAAATCTGGTTGCTGTTTCTTACTAAACCTCTCTAATTAATTGCGGCAGACTGAGTCCAAAGTTTATAGATTAAAAGCAGGCGGTCTTTACTGACTTACAGTTGTTAACTGCAGAGAACTAGTGCCGTTACTGTTTACTGACTATCCTACCTGATTATCTGCTGCAATATATGTCTGCCATTTCACTGATTAATGCTTAATGTTTAAAAAGTGTCTGTTGGTTGCTAAATTATGTGGGTCGGTACCTTTAGCCTCCAAGTCTGAGTTACTGTTCGGTGTTTTATGTACGTGCAAAACTGTTTTGTGTCAAATTTGATTTACTGAGCACAGTATACCAGCACAGTATGAAAGTGATTCCTAAGGTAACTTAAATCTCGATGGCCTAAGAAGTTTGTGGCAACTTCAGTCGTTTATATAGTTCCACCAGCTATGTTCTTGAAACTATTATTCTTATTGGGAAGAGTTGTTTGCTAGACATAAACTGTAGCGTGTACTACCACTGTATGTGTTACAGGAACTTGTTTCTATTTTAATAAAAAAAAGTATTATTACCAATTGCTCAGGATAACGATGTATGCATCCTGTGATGTCTTTTTCTTTTGAGTTGTCTTTCACACAAGGATCCCACTGAAAATGTAAAAGTAGCCTACCCGTGCACCGCTTCTCTTTCAGATATGATGGCTGCCAACATATGATGGCTGCCAACATTGAATCCAATATAGCCATTAAAATACGTTGACTGTCCGCACCACAGAAACAGAAGAGAAACCTTTTCTCTTAATCCCTACTCATACGTATTCATATATCTAGATGTATAATTTTTTGTCTTCCTCTATAGATTTTACCCTGTACGGTTCCCCATAATACCACGGAAGTTACTGGTGATGTCTTAACAGATGTCTCAGCACCGTGTCCCATCTTTTTGTCCGTGTTTTCCGCACATTCGTTCCCTCGCCGATTCTGCAGAGAACCTCTTCGTTCCTTACCTTATCTGTCCACCTAATTTTCAACATTCTTCTGTAGCAAAATATTTCAAATTCTCTGCTCTCTTTCGTTCCGATTTTCCCACAGCTATAGTATACAATTCTGTGTTACAACCGAACATTCTCACCAATTTCTTTCTCAAATTAAGACCCATGTTTGCTACTAGTATCTTTCTCTTGGCTGGCAATGCGTTTTTCCCGTGCTAGTCTACTTTTGATGTTTCAAGGAACCAGTTACACTCGAACACAGACGATATTTAATTTACTGAACTTAGATTATATGTATCGATTTTTTAAGACAAGAGAAAGAAAAACAGAGGAATCAACACCGCACTGTCGCAGCCAGTAGGCATCAGCACACTCTTATGTCATCCGTTGTCTTAGGAGGACGTAATATTTTGTGTGGCTCCACAGTTAGCCATATTGATACTTATTTGCAGAGAGGGGGCACAGAATTAATAAATCGCTCTCATTTGTGAATTATCTGCAATTATTTACCTAGAATTTTGCGTAAGTGTCATTCATATTGTAATGTATATGTTGAAATGAATACATGTTTTGTTTAATCGTATGCTTTTCTCTGTTTTAGTAGTTTCAGTCAATCTATTGTCATGATTGAAGCTGAGGTCAGGTATCAGACTTTGTCTACAACAACTATATAATGAGCCCTGGCTACGTTCCGTACATCTTCGGACGTGCGAAGCTCGATAAATTCACGGCGTAAATTGCATTTACGTTATTGTGTGACCTCAATTAACAATGCTACGTAAGATCTTACGAAACATTAAGAAATTGAATTCCAATCTTAAAGGCGAAACAAACTTTAATCTATCAACTACTTATCCTATCAAACAACAATTATTATTATTATTATTATTACTATTTATTATTATTATTATTATTATTATTATTATTATTTTATTTTTATTTATTAAAATGTCTTCATTCCGTCCCTCATGCGTCATTTTGCTGCCGAGGTACCACAATCCTTTAACATAATCTCCTACGTCATCACTAATCGTGATGTTAAGTTTCTCGCTGTTCTCATTTCTGCGACTCACAATCCATATTGTGTACTCATGAGACTGTTCATTCCATTTAACAGATTTTGCAATTCTTCTTCACTTTCACTCAGGATAGCAATGTCATCAGCGAACCTTATCATTCATATTCTTTCAACTTGAATTTTAATTCCTGTCTTGAACCTCTCTTCTATTTCCATTGATGCTTCTTCGATGTATGCAACAGTGTCTAATATCCGTTTTAATTCGTGCACCTCGACCTTCCAGTTTTGTTGCTCCCTGATGGTTCTTGTACATATTGTATTTTATCCGTCCTTCTCTATAGCTTACCCCTACTTTCCTCAGAATTTCGAAAATGTTGCAACATTTGACACTGCCGAACGGTTCTTCCAGGTCAAGACTTTTCTTTAGTCGTGTTACCATTATCAATCGCAATGTCCTAATTGCATTTTTGTGTTGAAGGTGTACCCCACCTGTCACAAGAACATTAGTCAAGAAATATTTTCTTCCTGTATATGCAGCAGTCATCCTTTTAGGTCACTTGCTCGTCGCTCTATTACAGTACCGCGTGAGTAATTTATTCTTATATTTAGTATTCCCAGCTGCAATAATCAGCAACTGCCGTTACGTGGCTCTGCACACTACATTCAAGTTGTGTGAACAGTATTCCAAGTGTTTAACCGTTCGACCGTACACAGAGATAACGGCATAATGTAGTGGGAAGTCTGTACCGAGTACTGCGCAAACCAGGCGAGTTAGCGGGTAGTATTCATTTAGTAAACAGACCTACTACAATGAGAATTAGGTTAATACTGTTTGGACTCCTACTAGCTCTTCTACAAATACTCAAGACTTTTTTATGCCTACGAAAAATTAATTAGAGAAGAGGTAATGCTAAATGTGAGCGAAAATATCGGCACTATTTTTCACGTCAACTAGTATTTAGATATAAATCACTGTTTTATGCAGCTCATTAATGACAAGGTGAAAGAAAGCAAAACGTTAAGCGTAGTAAGATGCCATTTTCAACATTTCTTGATTTAATCTTATCATAGAATTTTGGTAACAAAATGCTCGAAAATCTTCCGTAACTAACCAAATCAAAAATGATAACTCTAGAAACATTGTACACCCTCCAGGCCTTGCTAAGAAGGCCACCAGTTGATAACACGAGTCAGGAGGCATGATTCATTGTTTCTGGTTCTGATATCCTAGCACACATACTTCTTGTAGTCATAGTTATTTTGTGAAGGTAGTTTCTGGAAACCTAGTTTCTGACAAAAGCATTCACCAGACAACACAAAGCAAAAATGCAAGAAGATTTTTTGTAAGAAATTTCCAATTGTTCTTTAAACTGATGTTAATGTATGCATCGAAATTTCAGCCGGTATTGAGGATGTCTCTTTATTTTAATTATTCTAAATAACACTCTGTCCACAAAAAACCAATATGTTATACAAATGTTGCTTAGTTGCCATAGTTCAATTAACCAGTATAATTGCCTTTCTTCGATACATGTTTGCAGTGGTGACGTGAATAGTAGTTTACTACACTTTTACCCGGAACCTACTTCTTTCTCTCTAACCCTATCCAAAATGTATCAGAGTGTAACAATCAAGAAAAGATGCCGTTATTAGGAATTTGACTTTGCCTCTCCTGCTATAGAACTCCGAGTACACACTGGTGGTAACGAAACTTGTCCACTTGCTGGAAATGACTGCAAACAAGTGGAAACACAAAGGAAATCCATATTGACTATTCAGTCAGCCATCTTAATTTGAACACCCGTGAGAGTACAATGTACACCAACGCATATAAGATTGAAATGATGCTCATCCCTGGAGAATTAACTTAGCAGAAAACTAACGGCAATGAGATTTTGTTATTTACAAAACGGGTAGGTTTTGAACAGTACTGTAACAGTTTTAGATGACGTGTTCAATATAGGTAGTCCATGAAACAAACTACTTCATAATTATTTTAGCTTTACAGTGGTTGAATGAGTCTCCAGAAGCTTGCTTTCACTACATTTGAATATCTCGTCGCGTCGGTCAACGAATTCGTGGGAGTGTGTAGACAGCGTTAGGTGGTCGCTTTCTGACTCGACGCGGCAGCAGGTTGTGGTGCGTCAACCCTCCAGGCTCCATCACCTTACGTACCAAACATCGCAAAAACGTAAACCATGTAGACGTACTGTGTTTAACAGATAAACAAGTGATGCTGCTATATACACTACTGGCCATTAAAATTGCTACACCAAGAAGAAATGCAGATGATAAACGGCTATTCATTAGACAAATATATTATACTAGAACTGACATGAGATTACATTTTCACGCAATTTGGATGCATAGGTCCTGAGAAATCATTACCCAGAACAACCACCTCTGGCCATAATAGCGGCCTTGATATGCCTGGGCATTGAGTCAAACAGAGCTTGGATGGCGTGTACAGGTACAGCTGCCCATGCAGCTTCAACACGATACCACAGGTCATCAAGAGTAGTGACTGGCGTATTGTGACGAGCCAGTTGCTCGGCGACCATTGACCAGACGTTCAGTTGGTGAGAGATATGGAGAATGTGCTGGCCAAGGCAACAGTCGAACATTTTCTGTATCCAGATGCGACCATCATGATGCTGTAAACAGAACCTGGATTCATCCGAAAAAATTACGTTTTGCCATGCATGCACCCAGGTTCGTCGTTGAGTACACCATCGTAGGCGCTCCTGTCTGTGATGCAGCATCAAGGGTAACCACAGGCATGGTCTCCGAGCTGATAGTCCATGCTGTTGGAAACGTCTTCGAACTGTTCGTGCAGATGGTGGTGGTCTTGCAAACGTCCCCATCTGTTGTCTCAGGGATCGAGACGTGGCTGCACGGTCCGTTGCAGCCATGTGGATAAGATGCCTCTCATCTCGACTGCTAGTGATACGAGGCCGTTGGGATCCAGCACGGCGTTCCGTATTACCCTCCTGAACCCAACGGTTCCATATTCTGCTTACAGTCATTGCAGCACTGTCGCGATACTATAAACCGCAATCGCGATAGGCTACAATCGGACCTTTATGAAAGTCGTAAACGTGATGGTGCGCATTTCTCCTCCTTACACGAGGCATCACAACTACTTTTCACCAGGCACCTCAGGTCAACTGCTGTTTTCGTATGAGAAATCATTTGGAAACTTTCCTCATGTCAACACGTGTATGGTGTCGCCACCGGCGCGAACCTTGTGTGAATGCTCTGAAAAGCTAATCATATGCATACCACAGCATCTTCTTCCTGTCGATTAAATTTTGCGTTTGTAGGACATCATCTTCGTGATGTAGCGATTTTAATGGCCATCAGTGTAGGTTTTGTAAAATAGATTAAATTTTGCGTCCACTTCCGAGATCTTGCCTATCAAGGATTTTATCAGTGCCGTTTGGCAAGGCGTCCTGAAACTTCTGAATGAGACTGCTGAAGAAACAAGGCGAGTGGCATGCAGGACCGTAACAAGGACGCCCGCACCGAAGTAGAACATCAACTCTGAAGAAGCGAAAGGTTTCCGTTGCTTACGAGAAGACACAGATATAGTGAGGCTTGCCTGCTGACAAGGGAAATGCTACTATGCTTTTGCCTACATCATCTTATTTCGGCAAGATGAAGGATTTACTGCAGAAGGATCCAATGGACGTAGTACAATGGAAGAAATCCGCGCTCCTCAACTCCAACCAGTTTCCTGAATATCTGGAAAGGAGCTTAAGAGTACAAGTGCCATTTCCACCACGACTTTATGGGCTGCCTTAGATCCATAAGGAAAGAGTTCCTCTTCGCCCCATCGTGAACAATATAGTGGCCTTAACATATTACCTGACTTATCATCTGGCTTCTCTTCTAAGCACACTGGTAAGAAAATGTGAACATCACAGTCTAAAATTAGAAGTTTTTATACAACGACTGAAAACTTGGCGTCTCGAACCAGCTGACATATTGGCGAGTTTCGATGTGGTCTCTTCGTTCACAAGAGCATCTTTCATGGATTCATTATAACTAGTAGGATCTAAGCTAGAGAAGGACATCTTACATCGGCCCTTTGTCTGCCATAGTAGCTAACCTTTTTATGGAAGACTTCGAGGAAAATGCACTTCAGTCAGCGGAGTTGAAACTTAAAGATTTAGCGAGATATGTGAGCGACACTTTTGTGCTCATAATTTGGCCACACAGGGCAGCAATGCTTCCTGCATTTCTGGAAACCTTAACTCCCTCCATCCCAGCATTTGCTTCACCATGGAAGTAGAGGATAATGACTTGAACCGCAGAAAAGGAGATGGTTCTTCGGGTCACAGCCTGTTTCGAAAATGACTCACACTGACCCACATCTACGACCTACGAACTGCCATTACCCTGTAAGATGTCGTGGTCTCCTGACCTTCATTGCTTACATATTCCGCCCTCACAATCATATTCCGAACATCAAGACGCTTCATTCGAACACAAATTCGATAAGATAAAGTCAAAGTTGTATGAATTCATGTAAGCTATATGCAATTAACAAGTAAGCGCACCAAGGTTGAAATACTCGAGGCTGGCGTACACACATACATTCCAGACACGACGGTCACTGGAGCTTTCAGTTCGGGAGCGAAACTGCACAATAGGACGCTGGTCCCTTCAGAGGACTACCCAGTCTATGTTGGCCGGTGACCGCCCGTGTAGCGAACAGCATGGGCCTGAGTGAAAACGGGGAACGACCCCATGTTCGGCTTAAAAGCAAATTCTGCTACATTTTGCGGGAGCGACCAGCCTACGCATTCTTTACACATAGCATGCAGTTTCAGAGATTTTCACAGAGAGACAGCAAACGCCAAACGCCAAACGCCAATGCTACAGGTTTCCACATTGGTCACCTTAAACGAAACGTCATTCTCACGTTTTAGAAGAGCACTGCTGACTGGCAGACGATATTTCTGACGCCTTGAGCTGAAGGAATAATGGAAGAGACCAAAAGATATACCCCCTCACGTCTGGCTTGCAGAGGCGCTATTCCGTTGTCACTCTTGGAGCGAGGAACAAGTCTCTCCTCAGTACTTCACTGGGAGAGCACCTCTGTCAAGAGTGAATAGTACTCTATATTGAGTCCTTGCTATTAAGCGTTGTTCACTCTGTTGGCTGACACACCTATTGTGTGGTATGAACGGACAGAGTTATAGTTAAATGCCTGCGAGCGAATTTAGAGTGGCATCGCGGTGGACTGGTTATCTGACCAGTGTACCACGCCAATGGTCAGACTAGGGGCGAATAGTAATCCTTGACTTCATCAAGGCATAGGGAGAGTTTGGCGAAGGTCAATCCAGATAGAACGAGAGATATCTTATTTGTCAGCAGCAAGCGGGTCAGACAGCTGTCATTGCAGCTTACAGTATTGTGCGCTACAGCTGTTGTGAGCCCCATATTTCCTCCACAACAGTGCACTTCACTGCATTTCACATGCGACAACTTCGACTGTACCTAGCAACATTCTAAAGGATAATTATTCAAGTTGAGTAGGCGCGCCTGTCAGCCATTCTGCGAAGTCAACAGCCATCTTAAACTTTGTATAGAAATTTCATTAGCGAGTCGTATCTTTGAGAGGTAACTTCACATTCCAAAAAGAAGCAGGATATAACTTGTTCACTTCATAACTAAAAGTGCCATTGTGATCTCTCAGAATTTTTGCAAAATAAATAATAACGTTCGTTAGTTTCACGTTTCTCTTACACTAACTAGCACTACTCCAGTACCCAAGTATCCCACTAGGTACGTAAGAAATTTTGTGAATTTTTGTGTCATTTCCTTACAGCGGACGGCTCCAGAAATTATTTATTGCTGAAATTTTTCAGGCATTTCTCTTTAGAACGGTAGGAGCGGCTGTCTGACTTCTGTAGTAGTGTGGGGGTAGAAATTGCATCTTGCAGGAGCCACGAAGTAAAGGGTACATCTCAGATTAATCCGTTGCGCAGAACAACAGAATAACAGATCAACCCCACACCTCTGAACCCGTCTCAACGCAGTCTTGTGTTCCGGATTCTCTTTCATAGGTCTAGAATTGTCTCAGACGCAAGGAGCATATCAGCAGAAAGCGATGTTCGCTTTGTGTTAGCACAAAACTGGTACATCGATAAACAGATCCGTAATGCATTTAAAACTGCATGCACTAAAGACGAAGAACAGCCAGAAGAAACACATAGTTCCAGGTGGATGGCTTTTCTACGATATGTTGATGGCGTGTCCTTGAAGACTGACGGGCTGTTGGAAAACCATGAAATAAAATGTGTGTTCCGCCCTCCAGCGTGAGCACAATCTACGCTGGGTTCTGTTAAAGAAAATTTAATTCTAAGGAGACCAGGGATATATAAAATCCTATTCCAGTGTGCCAATTCAAACATTGGCCAGACGTGCCCCACTGTTAAGGATAGATGTGATGATCATAAACGTGAAACCAGATTGTTTTATCCAAAGAAGTCTTCTGTGGCTGAACACTGTCTTGACACGGGGCACATCATAAACTACGGAGAGACAAAGATCCTTTCGTCCGTTTCCACGTACTGGGGACTCCACCATTAAAGAAGCAGTCGAAACTCGTGTAAGTAACGACGTGATCAATAGAGACTCGGGATTTCAACTCAGCAGGGCATGGGAACGAGCGTTGGTGGTAGTAAGGCTTCGTCAGCCGCAGACGAACGAATCAGAATCAACAGAGACAGAGAATCAATGACCGCACACTTAAACTGGGCACCAAAGCTGTGCACGCGCGCACGCCCTGGGCCGCTATTTGCCACCGCGATTTTCCGCCGTTTTTCCGGCAGAGGCAATGGAAGTCGGCATATTCTCTACAATGACGTTATAGCCTCTAGCCTTAGCGCCTGCCATTTTCTAGCGAGTCAACGTGTATATTGGCGGAGTCATTGCATCAACACGTCAGTAAGCACCTGATGATGACGGGCAGCTGTCGCATCGAAATATTGTGCAGCTACCACAACGTTGTAAGACGCGACGCCCGTAAGCCAGTAATGCACAAATAACAAGCATTGTTTTTCCAGGCGAGAGCCTACGTTTACTATTATAGACCGAAAATCAGTGCCAGTGGAGAGTAAATATCTTTGTTTTACGTTTCCGTACAGTCTGAAATGAAGAATCATTGTTTACATTATGTGTTCTACGATTGTATAAAACTTTCAGTTCCTATCTTCGTGTAATAATCATCAATTTTGTAGACTTTGTAGTTTTGGAGTGAAACTGTCGAGAACGCTTTTCAGCTCACATTCGGCCTCTAATTGCCTTCCATTGCGACAATCTCGCCTTGTAAGTATTCCCCAAACGTTTTCCATAGGGATGTAATCCCCGCTAGGTTCAAACCAGGGCAAGATATTGATATCTTCGCTATCAAATCTGGTTTTGGTTGTAGGAGAAACATCCACGGATGCGTTATTTTACTGAAACATTACACTTTCGTCCCCCAGATCCTTATACATTATAATCAATTAGATCTCTATCACTTCAGTACACACGTTGGCTTTCAATCCTGTGTTGAGCCAAGCAATGAGTGATTTACCTTTAGCGTACAAGGCTGCCCAAATCATAACACTTCCACCTCCCAAATGTCTGCTCGTCCTAAACTGCAGCTCTGTTCTCAGATCCTGCCAATAATACTGAAAACCGTCCAGCCCATCTTCTTCTTTTTGTATCCCGCCTAGGAGGCGGCGCCTGGGTAAGGAACAGGAACAGTAAAAGGTACTAATCTCTCGGTACTGAAAATACGGTTTAAGCAGCTTTACTTGTGGATAAACACATGCAAACATATTACATAACTTGCAAAAGCAGTCGCGGAGCTCGTAGACCTCGACAGCGCCGGCTAGAGGGTGTTGTCGTCGGTGTCTCTCTTAGTGCCAACCTAGCAGAGAGGAACTACGTTGTGGCATCGTAGCTATCGATACCACACTTCCCGTCACTGAAGATCACTTTATACCATTCTGAAGACCGTTACATATATTTTTTAGCAAACTGAAACCTATCTTGTTAATGTTTGTTTGTTAGAGCAAGTTTCTGCAGTCGTTTTTTGAATGCAACACGTTCGCCATGTGACAAAATTTATCTTACACGTCTGGGAGTTACTGGAAACACTAAATCAGCAACAAATTACGAATATTAACGGTTTCTAGCCCTTCTTTTGCACAAAAGTAACCGTTTCGGTAACTCATATAATGTCCTGCTTTGACCATTATTTACATACTGCATTTCGTGCGCCCTATCTAGCGAAATTATCAGTCGCTGTAGGTAAACGTTTCAACATCTTGGCCATTAGACTATTGGAGGCTACCAATTGCTCGTACGCTCCAGTTTTGCTTTTTCTCCGTATGTTAACTGTTTTCAGTGTGGCATTGTCATAATCGTGGCTTATGTACGTAATATGCACTGCCACTAATGGTGTCTATTTCCTGTCTACTGCACTATGCACACGCTAACATGGCTCGGAGCAGACTGCCATTATACCGATTTCAACCCTATACCAACTGAATCGTTGATGTCTTGTTATAAGCTGTACTACTGACATCAAAAGCGATATAATTTGACTGCATTCGTCGATATACTGGATCTCATGTTATTGCATATACAATATTCCAACCGACAGCGTTAATTTTCCTACAAATATAATGGTTAACTTTCCTACAAATATAATGGTTTTTCACTTATTTCTACTGCTGTAGTGCTGACACACTCGTCTGGTAGTCAAAGGTGCGCGTGGGTTCCTCTATGCCTAACAGAAGACCGTAAGGAGCAAAGAAGGACTACGTGTGCGTAATTGCTTGCACATTAGGACGCTGATAATGACAATTTTCTGTCGAACGCCGTCACAGGCGATGAAACATGGTCTCGTCACTTCGAATCGTAAGCAAAATGGCAATCCATGGAGTGGGGCCACACGACGGCTCCTCAAAAGGAAAAGTTCAAAGCCGCACACTCAGCAGGTAAATTCACACCGATGGTCTTCTGAAACTCTTAAGAGGTGATTCTGTTTGATGTACTCCCTCGTGTTCGATCAAACTTCAAGTATATTGTGCTATCCTTAGGAAATTATAGAAATGTCTTCAGCGTGTTCGTCGCTTCAAAAATACAAATGGCCTTACCATGACAACGCAAGACCTCACACAGGTCTAAGCACCAGTGAGAAGTTGTTAAAGCTGTTCTTCCCCAATCACCGTATAGGCCGGATCTCAGCCATTTGTTGAACCCAAGTGCGGGTGGCTGACTAGTGTGATAAGGGCATCTTGTAGAGCAAAGCGGGAATTATATCAGAATTTTAGAAGTAGTCACAATCAAGATACAGTATCCCATTACAAACAGTACTGTAAGGTGCTTAAAAATGTTATCAGGATGGTAAAGGATATGTGGTATGCAAGTAGAATAGCTAATTCACAGGATAAAATTAAAATTATAAGGCGAGTTGTGAAGGTTCTATCCGGTCAGCAGCACAAGGTCGACGATATAAAGTCAGTTCGTAGTAAAAATATTTCTGTTACTGGTGAATCAGATATATGTACAATATTTGACAATCATTTTCTGAGCATTGCTGGTGAATGATATAAACGTTTAGTTTCTACACGGAATCATATAACTCACTTATCAAAAGCCTTTCCGAGATCGATGTCTGAAATACACCTCTGTTTTACAGACAAGGGGGAGACTGAATCAATAATTAATTCGTTGAAAACTAAGGAATCTCATGGATACGATGGATTTCCTAGCAGAATATTAGAGTACTGTGATCACCATGTTAGCCCTATATTTAGCCATATTTGTAAATTTTCCTTCAGGAATGGTCAGTTTTCTGAAAGATTACAGTACTCAGTAGCAAAGTCGCATTTTAAAAATGGAGAAAGGAATGATGTAGACAATCTTAGACCTTCGTAATTTTTAACATTTTTATGCAGCGACAGCAACTGATATTGTTTATATAAGAATATACAGCCTAAAGTTGCAGGTTAACTTTATCGTTTACCTAGATTTCAACGTTAGTAATAACGTCTTCTTCAGAAACTGCAAAAAATTAATATTATAATGTGCTAGTAAATTATATTTGATATCGTCATCCTATAGGATGCAACGTGTAGTTCTTACATAAAATATTATTGAAATGTTTGCCTAAGTCAACTTTATAAAACTTGATGCATAACCATAAGGTTTCGTCACTTCTATTAAACAAGCTGCAGCAATTCGCTTTAAGCCCGTTGTAAGGGCCTCGTGTGACTAGAGTTTCGCAGTCTGCCTCACAGAGGGCGGTGCGCATGCGCGGGACGTATAGAATCAAACTCTTATTTGTTGGTCAGTTTATAAGGCTCTGTAGTAGAATGTAAAACGTAGTCATGCTGGATACTGTATTTAACTTACAATACTAAAGTATAAAATTAATTCATAGCAATAATGTTATCTCACGCGTGCGTAATAATGCTGTATTCTCTAGTCACACGACGAGGCCCATACAACGGGCTTAAAGTGAATTGCTACAGCTTGTTTAATAGAAGTGACAAAACTCTATGGATATGCATTAAGTTTTATAAAGTTATAATTTACTAGCACATTATAATATTAACCTTTTGCTGGATCTGAAGAAAACGGCATTACTAACGTTGAAACCTAGGTAAACGATAAAGTTTACCTGCAACTGTAGGCTGTATATTCCTATGTAATCTTAGACCTATTTCTATGCCATCAGTGTTTGTTAAAGTTATTGAAAATACTGTGTGTGTAAGGATAACGGATCATTTTATGACACATGATTAGCTGTCCATTGTACAGTTCGGCCTTATAAGTCGTTCAACAGCTGAAAATGCTTTATTCTCACTCCTTTGTGAGGTACAGCATGGGTTAAACAATAGGTTTCGAACGCTACGTATATTTTTTATTTAACTAAAACGTTTGATTATGCTGACCACAAAATATTGCTCCAGAAGTTGGACCATTACGGAATACGGGGAGTAACTCACAATTGGTTTATCTCTTACAAGGGGAGGCCGCCAATTGTGAAATTCAGATTCGATTCATACTGCGCATAATAAAAGCTCATGGCCAGAGGTGTAATGTGGCAATGCACCAAGATGCACTTCTCAGCCGTTGTCGAGAAAATCGACAGTTAAAAGAAACCGTTGCAGTGACATACTCTCTACGATTAATAATTTTCTACAGCGTCGTGGCGCAGCGGTAAGCGCTCGCGTTCGTAATCCGAAGGTCGCCGGATCGAATCTCGCGCCATGCCACCTTTTTTTTTAAATATTTGTTTTTTGTAATTGAAATGTGTATATTCCCGGCAATCAGTTGCAACAATTATGCATATAATAAGTTGTTGAAAGTCGTTTGTCGTGGAAAAACTGGCAACTTCGAACATCATTATGTTTTCCGCAAACAAAGTTGTATTTCACAAATCTTATTAATTGTCTTCATAATGTTAACCACATATAGTTAACGTAAGACGTAGAAACGATATTCCGAAACGAATACGTATAGCGTAAGTCAAACGTTCGAATTAGTATAGAGACCCCACGAACACAAATTTGCTGTGGCAGGTATGAAATATAAACTCCGTTACTCGCTCGTTACACTTGAAGGACAGATGTTGAATTGGCCTAAACGAGCCGCCGCATAACAGCGTAGTTGCCTGCTAACTTCGAAAGAAGGTAGATGCGGTCCCTAGCTTTGGTACATCCTGTTAAACAAACGGAAAAATGGAGGCGGTACAATTGAGAGCGATCCGCCTTCACCAACACGCATAAGCAATTCATTAAAGTATATATATATATATATATATGAATTACAAAAAACTAATAATAAAAAAAAAATTGCATTGCGCGAGATTCGATCCGGCGACCTTCGGATTATGAACCCGAGCGCTTACCGCTGCGCCACGACGTTGCAGAAAATTACTAATCGTAGAGAGTATTTCACCGCAACGGTTTCTTTTAACTGTCGATTTTCTCGACAATGGCTGAGAAGTGCATCCTGGTGCTTTGCCACATTACACCTCTGGCCATGAGCTTTTATTATGCGCAGTATGAATCGAATCTGAATTTCACAATTGGCGGCCTCCCCTTGTTAGTTTAGCAACAGACAGCAAAAGGTCATTATTCACAGTATTGAGAATGGCTGTGACGTATGGTCTGTGTGGGAGACAGTGTTAGGGTCACTACTATTTCTTATATATCTAAGTGAAGTGCCTTCTAGTATTACTGGTAACTCTAAAATATTTCTGGTTGCTTATGACACTAGCTTGATAGTAAAATATATTTAGTGCAACATTGGCTCGGTTTCAAGTAGTGCAGTTCATGACATAAGTTCATGGCTTGTAGAAAAAAACTAACGCTAAATCATAGTAAGACTCAGTTTTTACAGTTTCTGACCCACAATTCAACAAACCTGACGTTTTAATTTCACAGAATGGGTATATGATTAGTGAAACTAAATAGTTCAAATTTCTAGGTGTTCAGAATTTGATTCAAAGAAGTTATGCTTCCATTTTTACTATGAACATCTTGTCGACCCCTGTTCACGAGTCTCAGTATTAGCCACCCAATATATATTGGGTGGCTTATATATATATATATATATATATATATATATATATTCCTTTCTGTCATTTATTGTTAATAGTATTAGCTTCTTCCCAAGAATAAGCAGCTTTCACTCGTTTAATACTCGGCAGAAACCAAATCTGCATTTGGATCGGATCTCCTTGTGCAGAAAGGTGTGGGTTATACTGCTGCAACTATTTTCAATAAGCTACCACTAGAAATAAAAAATCTTTGCAGTAATTCACACACTTTCAAATCGGAACTGAAGAGTTTCCTCGTGGGTCCCTGCTATTCAGTTCTTCGGGTTCATAAACATTTTATTTCTTTCTGTTATTACGTTTAAGTTGTAATTTCATGTACTGACACGTTCCATGACTTTAGAGATTTGTTCCTCACTTTGGTCCTACGGAACATGACGTGCAAATATAAATAAAAGAAGAACTCCAGAGAGAACAAAATGTGAATAATGGGGAGGATGCTGAAGCAGCGCGACGCTTGCTCCGACGTCGGCCAATGCAGCGGTACCATGCGGGCATACGGGCTATATCAATACGGCGGCAGAGGCCGTCGCATTGAACGGAGATTATGTTGTAAACATTGAGTTTTGTAGTCAAAAGAGTGTACAATAAAATGGTGTATTGGAATCCAGATTAAAACCAACCAGCTTTCTGAAAACTGTGTGTGTTACGTTACTTATTGATAGACCGTCGCACGTTCATTTTAAAGGCATTTAAAGCCGTGAAAGCTGCATTAAACAGAGGTAACAGATTTTTAAAATAAATGTTTCATCTACATGAGTACGTTTATGAAGCTGTTCAACTTCGGCACACGAGACAGCGAAGTTGGAGACAACAAGATGGATTGTGCTGCCATACAAGCTAAGGGATTTTTTTTTAAATTATTAGTTGTTGCATATAACGATTTGTATCTATAGGATGCAATTATTACTCTTGTATAACTAATAATAGCACGAAGCCTATTTAAGCGTTATAGTTTCAGTTTCGTCTTGGCCAACTTTTATTAAACCCCCTTGAATTATTCTGTTGCGCTTTGTGAAAGATCTTGTCAATTAACTTAAAATATGAGTTGGGTTTATTCACATTTTTATAAATGGTTAACATACGACGTACCACAAATGCGAAACAAGCAAAACTTACTTACCACTTTGACACCCTCGGACGAACAAATCAGTTACGGTGCTACCGATATATTGGTGTGGGCGATGCTGAACCTAAAACGTTGAGCGTGGCTCTCTTTAAATCAATATCGGGTGGTCGAGCATCATCACTTTTAAGCCCAGATCCTTAATAAGTAAGTACTCTACAAACCATTAAATGTTAGAGAGCAACTACTTAGCGAAAATGAATGTATACATGATAAATTTGTTAAAAACCCCATCGGACACGAATGAGGGACAAAGCAAGTAGTTTAAGGTTTTAGCCAAATTTTTGTTGAAGAAATATGCACACAGAGGCGCATGATGGCTTTATACAGTGTTGAAAAAAGTTTATAAACATGTTGAATAGTAAGTAACCAACCAGGGCAAGATGGTGTCGTGCAGTGTAGAGACAGAAACTTGTTTAAGTAGAGTTAATACAATAACACACGAACTCTCCGAAATCGAGAGAATCTTTTTAAAAAAAAATCTACAGCGCGAAAATCTCACTAACATTCACTCCGAAAACTAAAGTTCACCTATCTCATCCATTATCACAACAAAACAATCATGTATCGTCAGATTAGTTGTAACAAAAAATTAAGAGAAGGAGTGCGGATCACGGTTGCCTTAAGTTGCTTAAACAACGTTAAAGTTGATGTGGTCACCCAAAATAGTAACCCAAAATCGCACAAATATTTCTAAATCACGACTGAATTCGTGTGGTGAACGGATTCTCAAAGAATTTTTTTAAGTATTCAGCTCGTGTCCAAAACAAATTTTCTACGTCCATCGTTCGCTGATCAGCGGCCTTGCCGGAGTTGTAACACCGGTTCCCGTCAGATTACCGAAGTTAAGCGCTGTCGGGCGTGGCTAGCACCTGTATGGGCGGCTGACTGGGCCTGCCGAGCGCTGTTGGCAAGAAGAGTGCACTCAGCTCTTCGGACAATTGGGAGCTACTTGAGAAGCAGAATTATTGTCACGAAAAACACAACGCCGGGAGGGCGGTCTGCTGACCACATGCCTCTCTATTCCTGTATCCAATGACGTCTATCGGCTAAGGATGACATGGTGATCGGTCAGTATCGTTGGGACTTCCGAGGTTTGTCATTCAACTCTGACTCATGACTCACGTCTCTCAGTGACTCGGTATCGCTCAACAACTTACCACACGGAATGCTCACCAAGGAAAGGCAATGTACAGGCCTCTGCATGGCCGTTTAACCTTTTAGTCACCTGATGACTACTGAGTTTATCTTAAATACTTACATATGACGATCATTCAATAATAAAAGACGGCTACACATGTGTATAGCAAACTAACGCATAGAGTTTGCGATCGCTCATTAAAATATTCACATATTCTTACAATAGTTGTGAATATATAACTAATATTTCGCCGCCTCCAGCCCTGCAACGTATTCATATTTAACTAAAATTCGATACATTTCTTAAATAACAAACCCTTACATCATATTGCACTTATAGGTGTAACTGAAGTAAAAGTAGCAAAGGTATCGTCGTTATAACATGATAAATTACAGAAACATTGATCAGTGCCGAAAACTGTGTTTTATATTATTTGCCAAATGAGCCACCGTGAGTAGTGTTTGTGAACGTGTATAAACATGAATAATGCCTATAATCTGAACCAACAAATTAAAAACATCTTTTCAATCAAACAGCTCTTTCCTCTGGTTGTTAAAATAATTAAAATTGGAATTATTTAAATGTGTTGTTATGTAAATCTTAATAATGGCTACTCACAATTTCAGGGCACTTAAATTCACCGACAGTCGCTGTCACCTCGATCCCGTTGATCTGTGATTGAATGTCATGAATGCTACCAGCCTCTTGCACCCAGGCCTTACTGTATATGACTGTAGTTACAGTTTATCTTGTCTGAGCCTACAGCTATCAGTGTCCTGTGCAAATTCTCACCAGCCAGACGTTATCCTACATCACGTCCAAACAAATTACCTCAACGAGAAATTGCTCTCTTGAATACATAAAGTACATGACTACTCAGTAGTCAGGCTATTATAGTCGTTCCCTGGTTCATCATGTAACCACAGTATTTAGTTCTTAAGTGAGACTCTCTAAGGCAACAAATCAAAATCCACAAAACATAAATTTTAAACAAACTACACATACCTATGACATCCAAAAATTAATTTAACGTACTTATATTCCACCTGAAGTATGATTAATACCAAATTCCATTCCACGAATACACATGACATGCATGTATAAACATTATTCAAATGAACAGCCCGCATCTCGTGGTCGTGCTGTAGCGTTCTCGCTTCCCACGCCCGGGTTCCCGGGATCGATTCCCGGCGGGGTCAGGGATTTTCTCTGCCTCGTGATGGCTGGGTGTTGTGTGCTGCCCTTAGGTTAGTTAGGTTTAAGTAGTTCTAAGTTCTAGGGGACTGATGACCTTAGATGTTAAGTCCCATAGTGCTCAGAGCCATTTGAACCATTTCAACCAAATGAACAAATTAATTCCTGATTCTAACAGCAAACTAGCTATTCAAATCCCAGATCCAATTATAACAATAATTCTGATTAAATCTCACGAGACTTTACAAGTCGTCTACTTACTAAAGTGAAACCGATTGAGCAGGATGTGATAAATGGCTCTCATAATTGGAGCCCTTATACGAGGTATGTCTTCACCGATATAACTGTATTCATGCGGTTGATATGTGATAGTGTTGGTACAGTGTTGGCCAGGACAACCGGCAGTTTACCTGTACTTGGTACGAGTTGGTCGACCAAAAGTCCAGTAATACTGTTGTTGCTCATGACTCCATAACTTCAATATTGTACGTACATAAGGAGCTGCTGCACATGCATGGACATTGACCAAGGCTCCTCGCTTACGGAGTGTGAATGTGCCATATTTGACTTTGAATATGTGACTAGTACTGATAAAGTAACAGAATTCCGCTTGGATCCGACACATCGACACTGTAGGGATAAGTAAAATCTATGCACTGTGCGCTATGCGGGATGAAATAAAAACGTTGATAAACTTTTTTAACATGTCCGTTGATCGCAACGCCAGTCCTGATGCTCAGAAGAAGACGCCAGACGTTAATCGCCGTTGTGCGACGGGTGTCTCCAGAGAAAACCTTTCGCAGAAAGCGTAGAGTCAACATCTTCCTGACCAAAACCACGATTTCATCCCGGAGGCCCCTTTCAGTGGTCATTGAGCAGCATTACGCGACGTTCATATGGCTTGCCGCTCCACTCTATTATCTCTCAATCCACCTTATTCCCTCTGGAACATTTTCGCTCTTACGTGCGATGAAGACGACATCGTCTGCGTAGATGGGGCATTTGAATGTATGTCCCCACAAGATGATCCTTGATAAATGAGGTTGCAGGCCGCAGAGAAATACGATGGCGTGGAAAACTCTGTCGGACTGACTGTGCGATCGATATTGATTTCGTCGTCCATCAATTGACAATTACCTTCGACGAAGCGTCACGAAGGAGGCGTACGATTGGGAGGACAAAGGCAGGTGGGAAAGCCAACCGTTCCACCACCTTTGCGAGGAACATGCGGTTCACGCTCTCGAATGCCTAATCGAAGTCGGCGGAAATCATGGCTCACTGTAGTCTACAGACTGTTCCAATAGCGGTGACGTCTCTGTAATAATACAGCGTTGATTGTATACAGTATCTCCATCTAAAAACTACTGTGTGGAAAGAAGACCTGGTGTAGACAAGCATCGCGAGGAGGCGCGCAAAAATTTTAAAATCCGAGTTGAGTAAAGTGATTCGCCGACAGTTGTCAGATCGCTGCTGCCAGAGGGTTTGGACCTTTCAGAAATCCCGGTGGTGGAGGCGTCGTAAAGGCAGCAGTTCTTGGTACATCTCCCTCCCTCGCGGCAAGATCCCTTCCTTCAATATCTCATGAAAATCTAACAATAGGAGGTCTGGTCATAGCTATCGATTGAGTCCCCCCTTGGCTAGTGTATCAGTGATAACTTCAGTGGAGATATTTGATAAAATAGAGTCCTACCGCATGACCCTCAGGACGATGGACTGTCTGAAGAATGTCTGTGAGTTCCTCAACATTAGGGTCTTCCTCAAGATAGAAGGGAAGATGGTGTGTAGTCTGCCTGTGATAACAGCCGTCGACCGTCGGGTAGATCAAAAGAACGGATCAGCGCTTGTCGACGGCGTTTGGGATCTGCGACGACATGATGCACTGAGGGCGTGTCTCTGCTGATGCTGTATCGTCATCGCACTCGGACTACTGCGCATTCCAGTCGCGTGACCGTCAACATCTTAGCCTTGACGCGTTGAAGCTCGACTTGACATTCCGGGCATGCCCGGTGTTCCATAACAGCCCAAATGAACATGTAATAAAATTCTGTCGTGTCTCGGTGTCGTTGTAATCGTTCTTTGTCGTATTGTATCAGCGCGTGGCTTAGGGCTGGCTTTAGTCACTGTGCCCACCACACACGAAAGGACGAATATTGTGTGATGCGTCTTCCGCAATATTCCAACGTGTTAGTAATTATTCGTCAACATCTCAATTCTTTCACGTAGGCAACGTTAAGTTTCCACCGACCCAGACTGCGCTATATTATTTGACGCCGGAGGTTGACCGTGCACACATGAACACTACGCTCTGAGAAGGTCGAAGGCCACCTTCCCGCGTCCTGGATGTCTGAAGTGATGCCATCCAAACGAGTGCCAGAGTGGTTCGTGACGGATGTATAACCTAGGTGGTTGTGGTGTGCCATTTTCCAGGTGTCTAGGAGACTGAGTCGACGTACGAAGTAACGAAGTTCCGGATAGATGGTTACGTTAGGATATTCGTTCTTCCTCTCGAAAACACGGTTGATTTCTCCATCCAGAATTTAATTTCTCCATCCAGAATTACATACTCATATCGTCCCAGATGCAGCGAGGTGGTGGTTTCAGAACAAAACCGTGAGCGCCCACGTGCTGGATGGGCCACAGACATTCACTTGTCTGATTCCGTGCACATATATCGGGGTCAAGTGCTCTATCAACGGAGCAACCTTCGCCAGTAACTAGTAAACTTTTTGTGAATATCACACGATTTTGGATCTGGTTCTGTGTCTGTTTAGGTTCTGAGACTTTCAACATTTATCTTTCTGCAGTTTAGTGTTCTGTGTCGTCTGCCAGTAAATTGGTGTGGACACTTTCGGTACGTATTTGCTAGTTTGTAGAGATTGGCTTCCTTCCTGTCGATGATTAGTTGCTTATTTTTGGCGGCTTTTCGGTGGTCTCTTGGCTGTCTACATCCATAATATGTTCTGAAACTGGTGTCACTTTGCTAATGGTAGAATCCTTTTGGCTTAAGCTGCTCACTATTCCTTCCCATTTTTGATGCAAATGTGGAGGACACTGTTCAGCCCCTCCACACGCCGGAATGTCTTTTTTTTTAATTTTTCATTCGGAAACCGCTGCGGATGTGATTCCTGTATAGCTTCAGGCACCTGCCTCGGTATAAATTCGACGGTTGTTGTAGGTGGCGATGATTCGGATTGGTTGTCGTCTATGAGTGCAGAGATATCCATGGCAATGTTCGTCTCGTCAATGCTGATACATGTGCTAACTTCAGGGGCCGTGAATATAGTCGGCTTCACGAGGGTCACAGTGGCGTATGATCCAGACAATGTTGTCCTAGCGCGGCCGGCAGTTGAGCCACGCGACTCTGTATCCATTCTGCGCAGACGTGCCCACGCAAGTTACAAGCCGAACACGTTTTCTGTAGACCCTGGGTTGGTTAGTTAATTCAGCTTCACGTTCCATGGATGATTTAGCGCGATGAATCTTTATGATGTGGAACGAGTCATTTTGCATTCACACTGCCAATTTCTTTAGACTATATGCTCAAAATTGTGATATCCACGACTATATTTTACTCTGAATAATTTTCACGACAGGACTGTGTGTGCAATTTGTTCGAACATTATCGTGTTATCAATCAAAAGGACTTCATCGACGCTAACAAATAGAAATAAATAATTATTATTAGTGTATTAATTTAATTTTATGTGTCAATAATATCTCAGACAAGGTTAATGGGAAATAGACAATGCAAATCATCTTTGTTATCTGTGATAATTGAAGATCAAGGACGTTTCTTCTTCGTATCATTGAACTGACTGGGCCCGATTGATGTAACACTGACATCTGTAAGAAACTGTAATGGGTTGTTAATTAATGTTTTCTAAATATAGTTACATTGGATGTGAGATTAATTTTATTTATTTCAAAGTTTAATGCATTGTAAGTCTAATCCTATATAAGTGTTAACTTTTCCGCTCAGCTACTAAGGAGCGCAGCCATTAGCGTTAGTGATTTACAGCGCAATTTATTAATAAATGGTAGAAAAGTAATAAGCAATTTTCATTGAATTTTCTTTGCGGTAAAATAGAATCTGAAGCGACAGTCGATAAGTGATTGTCTCATGTCAGCCGCCGTCTTAGTGAAATATTACAGTGGCAGTTTTGAATAGATATTATATAAGACACAAATGTTGGTGGTTATAAATAAATTCTATAATAATTACCGATTGGTGGCCTAGAACATACTTTGAAACCACAAATTCAACTTTGATTGAATCTATAAATACAGTGCAGATTGCAAGTTACGTTATACAAATTCTTATCTGCTCATGTATGAAGCCTGATTATTTCGCGCTACTTTCATTAAATATTTTAACAGCAAAAATACGTCAGTGTTGTGCGCGTGTAGAGTGCTGTGACAAACTGTTCATTTTGCTAAAGAGAAGTGCTTCCACCTCATATAACAGTAGTATTAAATTTGATTAACGATCTGCAGTTTACTGCCATTTACACTACTTTACAGACAACATTGCTACTTGAATCTCAGGTGGAGATTTCTTTAGCGAAGTGACGATTATTAGGCTGGAAAATCAATGTTGAGATCCAACGACTTGTTACGTTGATAATAGATAACTGGTTTATTGGTGATCTTGCTGAAATAGCACCACACATAATCAACCACGAATACTGCACACACCACAACATTAATAAGGCTTTCTTTAATTTTATAAAGGAAAGAAATGAAGCCTACGCCATTAGACTATTTACACAACCTCATGAGGGACTATATGTACTGTGAAGCAGTGGTCAAAATGCCGAACTTTTTAAACAGATGTCTACAAGATGACCGTTGTTGAGCACCACGTCTTATTTTTTACAGCACGCCTTTGAGCGATATAGACTTTCTTTCTTAAGGATGAGTAACGACAGAAAATTATTTATCATGACACTGCTGAATGAAAAGATGTGAAATATGTCAGTTAGCCTCTTCACAAGGCAAGTCATAATTTTTGGTGCAAATACGGCTGAACTAAGCTGTTTTAGGAGTTCCAAAATGTTCTCTTTCCAGTTTAAAATCTCATAAATATGGACAACTAAGAATTTTATTTTCACCCTACTTATTGCATCCTCATCATGTGCTACACTTAGGTTTGGTGCCGTACCCGTAGAGATGCAGAACTGAAGATGATGTGTCGGAAATACAAACTCTAGTGAGATGCCATGGAATACTTCACAGAAGAATACTCAATACCGTTACCTGTAAGAGTCTTTTCCATAGTGGAACATCCCAAATCAAAAACTCGTTAACGTACCTATTTGACTGGAACTGTATATCGTCACAGTCGGCCACAGGAATCAGCAGATTGTTATCAACATCTCCAGGAATTGACTATACAACAGAACGGTTATAAATGTTGATTTGCACCTTCTCCATCGGACACCGTAGCCTCTGGAGGGATGAATGAGTAAGCCTTGTGCAAAGGCCAACGTACCAAGCAGACGTCTCTCTCCGGAGACAATGCTACAAGTTTCGCATCTTGAAACGTGTGATTCGTACTCCAAATTAGTGACCAATCGTTGTAATATACGGTTGTTCTCATCAAAATCTCCAACAAGCCAACACCGACAGCATTACTTCAGTTGCCGACGTCGCAAACAGAAGATGAAGAGATAGAGGAGGTATATGAGGATATTGCAAGGGTAATTCATTGCATAAAGGCAGATGAAAATTTAATAGTCGTGGTGGATTGGAATGCGACTGTAGCGAAGAAGAAAGGTATGCGGGAGAAGATGGATTTGGTAGTAACAGAGCGATGGCTGGTTCAAATGTTTCTGAGCACTATGCGACTTAACTTCTGAGGTCATCAGTCACCTGGAACTTAGAACTAATTAAACCTAACTAACCTAAGGACATCACACACATCCATGCCGAGGCAGGAATCGAACCTGCGACCGTAGCCGTCGCTCGGTTCCAGACTGCAGCCCCTAGAACCGCACGGCCACTACAGCCGGCGAAACAGAGCGAGAGAGAGGAGAAACACTAAATTAGTTTTGCAACAAATTTAAGATGGTATTAGCGAATATTCATTTCAATAATCAGAAGAGGAGGAGACATACTTGAGAAAGGCCGGGAGATACATGAAGATTTCAGCTAAACTACATCATCGTCAGACAGAAATTCCGAAATAGTAATAACGAATTGTAAGGCGTACCCAGTGGCAGATATAAACTGAGATCACAATTTGGTAAAGATGAAGATTAGACTGAAGCTTGAGAGACTGGTCAGGAAGAATCAGTGTGCAAAGAAGTGAGATACGGAACTACTAAGGAAAGAAGAGATACACTTGGAGGTCTCTGAGGATATAGATACTGGGATAATGAGTACCTTGATAGGACATTTAGCTCAAGAGGAATGGACAACTGTAAAAAAGGCGATCACAAATGTTGGAAAGGAAAGTGTAGGTTGAAGGAAGATAACTACGAAGAAACCATTAACAATAGAAAATTCATCTCAGTTGATCGACGAAAGAAAAAAATATAAAAGGGTTCACGGAATGTCAGGAAAACAGAAATACCAGTACTTTAGAAATGAAATAAATACGAAGTGCAGGGAATCTAAGGCCAAATGTCTATAAGAGAAATGTGTGAAAATGAAATGATTGCTGGATGGACTGAGTTAGCATGCAGAGAAATCAAAACAGTCTTCGGTGAAATTAAGGGCGGGAGCGGTAACGTTTAAGTTGCAATGGAAATTCCACTGTTAAATCCAGAGGAGAGAGCGGATAGTTTGAAAGAGTACATTGAGGCCATCTCTGGGGGAATAGACTTGTCTGATTTCGTGATGGACGAAGAAACTGAAGTCGATAGGGATGAAATAGAGGATTCAGTATTTGAATCAGAATTTAGGAGACCTTTGAAAGACTTAAAATCATTTAAATCAGGAGGGATAGATAACATTCCATCGGAGCTGCAGAAACCATTGGGGGAAATGACCACAAGATAATTTTTCGTGTGTAAAACTTGCGGTATAGCATCAAACTTTCCGGAAAACATCATCCACACAATTCACAGGGTTGCAAAAGACAATTGCGAGAATTACCTCACAATAAACATAACAGCTCATGCACCCAAGTTACTGACAAGAATAATATATATGGAAGAATAGATAAGAAAACTGAGTAACTTTTAGATGACGATTAGTTTTGCTCTAGGAACGGTAATGGCACCTGAGAGGCAGTTTTTACGTTGTGGCTGATAATGGAAGCAAGACTGAAGAGCAACCAAGAGACGTTCATAGGATATGTCAACCTGGAAAAAGCGTTCGACATTTAACGTGGTGCAAGATGTTCGATATTCTGAGAAACGTAGGGGTTAGTCACTGGGAAAAAATGGGTAATGTACAATATGTACGAGAACAAAGAGGGAACAATAAGAGTAGAAGACCAAGAATCAAGTACACCTATTAAAAAGCGGATTGAGACAGGGTTGTATTCTTTCGCCCCTGCTGTACAACCTATACGTCGAAGAAACAATGACATAAGTTACAGAAAGGTTCAGAACATAAATCAAATGTGAAAGCATATCAGTGTTAAACTCGCTGTTGACATTACTATTGTCAGTGAAAATTCAGATGTAGTATCGTCTACAGGACAAGAATTGAGAGTAAATCGAAGAAAGGCGAAAGTAATCAGAAGCTGCAGAAATGATAATACCGAGGAACTCAACATTCGGCTAGATGAGGATGTTGTGAGAAAGTAAGTTTGGAGCACAGCGTTGTATGGCAGTACGGCATCGAAAACCGGAACACAAGAGAAGTAGTTGAGATGTGCAGCTACAAAAGAATGTTGAAAATTACGTAAGTAGACTGAGAAGGTTACAAGTACGGAGAGGGTTCTCCGCAGAATCGGCGAGGAAAGTAATATTTGGAAAACACCGACAAGAACAAGGGACAGGATGCTAGGACATGTAGGAACGATTTCGTATTACTAGTTGGAGCTGTAGACTACAAAACCGGTTGAGGAAGACAGAGACTGAAATACATCCAGCAAATAATTGAGGACGAAGGTTGCAGTTTCTTTGTACTCTGATGCAGTCCAGGTGAAACATCTCGCACTTTTGTTAGTTTTTGTGTAATCGCGACTAACTGCCGCGACTGCCAGTAAAGAACGTGGAGCTAGCTGCTGCATAAAATTTCCTTGTCGCCTATGAATGTGATGTTTTGTTGCGCTGGTGGATGATGGTTTGGGACTCGGACTTCCATCCACTGTTCATTTCTCTTCTGGAAAACTTCAAAATCTCCTATGGTTTTCGCTATAGAGGAGGAAAATGAGCTGCAGATGTCAACCCGTGTCAGGAACCGTTATACACCAAGGCAACAGAGCTTCACATTCACAGGAGGAAAATCCTGTCTACGCAGCAGCTAGCTCCATCTTCACCTCTGGCGATCGTGGCAATCAGTATCAAACACTGACAAGGGAACCTCCCCATCGCACCTTCTTCGGATTTAGTTGTAAGTTGGCACAGTGAATAGGCCTTGAAAAACTGAACACAGATCAATTGAGAAAACAGGAAGAAGTTGTGTGGAACTATGAAAAAAATAAGCAAAATATACCAACTGAGTAGTCCAATCGCAAGATAGGCAACATCAAGGGTAATGTTAGCACAGCAGTGCCGTGGTCCCGTGGTTAGCGTGAGCAGCTGCGGAACGAGGTGTCCTTGTTTCAAGTCTTCCTTCGAGTGAAAAGTTTAATTTTTTATTTTCAAACAATTATTATCTGGCCGTCCGTCCGTCCGATGCGACTGTGAAACTGTTGCATTCATTTGTTGCAGTTTATGTGACAAACTCTTATGTTTTTATCAGTTTTTTGAGAGTGATTATCACATCCACAAGAAAATCTAAATCAGGAAAGGTAGAAGAATCTTTTTACCCATTCGTTAAGTGTACAAGTTAGGTGGGTCGACAACATATTCCTGTCATGTGACGCACATGCCGTCACCAGTGTCGTATAGAATATATCAGACGTGTTTTCCTGTGGAGGAATCTGTTGACCCATGACCTTGCGATCAAATGTTTTCGGTTCCCATTGGAGAGGCACGTCCTTTCGTCTACTAATCGCACGGCTTTGCGGTGCGGTCGCAAAACACCGACACTAAACATATTACAATGAACAGAAACGTGAATGAACGAACGGACAGATCATAACTTTGCGAAAAAAAAGAAGGTAAACTTTTCGCTCGATGGAAGACTTGAACCAATGACCTCTCGTTCCGCAGCTGCTCACGCTAACCACGGGACCATGTCGCTCCTGAGCTCATGCTGTCCTTGATGTTGCCTATCTTGCGCATGGACTACTCAGTTTGTATTACTTTGCTTATTTTTTTCATAGTTCCACACAACTTCTTCCTGTTTTCTCGATTGATCTGTGTTAAGTTTTTCGAGGCCTATTCACTGTGCCAACTTATAACTAAATCTGAGGGGGGTGCGATGGGGAGGTTCCCTTGTGAGTAAAAAAAATATTGCGAGACGTTCCACCTCCGGTGTGTCAACGCCCGAAGTCACATTTGCTGCCGAAGGGCTGCCTAGTGGCAGGCGCCGGCGGCTGTCCTTCGACGCTCTGTAGCGTCGTTGGATGACGTTTCCGAACACGGGTTCCTGTCCTCGATTCGTTCGTCGAGTCACCCTCTGCAAACGATCGAAAACCGTCGCAACATTTCTAGTACACTCTGTGTAGTAACCACTGGAATGTACATAGCTCAACATAAATGTCGAAATCATTCTTGGTTCAACACATAAGACAGTACTGTCCGTCCCCACTAGTAACATTGCCCATTATGTTTCGACTAATCAGTCTTCTGACTGAGCTGATGTGACCCATCACAAGTGCCTCCTCTCCTGTGCCAACATCTTCATTTCATTTTAGCAATTGTAATCTACTGTACTCAATTATTTGCTGGTTGTATTACAGTTTCTATCCTCTTCTGTAGTTTTATCCGCTACAGCTCCGTCTAGTACCAAGGAAGTCATTCCCTGATGTCTTAACAGATGTCCTACCATCCTACCCCATCTCCTTGTCAATGTTTTCCACGCATTCATTTTATCTCCGATTCTGTGCAGTACCTCTTTATCCCATACCTTATCAGTTCACTTCGTCTGTAACACCACATCTAAAATGCTTTCATTCTCTTCTGTTCCGGTTTTCCCACAGTCCATGTTTTACTAACATACAATGCTGTGCTCCAAACGTACATTCTCAGAAATTTCTTCCTAAAATAAAAGCCTATGTTTCAAACTAGTACACTTGTCTTGGCCAGGAGTGCCCTCTTTTCACGTCCTCTATGTTCCGTCCGTTATTGGTTATTTGGCTGCCTATGTAGCAGAATTCCTTAATGTCCTATTTCGTTACCACCAATTCTCATGTTAAGTTTCTCGCTGTTCTTATTTCCGCTACTTCTCATTACTTTCATCTTTCTTCGGTTTACTATCAATCCTTTTTCTATATACATTATACTGCTTATTCCGTTCAGATCATGTAATTCTTCTCACTGTCACTGAGGAGAGAAATGTTACCAGCGTATCTTATCATTGATATCTTTTCACCTCGAATTTTAATTCAACTCTTTAACCTTTCGTTTATTTCCGTCCTTGCTTCTTCGATATATAAAGTGAACACTTGGGGCGAAAGACTGTATTCCCTCTCTCACACCCTTTTTAATCCGCGTACTTCCTTTTTGGTCTTCCACTCTTACTATTCCGTCTCGCGTCTTGTACATGTTATATGTTACACATCTCCTCCTATAGCTTGCCCCTATTTTTCTGGGAGTTCCGAACATTTTGCACCAGTTCACAGAACGCTTTTTCCGGGTAGACATGTCCCGTGAACGTGTCTTCAGTTTTACATAGTGTTGCATCCATTATGAACCACAACTTAGGAGTTTCCCTTCCGGTGCGTTATCGTTCCTAAAGCCAAACTGATCGTCATCTAACAGATCGTCAATGTTCTTTTCCATTCTTCTGCATTTTATTCTTGTTAACAACTTGGATGTCTAAGCATTTAAACTTATTGTGCAACAATTCTCGCACTTGTCAGCTCTTGTATTTTTCGGGTTTAGGTGGATGATATTTTTCCGAAAGTCTGGTGATATATCGCCAGACTTATACTTTCTACACACTAAGGCGAAATAGGTTTTGTTGATACTTCCCGCAATGATTACAGAAATTTTGTTGGAATGTGATCTGTCCCCTCTGCCTTATTTGATCCTAAGTCTTTAAATTCTCCTTGTATTACTAGATCCTGTAGCTCTTCTGTAACGACTTCTGTTTGTTCGTCTATCACATGAAACAAGTCATCCCCCAGAAAGACGCTTTCAGTGTACTGTTTCAATCTATCCACTCTCTGCCCTGTGAAATCCCGCTAGCAATCTTTATGTTATCACTCGTTCTCTTAATTTCTCCGCAACCGAGTGGGGTAACACAGTGGTTAGCACACTGGACTCCTGTTAGCCACAACGACGGTTCAATCCCGCGTCCAGCCAACCTGATTTACATTACCCGTCATTTTCCTCAATCCCTTCAAGCTAACTGCAGGGATGGTTTCTTCGAAATGACTCTGTCGCTTTCCTTCTCCATCCTTCCCTAATACGAGCCTCGGTTCCGTGTCTAATGAACTCCTTGTATCCCGTTCTAATTTCACTGAAGCTTGTTTTGAATTTTCTTTATGTGGATTCAGTACTTCCGACAGTCGCTTCTCTTTCGATTTCATCTCATTTTTCATGCAGCCATCTTATCTAACTTCATTTCCTGTTTACTTCGTTCCTAAGCTTATTGTATTTCTGTATTTCTGAACTTACCTGAATATTTTTGTATTTTCTTCTTTCATCGATCAACTGAGGTATTTCTTCTTTTACTTATAGTTTCTCCAAATTACCTTCTTTGTAACTAAGTTTTTCTTCCAAAATTCGGTGATTGCCGCTTGTAGAGACGTCTATTCCTCTTCAATAAAACTCCTATTGTGATCCTTGAACAGGGTATTCGCTATTACTACCTGAAATGTATTGCAGAATCCTAATTGCCTTTCTCCCGTCTGTCTCCTAGTACGAAGCTCATATTCTCCCTTAACCCTTCCTTCTAATCTTCCCCTACAACCACATTGGCTCTCATAAGATTTTCATCTCCACTTAGGTACTGAATTATCTGTTCAGTATCTTCATAAGCTTTCTCAATCTCTTCATCTTCAGCTTGCGACGTCTGTATGTATACATGAAATGTCGTTGTCGACTTTGGCTTGCTATTCAATCTGATGATGACAACCGTAACACAGTAACCGACGAACTTCTCTAGCTTCCTGGTTCTAACGAATCCTACTCCCGTTATACCATTTTGTGCTTTTGTGGATGTTACCAACACTCATCTGAGCGGAAATCCTTGTGCTTCTTCCATTTCACTTCACTGACCCACACTACATCTAGTTTCCCTATCATGTTCAAAACTCTGACATACAACGTCCCGGCTCGTAGAACGTTATTCTTTCGTTGGTTATTTAATATTTTTCTCAAGGTCACCTCCCTCTCGGCAGTCTCCCGGCGGAGATTCGAATGCGGGGCTATTCCGGAAGCTTTTACCAATGCAGTGATTATCACGTAACTTTTCCAATTACTGTCCACATGTCCTGTGAATACACATTATGTGTATTTAATACAGTGGCTTCCATCTCCCCTGCACCTTCGTGCCATTGATCATGTTGATTCTTCCACCTTTAGGGGCAGTTTTCCACCTCAAGAACAAGTGAGTGCCTTGAACCTCTGTCCACTCATCGGTCATGTTTGACAAGGCCGGTTGCGGAGTGAGGGTGACTCCTTATACGGAAGTCTTCGGTAGCCAGAACTGACGATTTTTATTCGAAACTTAAGCGGTGACGTGGGTCCAAACCGGGACCTTGGACGTTCTGATTACTAACCAAAGACGAGACCGCGAGTGTCAGGCTACCACTACCTATAATGCAAGTCATATTCCCAGTCGCCTTTCTGATCAACGTAGCCCGGGAGATAACTCGGTATACAGCCTGAACAAAAAATGGTGTATTAAGTTGTGCTCTTTCTTGATGGAACTGCTTCTGGTTCAAGACCATTGTATGTATCATCTGCTTCTTCATCTTGGCATCTTTTGCACTGGACCTTGAAATCCCTGTTATGGTTCTTCTTTTCTTTCTGCTTGTTATTTCAAAATAAATATTGGGAATTTTTGCAGAAATGGCGAAGCAATCTTGTTCTAGGCAGGGATCGGCCGGGCTGGATAGTCCCTCCTGTAGTATCGGGTCGTGGGCATAAGATCAGATAACTCTAGTGTCACCCAGGCTACACAGGTAATTAAGGCGATGCTTCAAAATAAAGTGTGGGGTCACCCAATGAGTAGGGAGTAATCCTTTAAATTTCGGTTACACGATAAGTCACATAAATTTAAAGGATGTCAGTTCGTCTACATATCTACTATTTACAAACATGAACAACTTAAATAGGGACTATCACATGGATAACGCTGTGAATGTTGTGGGGGAGGCAAACCAAAGACTATGTTTTATTGGCAGAACACTTAAAAGATGCACCATGTCTGCAAATGAGACTCCCTACACTATTCTTGTTCGTCCTGTGCTGGAGTACTACTGTACTGTATGGGTCATTAGAAGTCAGGAATGATGGAAAAATTTCAAAGGGGGAAGCTCGATTTGCATTAACGCGAAACAGGGGGCTGAAGAGTCAACGGGTATGATAACAGAGTTAACATGCCTGTCATTAAAAGAATGACGTTTTTCATCGCGGTAGACCTTTTCAAGAAATTAAAGTCACAAACTATCTGCTCTGAATGTGAAAATATTGTATTATTGTCAACCTTCATAGAGATAAATTATCATCTTAATAAATCAAGAGAATTCCGAGTTCGTCCAGAAACATGTAAGTGGTCATTTTTCGCACGCCCTGTTAAAGAGTGGAACCATAGAGAAATAGTCTGATGATAGTCCGAAGAACCTTCTGCCAGGCACTCAAGTCTGAATTGCACGGCAGTCATGTACACGTAAACTTAGATAAAAGTTGTAAGATTTTACCTAATGAAAACTAGCTACTTACATTTTGTCTATTTAGAATTGCGCTTATCGTTTTATCGTATTAAATTGTAATAAATTTAATTCTACGTCTGTGCAGTACATTCATTCTGTTACTATTTCCTTCTGCCAAGGCGTAGTTATGTTAAAACCCACGAAACCGCAAAATGGGTGAGAGAAAGTGCAACATGGAACTGAAATAAAAAGTCCTACAAGGATCGAATAAGAACAGAAAGTAGGGGCTATACTAAAAGTTCGTGAAAGTGTCTTCGGAAACACCAGAATTTACGGTAGGGCCATCTGTTGAGACTTCATCCGTGGCTGTTGATGCTCAAAATGAAGAAGAAACAGGAGTCGTGCTAGCACTCATCACTGACGACTTCTGTGACGCGTAATTGATACTACAGATTTCTCAGCTTAACGTGGTTAAGATGTTATTACCGCAGTTACGACACCAGAACAAACATCAAACGGTTCATACTTTGTCGGAAACGATATTGGAAAATTTTCTGCAACTATATAGACTCAAACTTGTGATTGCTATTAATACCGTCAGATCCCGAAATCTTTCAGCACATTAGTACAGACTACGCTGAAGAGCCACAATTACCACACACGGTTCAGACAGAGTCAGACGCGGATTCTACGACACCATAAGTATATCAAAAAGGCATCTAATAAGAGTATGATTCTGACGGACAAACACAAATTACGAATAAGTGTTATTGACATGGACGGTATATTCTCCTCTAAGGTATCCTTATTTTGCTTAAGAATGCAGACCCACAGAATGCATCGAAGTGTCTCTCATCTGACTGGTTTATACTTGGTGAAAAATAAACCCCAAGGTCGCCAGTCATGAATCAACTATTACACACAGCTAAAATAGTCAAATTTGGGTGAACAGGTTAAAAACCCGGCAGAAAAGTAGTTAGGGTTAAACCTAATAGTCTGATTTTTAAAACAAATGTTTGTTAAACAAATATACACACAGATACGTATGGTGTCTTTACGTTGATTAGCAAACTAGTTTATGAATAAGTTGAGAAAGGAATGCAAAATGCAGTTATGTAGCACAAGCGGAGCAATTAAACACAATAGTCTCCATGAATAAAGTTCACAGAACTACAAATTAATTGTCGAAAATCATTAGCAAATACTTGAAGTGTGACAGGTCTAATATCTTACGAAAAGTCCCAACGAAACATGAAGCAAATTCTCCAAACCTAGAACTATCTTAATAGTGTACAATACTTAGGTTATCCAGAACTACCCTAATTCGTCATTGTTGGGCATAGCGGTGCAGTAGATAATTAACCTCTTATTTCATTTTCCTGGAACACTGAGTGGGAATAGACACTCGGGCAACTCTTACCCCAGCATGGCTCGGGAAAGAGGATGGCTCCACCAGAAGGAGGAAACATTTGCCCGAACTGGAAGGGGAACTCGTCTAACACGAGCCACTAGGTTGGACGAAGAGCAGCTGGCGAATTTTAATCATTAACCAAAGTTTGCTGGCCAGCGGACGAAAATTACAGAGGCAAAGGTAGCTTTATTTGTGCTCACAAGAATTGATAACTTTTGAAAATGATATTCCGGGAGAACTACCGCCGCAGTATCAATACGGGACTTCCGAGCTGAGGAGAGCAAGTCAACAACGGTCTGTACCCAATAGGCCCGACATTTCAGACAGACCGTGCAACCGACATCAATCGTGGCTAGGCGGATTACCAAATAAAAACTCTAGCACTACCTTAAGTATAATTAAATTGAGCACTTAAATGCCAAGGGGACTAAACTCCTTAACACAAGAATATATGCACAATAACGAATAAAGTTAAACATGCCTACATAGTAAAACAGAACGTATATTGGCGAACATTAAATAATCTCACATCTCAGACATCCATAAAATTAATTAGCTCTATCTCTTCGCCAGACAGCACAAGGTTATTTAACATTTTACAGCGTGCTTATCCAAACAGCGACCTACGCCGTCCATGGGAAAACAACGGCTTGCAGAAGGTGCACAGCCAAAAAATTTCTCTTTTGTTTCTTTTCTTTATGACGAGCGCCTTAAGTCAGTATGGCGTACAAATGGACGATCATGCAAGGAGGCAGTAACACACACGCAAGGCAATTTCCGATCCCAAACTCAAAGCGGAGAAACGTATTTATGGAATTTTGAAAAAAGCTGCAACTGAAATATGAGTATCCTTGCAATATACCGAGCTACATTGTGTTCCAATTTAAGTAAAATACTAGTACCTCTTACATATCCGAACTGTGGTTCTAATATAACAAAGTTTTTTAGCGATGTTGAAGCTGATCTCATGTAAAGTTTAGATGAGGAGAATTAGGATTAAGGATAAATGACACATATAAATTTAGTAAATATTTTATAGTTGTTGATACACTGGGGTTCAAAACTCAAGAGCGAAAATGTCTCATGATGTTTACTGCGAAAGTAACAACACTCGGTGAAACTTGCACCATACATGGAAAAATGGTTCAAATGGCTGTGAGCACTATGGGACTTAACATCTTAGATCATCAGTCCCCTAGAACTTAGAACTACTTAAACCTAACTAACCTTAGGACATCACACACATCCATGCCCGAGGCAGGATTCTTACCTGCGACCGTAGCGGTCGCGCGGTTCCAGACTGTCCCGCCTAGAACTGCTCGGCCACTTCGCCTGGCGCACCATACATGGAAAGAACTGTTGCGTATAGTACAGATGGTAACTGACAAAATCACGGGATGCGATGAATAGAAATGACACTTCTAGTTCATAATCATAATTAAAATCTGTGATACACAGTTCTTAAAAGGTGGTGTGGTCACCATGCACGGCAATGCATACTATGCAGCGGGCTGTCATGCCCACAAGGTTGGTAAGGAGCAGGGAGTTCCACTCCTCCACTAGCGCAGTTGACACCTGTTGTAGGGTCGTTGACGCTTGTAGACGTGCTGCAACACGTGCTCTACGGCATTTAATTCGGAAGAATGGGCTGGCCAGTCCATTCGCCGAATACACTCTCGTTCCAGAAGGTGCACCAGCTACGCAGTTCAATGCGGTCAGGCACTGACATCCATGCAGGTGAAATCAGGACCGAACCCACCATGGAAAAGATGCATGTTGCAAGGAGTACATTGTGACAGTAATGTTGAGCGGCGGGTGTATTGTGGCCAAAGATTTGGATGTCAGTACATCCATGCAGCATTATAGCTCCCTACAATATAGCACCTGGACTGCCAAAACAATCATGTCTGACAATCCTAGACCTGCTCTCATGTGGCAAGAGGTGGGAACAGATGGTGCATACACGAATGTCGTCGAATACAGTCGTTTCGGTGAAACATGTGATACTGCACGGGAAGGCATGACTCTGTGAGTTGGTATTGACCTCCAAATCGTTCAACACTGTCTAGTCACCGGCAAAAATTAATGTCTCCCTGTAAGCTTTACCCGTGTGCATGTTTTCTGCACTGAATTCGTCGCTGACGTAATTTTCATGGATGACAACGTGCGATTGTATCGAACCGCACAGATGGTGGAGTTACTGGAATGACGGTATATTCGATCAATGAAGTGTTCTGCCCGTTTTGCTGTCTAAAACATCAATGTGTATTTGACTGTTTGTGAAAGTGGTGTTATATTGTTATTATTGAGGTCCTAAGCTTTCATTCAGCTATCATATGTATATATTGCATGTGAGCTGAGGCCGGCTCGCGTTGATGCCGTTCATTCTTTGGCAGTTTGTCACATCGAGTGGCGTCTTATCTCTCCCAGAGTTACTACCATAACAAGTTGCTTACTTGCCTCCGTCAGTGGCAGCAGCAGCGTGTATCGATACTAGTACTGCTGTACCACCTTTGGTATGACAGATATATTTCCATGTGACGGTGTTTGTGGCAGTCGGTCGGTTGGGACAGAGCAGCGAGGAATTCTCTGCAGCACGAGGTCAGGCTGGGTCCGCTGGCAGCGTGCACGCACTGTCGCATTGTGAGGCGCTAGCTGAGAGAGCTGCAAAGTTCGTTGCCCACCGAACCTGGACTCTGAAGCTGAGTGATCAGTTAACCTGTTACGAAACGTCAACTGCTGTGCCATTTCTTCGTTCATTGTCGATTGTTGCTCCCTGGGCGGTTCTGACTCGCAGCAATGTATGGAGTGTTGGAGTGGGACACATTTTGCAGCCATCTTCCTGAGTGGTCTTTAACTATTTAATTGGTTGTTACTTATCGGTGAAGTGAACCAAATGTATTTTCTGCCTTGTGGCCTTTAATGCCCCAGTTACATGCCCTGATGGTTAGTGTAGTTTTCCGGGAGTGTGTTTTTCCTCGCCGTGTTGATGCCGTCCATCACGGCGTGTAGTTCGACAGTCTTTTTAATAGTGTGTTCACATTTTTTCCTTAAAAGTGGTTACTGTACCTTGGTCGTTTTTTAGACGCTAATTTTGAAGATGTAATGCGACAGGTATCTTTATTCTCGGCTGATATTTTCCGTTGTCGTACCATTCGTCGGGTGGAAGGGAATTGGTTAGGCTGTTGGTCGGTCCTTCAGCCGTCCCTTGGCCGGGTTACCATCCCATTATTTAACGTTACTCTTGGCTGCCTGTCTCACCTCACCTTACGTTAGAGCTACCTCCTCAGGCCGACCCTTGGTACACTTCTGGGCACCACTGTTCTGTTGGTTTTAGATTGTGATTTTCTTTTTTGTGTGATGTACTGTGCGAGGCCTTCAGACATCTATTAATTTAGTTTGTTTTAATTTTAAGATAAGGCCTTTCTTCCCCCATGAACCATGGACCTTGCCGCCATGGACCTTGCCGTTGGTGGGGAGGCTTGCGTGTCTCAGCGATACAGATAGCCGTACCGTAGGTGCAATCACAATAGAGGGGTTTTCTGTTGAGAGGCCAGAGAAACGTGTGGTTCCTGAAGAGGGGCAGTAGCCATTTCAGTAGTTGCAGGGCAACAGTCTGGATGATTGACTGATCTGGCCTTGTAACACTAACCAAAACGGCCTTGCTGCGCTGGTACTGCGAACGGCTGAAAGAAACGGGAAACTACAGCCTTAATTTTTCCCGAGGGCATGCAGCTTTACTGTATGGTTAAATGATGATGGCGTCCTCTTGAGTAAAATATTCCGGAGGTAAAATAGTCCCCCATTCGGATCTCCGGGCGGGGACTACTCAAGAGGATGTCATTATCAGGAGAAAGAAAACTGGTGTTCTACGGATCGGAGCGTGGAATGTCAGATCCCTTAATCGGGCAGGTAGGTTAGAAAATTTAAAAAGGGAAACGGATAGGTTAAAGTTAGACATAGTGGGAATTAGTGAAGTTCGGTGGCAGGAGGAACAAGACTTCTGGTCAGGTGGCTAAAGGGTTATAAACACAAAATCAAATAGGGGTAATGCAGGAGTAGGTTTAATAATGAATAGGAAAATAGGAATGCGGGTAAGCTATTACAAACAACATAGTGAACGCATTATTGTGGCCAAGATAGATACGAAGCCCACGCCTACGACAGTAGTACAAGTTTACATGCCGACTAGCTTTGCAGATGATAAAGAAATTGAAGAAATGTACGATAAAATACAAGAAATTATTCAGATAGTGAAGGGAGACGATAATTTAATGGTCGTGGGTGACTGGAATACGTCAGTAGGAAAAGGGAGAGAAGGGAACGTGGTAGGTGAATATGGATTGGGGCTGAGAAATGAAATAGGAAACCGCCTGGTAGAATTTTGCACAGAAATTACCTTCGTCTTTCTCCGATTTACTCTCAAACCATACTGTGTACTCATTAGACTGTTCATTCCGTTCAGCAGATCATTTGATTCTTCTTCACTTTCACTTAGGATAGCAATGTCATTAGCGAATCGTACCATTGATATCCTTTCACCTTGTATTTTAATTCCATTTCTGACTCTTTCTTTTATTTCCATCATTGCTTCCTCGATGTACAGATTGAAGAGTAGTGGCGAAAGGCTACAGCCAATTCATACACCCTTCTTAATACCAGCACTTCGTTCTTGATCGTCCACTCTTATTATTCCCTCTTGGTTGTTGTACATATTGTATATGACCCGTCTCTCCCTGTAGCTTACCCCTACATTTTTCAGAATCTCGAACAGCTTGCACAATTTTATATTGTCGAACGCTTTCTCCAGGTCGACAAATCCTATGAAAGTGTCTTGATTTTTCTTGAGCCTTGCTTCCATTATTAGCCGTAACGTCAGAATTGCCTCTCTCGTCCCTTTACTTTTCCTAAAGCCAAACTGATCGTCACCTAGCGCATTCTCAATTTCCTTTTCCATTCTTCTGTATATTATTCTTGTAAGCAGCTTCGATGCATGAGCTGTTAAGCTGATGTGCGATAATTCTCGCACTTGTCAGCTCTTGCCGTCTTCGGAATTGTGTGGATGATGCTTTCCCGAAAGTCAGATGGTATATCGCCAGACTCATATACTCTACACACCAACGTGAATAGTCGGTTTGCCGCCACGTCCCCCAGTGATTTTAGAAATTCTGATGGAATGTTATCTATCCCTTCTGTCTTATTTGACCGTAAGTCCTCCAAAGCTCTTTTAAATTCCGATTCTAATACTGGATCCCCTATCTCTTCTAAATAGACTCCTGTTTCTTCTTCTATCACATCAGACAAATCTTCACCCTCATAGAGGCTTTCAATGCATTCTTTCCACCTATCTGCTCGCTCCTCTGCATTTAACAGTGCAATTCCCGTTGCACTCTTAATGTTACCACCGTTGCTTTTAATGTCACCAAAGGTTGTTTTGACTTTGCTGTATGCTGAGTCTGTCCTTCCGACAATCATGCCTTTTTCGATGTCTTCACATTTTTCCTGCAGCCATTTTGTCTTAGTTTCCCTGTACTTCCTATTTATTTCATTCATCAGCGACTTGTATTTCTGTATTCCTGATTTTCCCGGAACATGTTTGTACTTCCTCCTTTCATCAATCAACTGAAGTATTTCTTCTGTTACACATGGTTTCTTCGCAGCTACCTTCTTTGTACCTATGTTTTCCTCCCCAACTTCTGTGATCCCACTTCTTTGCGTATTGATTCTTCTTGACCAATGTCTTGAACTTCAGCCTACTCTTCATCACTACTATATTGTGGTCTCAGTCTATATCTGTTCCTGGGTACGCCTTACAATCCAGTATCTGATTTCGGAATCTCTGTCTGGCCATGATGTAATCCAATGGAAATCTTCCCGTATCTCCCAGCCTTTTCCAAGTATACCTCCTCCTCTTGTGATTTTTGAACAGGGTATTCACTATTACTAGCTGAAAGTTGTTGCAGAACTCAATTAGTCTTTCTCCTCTTTCATTCCTTGTCCCAAGCCCATATTCTCCTGTAACCTTTTCTGCTACTCCTTCCCCTACAACTACATTCCAGTCGCCCATGACTATTAGATTTTCGTCCCCCTTTACATACTGCATTACCTTTTCAATATCCTCATACACTTTCTCTATCGGTTCTTCTTCAGCTTGCGACGTCGGCATGTATACCTGAACTATCGTTGTCGTTGTTGGTCTACTGCCGATTCTGATTAGAACAACCCGGTCACTGAACTGTTCACAGTAACACATCCTCTGCCCTACCTTCCTTTTCATAACGAATCCTACACCTGTTATACCATATTCTGCTGGTGTTGATATTACCCGATACTCATCTGACCAGATATCCTTGTCTTCCTTCCACTTCACTTCACTGACCCCTAATATATCTAGATTGATCCTTTGTGTTTCCCTTTTCACATTTTCTAGTTTCCCTACCACGTTCAAGCTTCTGACATTCCACGCCCCGACTCGTAGAACGTTATCCTTTCGTAGATTATTCAATCTTTTTCTCATGGTAACCTCCCCCTTGGCAGTCCCCTCCCGGAGATCCGAATGGGGGACTATTCCGGAATCTTTTGCCAATGGAGAGTTCATCATGACACTTCTTCAAATACAGGCCGCATGTCCTGTGAGTACACGTTACGTGTCTTTAATGCAGTGGTTTCCATTGCCTTCTGCATCCTCATGTCGTTGATCATTGCTGATTCTTCCGCCTTTAAGGGCAATTTCCCACCCCTAGGACAAGAGAGTGCCCTGAACCTCTATCCGCTCCTCCGCCCTCTTTGACAAGGCCGTTAGCAGAATGAGGCTGACTTCTTATGCCGGAAGCCTTCGGCCGCCAATGCTGATTATTTATCAAAATTTAGGCAGTGGCGGGGATTGAACCCGGGACCGAACACGATTTGATTAAGAATCAAACACGCTACCCCCCTTTTTTTCTTTTTGTTTTGTAATTGACCACAGGCCTTTTGCGCCCCGCTGGTAATATGTTGAGTCACGTCTTCTCGAAATTGATGTGTTCCATTAAATCGTTCAGAAATGTTTATTTGTTGAAACAGGAAACCTTCCTCTCTCTTGGCTTAACACATTCCATCTGCGAGGCGGGTCGTGGAAAGCACTCCCAAGGAAGTTTGAGAAAAGTTGTCTGTATTTTGGGTGACGGACAACGACGTAATGACGGCCATTGAGGTATGTCCAAAAATCGAGTACAGGGTCTACAGTTTGTCCAAATAGGTAGTGAATGGCATGTCCGCGAATCCAATCCACAGCATTGGTCTTTGTCGGAGGAAAATAGTCGCGTTCCGGAAATAATAATGAAAGGGGAGTAATCCGATCCGGAATGTCCCGCGTTAGAAAAGCCACAATACGACGAACCAAGTGCCAAACCTCCGCCGCCGGTCCGCAAACAAACCGATGTTCGTCATTGTCTGGCACTCCACACGTGGAACATAGAGGTGATTGGGCGAGGTGGATACGATGAAGGCGACATTGGTTGATTTGCTTACCATTGACAGTTAGGTACCAGACAGATTGAACATTCTTGACAAGGTAACAGGCGAACACCGCGCGCCATACATGACGCCAATCAACCTGGGGGAACTTTTGTTCAATCGGGTTAGGTGGACGACCTAATTGGAGGACATTGTATACTGCCTTTGTCTTGAGTAAAAGTTCTCTTGGTAAGGTATGACGTAGATAACTGAGTTCAATAAAGAAGTATCGTATGTAATGGAACTGGGCCGGAACATCCGAGATCATCACTGGGGCTGACAGTGAGACCGGCGAATATGCCGACAGGAGGAGACCAGTGAGGATCGTTGGGAAACGTGTCCATACCTTCATCTGGAAGCTGACAAATAGGGCGCGAGCTCTGTCCGGCACGTGAAACAGACCTATCCCGCCTCGTTCACAGGGAAGGGTAAGGGTTGCATAGATAACTTTGAACAACAGCCCAGAGCTGACGAAAGATGCCATCGCTGCCAACATGCGACGTGCCACAGTAAGCGGGAAAGGTAGAAGTTGTGCTACATGGGGAACTCAGGATGAGACATATATATATAGACACATCGAGCTCGTTGGAGAATTACCCCTAGACCACGGGCCGCCACTAACGTGTGACGAGAGCCTCCCGTCGGGTAGACCGTTCGCGTCGTGCAAGTCTTTCGATTTGACGCCACTTCCGCGACTTGCGCGTCAATTGGGATGAAATGATGATGATTAGGACAACACAACATTAAGTCCCTGAAGGGTAAAAATCTCCGACCCAGCCGGGAATCGAACCCGGGCGCTTTGGATTGACCGTCTGTCGCGCTGACCACTCAGCTACCGGGGGCGGACTTAATCATAGCTAACACTTGGTTCAAGAATCATGAAAGAAGGCTGTATACATGGAAGAAGCCTGGAGATACTGACAGGTTTCAGATAGATTATATAATGGTAAGACAGAGATTTAGGAACCAGGTTTTTAATTGTAAGACATTTCCAGGGGCAGATGTGGACTCTGACCACAATCTGTTGGTTATGAACTGTAGATTAAAACTGAAGAAACTACAAAAAGGAGATATTTTAAGGAGATGGAACCAGGATAAACTGACTAAACCAGAGGTTGTACAGAGTTTCAGGGAGATTAAACGATTGACTAGAATGGGGGAAAGAAATACAGTAGAAGAAGAATGGGTAGCTTTGAGGGATGAAGTAGTAAAGGCAGCAGAGAATCAAGTAGGTAAAAAGACGAGGGCTAGTGGAAATCCTTGGGTAACTGAAGAAATATTGAATTTAATTGATGAAAGGAGAAAATATAAAAATTCAGTAAATGAAGCAGGCAAAAAGAAATACAGATGTCTCAAAAATGAGATCGACAGGAATTGCAAAATGGCTACGCAGGGATGGCTAGAGGACAAATGTAAGGATGTTGAGGCTTATCTCACTAGGGGTAAGATAGATACTGCCTACAGGAAAATTAAAGAGACCTTTGAAGAAAAGAGAACCACTTGTATGAAAATCAAGAGCTCAGATGGAAACCCAGTTCTAAGCAAAGAAGGGAAAGCAGAAAGGTGGAAGGAGTATATAGAGGGTCTATACAAGGGTGATGTACTTGAGGACAATATTATGGAAATGGAAGAGGATGTAGATGAAGATGAAATGGGAGATACGATACTGCGTGAAGATTTTAACAGAGCACTGAAAGACCTGTGTCGAAACAAGGCCCCGGGAGTAGACAACGTTCCATTAGAACTACTGACAGCCTTGGGAGAGCCAGTCCTGACAAAACTCTACCATCTGGTGAGCAAGATGTATGAGACAGGCGAAATACCCTCAGACGTCAAGAAGAATATAATAGTTCCAATCCCAAAGAAAGCAGGTGTTGACAGATGTGAAAAGTACTGAACTATCAGTTTAATAAGTCACGGCTGCGAAATACTAACGCGAATTCTTTACAGACGAATGTAAAAACTAGTAGTAGCTGACCTCGGGGAAGATCAGTTTGGATTTCGTAGAAATGTCGGAACACGTGAGGCAATACTGACCCTACGACTTATCGTAGAAGCTAGATTAAGGAAAGGCAAACCTACGTTTCTAGCATTTGTAGACTTAGAGAATGCTTTTGACAATGTTGACTGGAATACTCTCTTTCAAATTCTGAAGGTGGCAGGGGTAAAATACAGGGAGCGAAAGGCGATTTACAATCTGTACAGAAACCAGATGGCAGTTATAAGAATCGAGGGACATCAAAGGGAAGCAGCGGTTGGGAAGGGAGTGAGACAGGGTTGTAGCCTCTCCCCGATGTTAATCAATCTCTATATTGAGCAAGCAGTGAAGGAATCAAAAGAAAAATTCGGAGTAGGTATTAACATCCATGGAGAAAAAATAAAAACTTTGAGGTTCGCAGATGACATTGTAATTCTGTCAGAGACAGCAAAGGACTTGGAAGAGCAGTTGAATGGAAT